>NC_036844.1:26395879-26431506 GCF_002910315.2 Salvelinus sp. IW2-2015
TAACAAGAATTTAAGCTATGTCTATGTCCTGGGAAATTTTACTTACAACCTCATGCTAATCGCATTAGCCAAGTTAGCTCAACCGTCCCGCAGGGGACCCACCAATCCTGAAGAAGATCCTTAAGGGATCGGTTGCCAATTGGCAATTTGACATGAAAATAAAATGTAATTCATTATTCATTCACTCATTCATTATTTCATTCACTACGTACCACACACCAACCATCCTACACACACACACACACCAACCATGCTACAAGCACACACACACCACACACACACCACACACACACACACACACACCACACACACACACACACACACACACACCACACACACACACACACACACACACACACACACACCACACACACCACACACACACACACACTTACAGAAGGAGCTGCTTTCGTCCCTTGTGCCGTCCATGGTGCCATCCGGATGCATCTTGCAGGTAGTATCCGTGCTGACTGTACAGCCTGGTCACGATGCCTTTCAACGGGGCTCTGCAAGAAAACAGTTAACACACAGCTTTATTAGACGAGGCCTGTGGACAGAGACATACAGGGCCCATAGACAGAGACAGATAGGGCCCGTGGACAGGGACAGACAGGGCCCGTGGACAGAGACAGACAAGGCATGTGGACAGGGACAGATAGGACCCATGGACAGAGACAAACAGGGCCCGTAGACAGAGACATACAGGGCCTGTAGATAGAGACAGACATGACACGTGGACAGAGACAGATAGGGCCCGTGGACAGGGACATACAGGGCCCATAGACAGAGATAGATAGGGCCCGTGGACAGAGACAGACAGGGCCCGTGGACAGAGACAGACAGGGCCTGTGGACAGAGACAGACAGGGCCCATGGACAGACGGGGCCCGTGGACAGAGACAGACGGGGCCCGTGGACAGAGACAGACAGGGCCCGTGGACAGAGACAGACAGGGCCCATGGACAGGGAAGATAGGACCCATGGACAGAGACAGACGGGCCCGTGGACAGAGACAGACGGGGCCGTGGACAGAGACAGACAGGGCCCGTGGACAGAGACAGACAGGGCCGTGACAGAGACAGACAGGGCCCTTGACAGAGACAGACAGGGCACGTGGACAGAGACAGACAGGGCCCATGGACAGGAAGAATAGGACCCGTGGACAGAGACAGATAGGGCCCGTGGACAGAGACAGATAAAGCCCATGGACAGAGACAGATAGGGCCCGTGGACAGGGACAGATAGGGCCGTGGACAGGGACAGATAGGGCCCGTGGACAGAGACAGATAGGGCCCGTGGACAGAGACAGATAGGGGCCGTGGGACAGAGACAGATAGGGCCCGTGGACAGAGACAGATAGGGCCCGTGGACAGAGACAGATAGGCCCGTGGACAGGCATGGACAGATAGGGCCCGTGGACAGAGACAGATAGGGCCCGTGGACAGAGATAGATAGGGCCCGCTGGACAGGGACAGATAGGGCCCGTGGACAGAGACAGATAAAGCCCGTGGACAGAGACAGATAGGGCCCGTGGACAGGGACAGATAGGGCCCATGGACAGAGACAGATAAGGCCCGTGGACAGAGACATACAGGGCCCATGGACAGGGACATACAGGGCCCGTAGACAGAGACATACAAGGCCTGTCGATAGAGACAGATAATGAATGTAGACAGGGACAGATAGGGCCCGTGGACAGGGACATACAGGGCCCATAGACAGAGACAGATAGGGCCCGTGGACAGGGACAGACAGGGCCCATCGACAGGGACAGACAGGGTCCATCGACAGGGACAGATAAGGCCTGTGGACAGGGACAGATAAGGCCTGTGGAGAGTGACAGATAGGGCCCGTGGACAGAGACAGATATAGGGGCCCGTGGACAGAGGACAGATAGGGCCCGTGGACAGAGACAGATAGGGCCCGTGGACAGAGATAGATAGGGCCCGTGTGACAGGGACAGATAGGGCCCGTGGACAGAGACAGATAAAGCCGTGGACAGAGACAGATAGGGCCCGTGGACAGGGACAGATAGGGCCCATGGACAGAGACAGATAAGGCCCGTGGACAGAGGACATACAGGGCCCATGAGACAGGCGACTAGACAGCCCTAGACAAGAGACAACAGGCCTGTCGATAGAGACAGATAATGAATGTAGGACAGGGACAGATAGGGCCCGTGGACAGGGACATACAGGGCCACTATGGACAGGACAGATAGGGCCCGTGGACAGGGACAGACAGGGCCCATCGACAGGGACAGACAGGCGTCCATCGACAGGGACAGATAAGGGCCTGTGGACAGGGACAGATAAGGCCTGTGGAGAGTGACAGATAGGGCCTGCGGACGAGACAGATAGAGCCGTGGACAGGGACAGATAGGGCCCTATGGACAGGGACAGATGGGCTGTGGACAGGGATAGATAGGGCCCGTGGACATGGACAGATAGGGCCTGTGGACAGGACAGATAGGCCTGTGGACAGGGACAGATAGGGCCTGTGGACAGGGACAGATAGGGCCCGTGGACAGGGACATACAGGGACACCCGTGGGACAGAGACAGGATAGGGCCCGTGGACAGGGACATACAGGGCCATAGACAGAGACAGATAGGGCCCGTGGACAGAGACAGACAGGGCCCGTGGACAGAGACAGATAAGGCCCGTGGACAGGGACAGACAGGGCCCGTGGACAGGAGACAGATAGGGCCCGTGGACAGAGACAGATAGGGCCCGTGGACAGAGAGATACAGGGCCCATGGACAGGGACAGATAGGGCCCGTGGACAGAGACAGATAGAGGCCCGTGGACAGAGACAGATAGGGCCCATGGACAGAGAGATAGGGACCGTGGACAGAGACATACAGGGCCCATGGACAGGGACAGATAGGGCCGTGGACAGGGACAGATAGGGCCCGTGGACAGGGACAGATAGGGCCCGTGGACAGAGAGATAGGGCCCGTGGACAGAGAGATAGGGCCCGTGACAGAGACAGATAGGGCCCGTGGACAGAGAAGATAGGGCCCGTGGACAGAGACAGATAGGGCCCGTGGACAGAGGACAGATAGGGCCCGTGGTGGACAGAGAGATAGGGCCCGTGGACAGAGACAGATAGGCCCGTGGACAGAGACAGATAGGGCCCGTGGACAGAGAAGATAGGGCCCGTGGACAGAGACAGATAGGGCCCGTGGACGAGACATACAGGGCCCGTGGACAGAGACAGATAGGGCCCGTGGACAGAGAGATAGGGCCCGTGGACAGAGACAAGCATAGGGCCGTGACAGAGACGATAGGGCCGTGGACAGAGACAGATAGGGGCCCGTGGACAGAGACAGATAGGGCCCGTGGACAGGGACAGATAGGGCCCGTGGACAGAGACAGAATAGGGCCCGTGGACAGAGACAGATAGGGCCCGTGGACAGAGGACAGATAGGGCCCGTGGACAGAGACAGATAGGGCCCGTGGAACAGAGACAATAGGGCCCGTGACAGAGACAGATAGGGCCCGTGGACAGAGACAGATAGGGCCCGTGGACAGAGGAGATAGGGCCGTGGACAGAGACAGATAGGGCCCGTGGACAGAGGACAGATAGGGCCCGTGGACAGAGACAGATAGGGCCCGTGGACAGAGAGATAGGGCCCGTGACAGAGACATACAGGGCCCATGGACAGAGACAGGTAGGGCCCGTGGACAGAGACAGATAGGGCCCATGGACAGGGCCCGATAGAATAGTAGTGTAATAGATATTTAGGGGCGAGAGAACTTGAAATTGCATAGAAAAGGGTTAATAGCAGTGTGTCAGTAAGGAAGGCAGAAAAATGATTTTGATAGTTTGAGTTTACAACACACACAACCAAATATGGCCTTTTAAAAGGGTATATAAATGATTAAAACTTCTCACGAGTCACCAACCCTGATCGCTAGCACCCCCCACCCCACTTGAGTAGCATAGCCAGCATAGCGTCACAAGTAACTTGTAGCATCTAAATATCATTAAATCACAAGTCTAAGACACCAGATGAAAGATACAGGTCTTGTGAATAAAGCCACCATTTCAGATTTTTAAAATGTTTACAGGGAAGACACAAATATGTAAATCTATTAGCTAACCACGTTAGCAAAGGACACGATATTTTTACTCCAACACCTTTTTCCTGCGTCGTACGTAGCTATCACTAATTCGACGAAATAAAAATATATATAGCCACTAACCAAGAAACAACTTCATAAGATGACAGTCTGATAACATATTTATGGTATAGCATAGTTTTATTTTTTTAAATGTGCATTTTTCAGGTATAAATCACAGTTCTACATTGCAGCTGCAATCTGAAAAGGTGCCGACCAAGCCAGAACAATTACAAGAGACCAACGTCATATAACTAATTACTCATTTTAAAAACATTTCAGAAAAATACACAGCGTACAGATATTGAAAGCCCAACATCTGGTGAATCCAAACAATATTTCAGATTTATTAAATGTTTTATAACGAAAACAAAATGTAGCGCTAAATTAGCATAGCTATACCAGGCAGATTCGGCTGGGCGCCCACGGCAAGTTCACATGCAAAACAGATATGAATATAACATCGTAAATTGGGTTCTTACTATGGCTGATCTTTCATCAGAATGTTGATCAAAGTGTCCTTTGTCAAGATGAGTCGTTGGTTCTGTTCAGAAATGTTCCTTTCCCACTCCATTTAGCACAGGTACCGGTCGAGTGGCACGGATTTCTCAAACGTAAATAACATCCGACAACGGAACACCGCAAAACTCCCGGAAAAATTCAAATAATCTGATTAAAACTAATTGAAAAAACATACATTACGATGATATGGTCACATGTATCAAACAAAATTCGACACGGAGATAGTTTTCATACATAACGCCAGCAAAACAGTACACAATCGCAGCTCAAATTCGAGCGATTCAGTAAACCGGAAGTTGGCGGTCACGCCAAAGAAATGGGTCCTATTTCACGTCAGTCCCAGATAAACAAAGAATTTCTCCTCTGACGTCCTCTTGACAACCAGAGGAAGGCGAATGAAGTGTGTTTCTGGTCATAGGGGGCACGACCATATATAGGCAGAGCTTTGAAGCCAGCATAACACATCTTGATTTTATGTTCTTGGTCATGGAAAGTGCTGTGAAATGACTTCTGTATCACTCAGAGACAAAATTGAAACGGTTTTAGAAACTAGAGATTGTTTTCTTTCCAATGGTATTATTTATATGCATATAGTAAGAGCAATAATTGAATAAGAGGCAGTTTAATCTGTAGAGCAAATTATGCTAATGCGAAAATAGCACCCCCTGTATTCTCAAGAAGTTTTAAGTTGTCAATGCAATAAAGCACACACACAGATTATAAAGGGAAAGACAGGCAAACCACGGACACACCTCTCTTCCGGACAAGGTAAACACCTTCTTCGCCCTCTTCAAGGAAAACAACATCGACGTGGGCCACCGCCGCTCACGAGGACTGTGTGCTCCTGATCTCCGCGGCCGACGTGAGTAAGACAAGCGTGTTATGCGTGTTAACCCTCACAAGGCTGCTGGCCCAGACGTGTCTGTCTTTCCCTTTATAATCTGTGTGTGTGCTTTATTGCATTGACAACTTAATCATTTATATACCCTTTTAAAGGCCATATTTGGTTGTGTGTGTTGTAAACTCAGACTATCAAAAATATTTTTCTGCCTTCCTTACTGACAATCCTCAGAGCATGTGCAGGCCACCTGAATGGAGTGTTTACAGACATATTCAATCTTTCCCTATCCCAGTCTGTTGTCTCCGCTTGCTTCAAGATGTCCACCATTGTTCCTGTATCCAACAAAGTGAAGGTAACTCAACTAAATGACTATCGCTGTGTAGCACTCACTTCTGTCATCATGAAGTGCTTTGAAAGGCTAGTTAAGGATCATACCACCTCCAGCTTACCCAACACCCTAGACCCACTACAATTCACATACCGCCCCAACAGATCCACGGACGACGTAATCGCCATTGCACTGCACACTGCCCTATCCCACCTGGACAAGAGGAATATCTATGTAAGAATGCTGTTCATTGACTACAGCTCAGACTTCAACACCAGTGTGTCCTCCAAGCTCATCACTAAGCTCAGGGCCCTGTGTCTGTGCAATTGGGTCCTAGACTTCCTGATGGACCAATCCAAGTTGGTGAAGGTAGGCAACAACACCTCCGCCACACTGATCCTCAACACGGGGACCCCACAGGGGTGAGTTCTCAGCCCCCTCCCTGTTCACCCATGACTGAGTAGCCACGCACATCTCCAAATCAATCACCAAGTTTGCTGACGACACAACAGTAGTAGGCCTGATTACCAACAACGACGAGGCCGCCTACAGGGAGGTGAAAGCCCTGGCGGAGTGGTGCCAGGAAAATAACCTCTTCCTCAACAAAATTAAGGAGCTGATTGTGGACTACAGGAGACAGAAGAGAGAGCACTCCCCCAACCACATAAATGGGGAGGCAGTCGAGAGGGTAAAAATCTTCAAGATCTATGGCATGCACATCAATGAGGTCCCTTCACACCTACAGCATGGTGAAAAGGTGGAACAGGGCCTCCTCAACCTCAGGAGGCTGAAGACATTTGGCTTGGCCCCTAAAACCCTCACAAACTTCTACAGATGCACCATTGATACACTCTTAGAAAAATAATGTCCTTATAGAAGCAAAAATGGTTCTATCGCTTGCTTCATATATGGAACCCCTAAAAGTTCTATATATAACCCTTTTATAGGGTTCTTTGATCAGAACCCTGGAGGTTCTTCTTCACTGAACCAAAATGGTTCCATATAGAACCCTGCATGGTGATATTTAAGAATTATGTCTACTACTTTTAAATAGTCATATTTTGATCTAAGAATATAATTTAATAACAATTAAATAATGGACAAAAGAATACCAGCATAGTTTTGAGAATTTATTGTCATTATACGCGAACATAGTTTGGAAATATGCGCTGGTGGTTAGGGAGGCAACTCTTTGTTTGAATGATGGCCCACGTCAACTCTGGCTGACTTCTTTAGAATCGCAATACTTTGTCCATTGGTTACAGTGAACAACAGAAATGTGTCTTCTCCGTTCTCAACCCCCCTCCCAAACAGCAGAGCTCACACATACAGTTGAGACAAGTACAGGTTCAAGATGCATGCCACGGCCCTGGTTTAAGAGCATGTTGTGGGGTTAAGGGCCTTGATCAAGGTCCCAACGGTAAGGGAATATTTTGAGGATGTGAACCCAGCAGCCTTCAAGTTGTCAGATCAATTCCGCCCATTTATATCACAGGGCACACCCCTGAGTTTGAATCGGCCACCTTTTGGCCACAAATCCCATCTCCTGCCACAGGTCCCATCTCCTGCCACAGGTCCCAGCTCCTGCCACAGGTCCCAGCTCCTGCCACAGGTCCCATCTCCTGCCACAGGTCCCAGCTCCTGCCACAGGTCCCAGCTCCTGCCACAGGTCCAAAGCAGCAAAAACAAGTTCATCTTCAGAAATAAACACAAGGTAATCTGCCCAAAAAATGCCATGCAAACATATAATTATTATGATGTAGAATAACAATTTACATGCAGTTGATGTCAGCAGCAGCCGAAAGAGAGATCCTCTGCCTCTGATAGTTCTGGGATACTGCCAGACTTGAGAAAAACATAAATAGTGTGTTAAAAGTAATGTAATGATTATAAATCATAAATCATTTATACATAACTTACCTCCTCTCAGTCAGCAACAGTCTTCTAATGGCTTCATGAAATATAGGCTAGTCCCCTCAATTGACTCCACACTGAAATACTGAAATAAAATAAACTATTTGCTATTTGCCAACGTCAGGCTGGGTCTGTAGCTTTATTTGACATATCCCATAATAGAAAATAATGTTTATTTGAAAGGGTTACTGTAGCTGGCTAGCTTGTAAAGGGGCTAATTAAAGTAGACTAGCTTTTTATGTTTAGCTAGCTAAGTTACCTTACAAAAGTGCTCAAATTCTAATAACGTTATACTCTAATAGCCTATAGTTTATCATACAACTTTGGCTTCATGTATTTGAATGAAATGATACTCTTTGCTTACCTTAATACGTTGAAAAATAACATGCTTATAGGCTAGTTGCAAGTTAGTTCAGCCACTGTCCTCTTGTGTTGTCATGCTGGAATATAGATTGGCAGTTGTTTTTTTGAATCGGAATGGCAGTTACATTTTGAATTGACCAAAAAGCTCTATATAGAACCCCCTTTTTTATCTAAGAATGTACACTTTAATTAAACATATTATTTCCTCATGCTTCTAGCTAGCATTTATCATCAATTTCTCTCAGCCAATCATCAGTCATTTGTGCAAGTGCCGTGCTAGTTGAATGTCCTCCCATATAAGCATCCGGAAAGTCTGTTGCTAATATGTTCACAGTAAAATGGCATTGTATCTGGTCAAACACCATTTTTCCAAACGTTTACTAATGGTTGTTTTGCTATATTGTGAATAAAGAGTTACCTGTCTAACAGAACACCAGAGCCTCTCCAACATAATTCAGGTAGAATCAGTAATTACTCAGGGCAGTTGTCTAGGCCCTTTACTTTTTTCAATCTTTACTAATGACATGCTACTGGCTTTGAGTAAAGCCAGTGTGTCTATGTATGTGGATGACTCAACACTATACACGTCAGCTACTACAGCGAGTTAAATCACTGCAACACTAGTTTCAGAATGGTGGCAAGAAATAAGTTAGTTCTAAATATTTCTAAAATTAAAAGCATTGTATTTGGGACAAATCATTCACTAAACCCTAAATTACTAAATCTTGTAATACATCATGTGGAAGTTGAGCAAGTTGAGGTCACTAAACTGCTTAGTGTAACCCTGGATTGTAAACTGTCATGGTCAAAACATGCTAATACAGTAGTAGCTAAGATGGGGAGAAGTTTGTCCATAATAAAGCGATGCTCTGCCTTTATAACAACACTATCAACAAGGCAGGTCCTACAGGCCCAGTTTTGTCACACCTGGACTACTGTTCAGTCGTGTGGTCAGGTGCCACAAAGAGGGACCTCAGAAAATTACAATTGGCTCAGAACAGGGCAGCACGGCTGGTACTTAAATGTACACGAAGAGGTAACATTAATAATATGCATGCAAATCTCTCATGGCTCAAAGTGGAGGAGAGATATAATTAATCACTACGTGTTTTTGTAAGAGGTGTTAACATGCTGAATCAAATAAAATAAAATAAAATAAAATAGTATTTGTCACATGCGCCGAATACAACAGGTGTAGACCTTAGAGTAAAATACTTAATTAAAATCCCTTAACCAAAAATGCAGTTGAGAAAAATACCCCCCAAAAATAAGAAATAAAAGTAACAAACAATGAAGGGGGTGTCTGTTTAAAATACTGGCAAACAGCTGGGACACCCATCCATACCCCACAAGACATGCCACCAGAGGCCTCTTCACAACCCCCAAGTCCAGAACAGACTATGGGAGGCGCACAGTACTACATAAAGCCATGGCTACATGGAACTCTATTCCACATCAAGTAACTGATGCAAGAAGTAGAATCAGATTTTTTTTTTWACGATAGAAATACACCTTATGGAACAGCGGGACTGTGAAGAGACACACACACACAGGCACATACACATGATAAGACACACGTACACACACGTACACATGGATTTTGTACTGTAGATATGTGATAGTAGAGTAGTGGCCTGAGGGCACACACTTAATATGTTGTGAAAAGTGTTATGAAATGTAACGTAATGTAATATTTTAAGTTGTATATAACTGCCTMAATGTTGCTGGACCCCAGGAAGAGTAGCTGCCGCCTTGGCAGGAACTAATGGGGGATCCTTAATCAAATACAAATCATAGGATCATAGCTTTCACCTGGATTCACCTGGTCAGTCTATGTCATGGAAAGAGCATGTACAGTCAGAACCTTTTTTAGTAAAGGGTTCTTTAATCTCATCCAAAGAACCAAAAGGTTCTATATAGAACCCCAAATAACCTTTTCTTCTAAGAATGTAGCATTCTGTCGGGCTGTATCACTGCCTGGTACGGCAACTGCACCGCCCACAACCGCAGGGTTCTCCAGAGTGTGGTGCCGTCAGCCCAACGAATCATCGGGGGCACACTGCCTGCCCTCCAGGACATCTACAGCACCCGGTGTCACAGGAAGGCCAAGAAGATCATCAAGGACCTCAGCCACCCGAGCCACGGCCTGTTCACCCTGCTTCCATCTAGAAAGCGGAGACAGTACAGGTGCATCAACGCTGGGACCGAGAGACTGATGAACAGCTTCTGTCCCCAGGCCATCACACTGTTAAACATCCATCACTTGCCGGCCTCCGCCCAGTACCCTGCCCTGAACCTTAGACACTGTTACTAGCCAGCTACCACTAGGTACCCTACCCTGCACCTCAGAGACTGCTGCCCTATGTACATAGAGTCAATGAAAACTGGTCACTTTAATAATGTTTACATACTGTTTAATCCACTTTATATGTACATACTGTAATCTATTCATGACTAATCCCATATAACTACTACCATCCACAATTTTTCTATTCATGCTGTCTATACACACCATTCACATACTATACATATATATGTATCAGGTGTATATACATATAGATTTTGCATTTGAATTACTGTTACAGTGCTATTTGGGTTGTTAATTAGATTCGTTACGACATTTCATGATTTATTTTTTATTTTGTCGGGGGTCGATTATTTATGTACTTGTTTTACATTTTACTGCAATGTTAAGAGCTAGTAACAGAAGCATTTTACTGTAATGTTTAGAGATAGTAACATAAGTATTTTACTGCAATGTTAAGAGCTAGTAACAGGAGCATTTTACTGTAATGTTTAGAGATAGTAACAGAAGTATTTTACTGCAATGTTAAGAGCTAGTAACAGGAGCATTTTACTGTAATGTTTAGAGATAGTAACAGAAGTATTTTGCTGCACCCACTAAAGTATCTTGTAAACTGTATACGCAACCAATACACTTTGATTTGAAATATTTGCAACATCATCTAATAATGATGAATAACAGTTTAATAAAAGCTAAAGACAAAAATAGACAAACTGATGGCATGAACAGAGCCCCCGCCAGCACCTTATCTCTCTCTGCCCATTGTCTTTGCCAGTGCTGTTTTCAGCAAGGTTTTGGGTCATTGGAGGATTAAGTCAAGTGAGAGATAGAGCCTGTCTTCTGCTCCATAAAATATACATCAGCATCACACATTTATTTGTGATGGGCAAGAGAAGAGGAGGAGGAGGAGGAGGAGGAGGAGGAATGGAAGAACTGAATGTTTCATGAGCAGGATCCCTGCAGTCTACTTTGTGTTCATTTAAGAAACCGACAGAAAAATAATCCTTGCAGCTCAGAGGCATCCAGCCAGCTGAGTCTGGTCCGGTTCACTCCGTCAACCTCTTCCTTTCCAAATCTAAGTTCCCCTCCTCACTTCCCCTCCCCCTGCTCTGTGGGGCTCCAAGTTGACAATCCCCCAGCAGGAGTCTGCAGGTGCCGTGGTGCCGTGCCTTAATGCTCAGTCACTCTCAGTTAGAGGGAACAGCCTGGTCCAGCTAGCAGGCTGCCTCTCCTCCACAATGCAGCTTTAATAAGGGGGATGAAACATGGATGAGTGAGGGGTTTGTGAGGAAACCTTTGGAGGACTGAGGGTCAGATGGGAGTTCCCATGTTTCTAACCTCCTCCTCCGCCAGCCTCCCCTGAGAGCCAGGCAGGCAGGGCACTGCGAATTCCGCTCGCCTTTTTCCTCACACTCAGGACAGTGTGTGTGTGTGTGTGTGTGTGTGTGTGTGTGTGTGTGTGTGTGTGTGTGTGTGTGTGTGTGTGTGTGTGTGTGTGTGTGAGTGTGTGCGTGCGTGCGTGCGTGCGTGCGTGCGTGCGTGCGTGCGTGCGTACTCACTATGTGGGTATGTGATTTGAAGGGCTATTATTTCCCATAGGAACAGAGCCAGGGTCGGGACATCAGTAACAATGTGACAGAGACTCCCATGGTTACAATTGTGTAGCTACAAGGCTCTCTTTCTCCCTCTAATCTCTCCCTTTTTTCTTTATCACTCTCTCTCTCGCTCTCTCTCTATCCCCCTCTCTCTATCCCATATCCTTTGAGTTATGTGGGCTTTCATCCTATCCAATAACACCATACATCACCCAATCAGAGAAGTGAGGCCGTTTATTACACGTCCCTGCGGATGTGTGAGAATGGGAGGGGGTGGGGGTGCGGGGGTGACAACAAGGAAATCAGAGAAACAACAAGGGATTGTAGAGCGAGAGAGATGACTGTCATTTTATTAGGACACTTGGCTGTATGTGTGCTGAAGAAACAGATGTTCATTAGACAGACGTTCAATAGACAGCTCATGCAAGATGGGACTAATCAACACCACTGCTTGATGTCTGTCTTGGCCAATAGATCTATTGTTTCACTCCCACACTGAACAGGGTCCACTGTCCAAACATATTGTAATGTACACAAAGGCTGCTGTTAACAAATTGAAGACAAGAGCCAGAACAACTCCTCATCATACCAGAGATACACTGAGTGTACTAAACATTAGGAACACCTTCCTAGTATTGAGTTTGCCCTCAGAACAGCTTCAATTTGTCAGGGCATGGACTCTACAAGGTGTTGAAAGCGTTCCACAGGGATGCTGGGCCATGTTGACTCACACTCAACATTTTCCTGTGTGTATCAAGACTGGTCCACCACCCAAAGGACATCCATCCAACTTGACACAACTGTGGGAAGCATTGAAGTCAACATGACCTAGTATCACTGTGGAATGCTTTCGAGACCTTGTAGAGTCCATACCCAGATGAATTGAGGCTGTTCTGAGGGCAAAAGTGGGTGTAACTCAATATTAGGAAGGTGTTCCTGATGTTTTGTAAACTCACTGTTTACCAGACTTGCCACTGTGGCCTTTACCAACTCTAGCAAGCATCAGAAGTACCACTGGGTATCTCTCACTGAGAATCTCCCAGGCGCCATTAAGTCTCCACTGTTGTTCTGTTAATGTTCTACATCCATCAATGGAAATAGCATGGCAGCTCTCGCGGCCTCTTTATACCATAGCTAGCGAAAGAAAGAAAGAAAGAAAGAAAGAAAGAAAGAAAGAAAAGAAAGAGCTGAAGAGAGAGGGAGAGTTAGGGCTAGAGAAAAAGAGAAAGAGCTGAAGAGAGAGTGAGCGTTAAGGCTAGAGAAAGAGAAAGAGCTGTCCCAGGGGAGCTCTTTACTGAGAGAGAGAGGATGGCTGGGAGGCAGCAGGACCAGAGGGGAGAGGGGATGGCTGGGAGGCAGCAGGACCAGAGGGGAGAGGGGATGGCTGGGAGGCAGCAGGACCAGAGGGGAGAGGGGATGGCTGGGAGGCAGCAGGACCAGAGGGGAGAGGGGATGGCTGGGAGGCAGCAGGACCAGAGGGCTGAGGGGATGGCTGCGGCGGGCAGGCAGGACCAGAGGGGAGAGGGGATGGCTGGGAGGCAGCAGGACAGAGGGAGAGGGGATGGGCTGGAGGCAGCAGGACCAGAGGGGATAGGCCTGGGAGCAGAGCAGGACCAGAGGGAGAGGGGATGGCTGGGAGGCAGCAGGAACAGAGGGGAGAGGGGATGGCTGGGAGGCAGCAGGACCAGAGGGAGAGGGGATGGCTGGGAGTTGCAGGACCAGAGGGGATTTTCTGGGTGGCAGCAGGAGCCAGAGGGGAGAGGGGATGCGCTGGGAGGCAGCAGGACAGAGGGGATGTCTGGGTGAGGCAGCAGGACAGAAGGATGGCTAGGTAGTTCTTAGTTTATCTCAGTGTAGGCACAAATGTTATTTTCCCAATTACAGATATGTTCACCAATATGGGCAGGGCAGGCTCCAGGCATAAGCGACATAAGCCGTCGCTAGGGGCTCCGCCGCTTAGGGCCCCCCCCAACCAAAACATATATTTTTTTGGAACTCAGGTCAGGATCCCAACTTACTGTTGAGAGTTAGATACTAGAATACACAAGTTGTAAGTTTGAAGTTTGGTTGTGCATCAGAAGTACGGTAACAATGTGTTGATTAGTAAGTTAGTCAGCAGTTATCTAAACTTGTGCTGAAATGGCCAAATACGCGGGATCCTGACCTCCAGGGGGCCGCCACTGATGTGTTAGTCACTCCAACATTTTCTCTCTGCCCATGGCAAAAATGTGTAGAACTGTAGAAAACGTGCTTAAACACAGCAACATTTTCTTATTCCCCATGGGCGCAAAATGTGTAGAATACAGAAACTCTAATAAACTCAATTACGATAAAACTTGCATTATCTCTCTCCACCATCAAAAGGGGGGCGCCACAAAAAATGTTTTGCCGCATCCCAACAAATCTCGCTTAGGGCCTTAAAAGACTAGCCGTAACTGAATATGGTTGCCTCAAACTCATTAGCCGTTTTACGAGTCTCCCTCAAAACTTCATCCAGTCATCAGCAAAGACATATGAGTGCACACGCACATTTGATTGGACATATTGCGCAATGACATTGACGTGGAGTCAAACAGACAGCAGACTACATAGTGCAGAATCATAACACTGACTCCCTGTCACAAGGATACTGGCAGCCATGACTACATTACCACACAGACATCTATCTCTCTCAGCACACACACACACCACACACACACACACACACACACACACACCACACCACACCACACACACACACACCACACCACACACACACACCAACCCACGCAACACACACACACACCACACACACACACACACACACACACACACACAGTGTCATCCTAGCTAATGCTGTGGTAGCATACGGGTAGGGTGAGAGCCTCGGTGCCACAACAGACAAGTCACACTGGCTGTGTCCGAAATCTAAAACGTCCTACTATGTACTAATCATACTACATGCTATTTAGAACATACTGTTTTGTAAATATGTACGCAATAAGTATCAAATATTAACATACAAGCCTCCCTTACAGTATACTGAGAATGCGTCATCCAATGCACCGTTGTGTTTCCGCCATTCTTTCTTTCCTACATCGCATCTCATTATCAGTTGATTGTCAGCTGCTGTCATACACACGTGGATCTGAAATMATGATTCTCTTCCTCAATAGCATGCAGCGAATTTGTACTAAAAAACGAAACGAGTATGACATCCTGGCATTTAAAGTGTACTCAATTTTGAAATTTCACATACTTTAAAAGGTTCTATGTTTGCATACCCAAGTTGCCTACTGTTTAAAATGCAAGTATGGATATTTGGACACAGCCAGAATCACCACGGTAACAGATCTATGCTAATTTCATTCATCAGACACAGGGTAACACTCACCTATGTACAGAAACATATATAGACGCACTCTCTACCCACAATACTCTTATTTTCATCACTAGCTCTGTCTAATTTAATCTCACGCATCAATACACTTTAATTAATATAATATGATGTTCTTGCTGRTTCATTTTGCTTCCTTCTCGCTGTTTCCCCAGTGTGAGCCAATTAAAGAGGAAACCAACACTTTGGATGCATGTTCCTCACATTGCTCCCCTCGTTGGCACCAATAGGCTGAGCCATCACTATTTCATCACCATTCCACACCAGTCCAGMGTGAGGGCAGTCATACAGAGCATGTGTCGTCATCAAACATGGATGCCAGTGTGACGTCCGAGCTAAACAGACCCCAGGCTGACTATCATGCACATCGCAGAACTCCCAGTGTGTTCCACACATAGGATAGAATATCAGTGGGATCGCTATGGTTCTGCAGCTGTATGTTCAAGTCAAATCAAATGTTACTCGTCACATGCTTCGTAAACAAGAGGTGTGGACTTGCCCAACAATGCAGAGCGAAAGAAAATAGAGAAATAAAATACAAGTAATAAGATAGACAATTTACAAGAAGTACCGGTATGATGTACAGGGGTACGAGGTAATTGAGATAGATATGTACATATAACTAAAAAGAAAGGGACAGATAATAAACAGTAGCAGCGTATGTGATGAGTCAAAGAACGGAGTGTAAAAAGGGTCAATGCAGATTGTTAAATAGTTAACCAATAGCTATCCGAACGAACTATTTAGCAGTCTTATGGCTTGGGGGTAGAAGCTGTTCAGGGTTCTTGCCGTGCTGTAGCAGAGAGAACAGTCTATGACTTGGGTGGCTGGAGTCTTTGATCATTTTTAGGGKCTTCCTCTGACAACGCCTGGTATAGAGGTCCTGGATGGCAGGGAGACTCGGCCCCAATGATGTACTGGGTCGTACGTATTACCTTCTAAAATGTCTTACGGTCAGATGCCAAGCAGTTGGCACACTTAGCGGGGATGCAGCCAGTCAAGATGCTTTCAGTGGTGCAGCTGTAGAACTTTTTGAGGATCTGACGGGCACATTTCAAATCTGTTCAGCCCCTGAGGGGGATAAGGTGTTGTCATGCCCTCTTCACGTCTGTGTGGGTGTGTTTGGACCATTATAGATCCTTAGTGATGTGGACACCGAGGAACTTGAAGCTCTGCATAGTGTAGAGAAGCTTTCTTATAGATATAGCATCTTTCTGGCTCATGACCCAAGCCTGAGACACCACAACCCAACCACAAGATCATCCTCTATAAACACAATGACACACTCACACCGCCGCCACACACCAGCACAAATAGAGGACATCAAGGACACTTTAATCACTGGCAGTACAGGAATGTTATTACTCAGAAAAACACATTGTGCTGAAGTCAAGTTGGATAGGGTGCAGTGAGGTAGCAAAGCAATTTCCACGTAATGTGGATTAATGAACCCCTGTAGAACGAACATGTTTGTTCTATGTGCTTCTTAACTACTGTAGTGTATAGATTGGGGTGTGTGCGTGTGTTTTTGTGTGTGTACTGTATGTGTTCGTGTGTGTGTGTTCGAGTGTGTGTGTGCAAGTGTCTTTTTGTGTGTCTTCATGCGTGTGTGTGTATGTTAGTGAGTGTGTTTGCCATGCTGTTTTACTGTCTTGCTCCCTGAGAGCTGTAAGTTTCTGGGGTTCTCTGTGGCTGACCTCATCTTGATAAATGTGGAGGGTAATCACAAGCACTGCTTGACTGAGTAGCCAAGGGCATTCTGCTCTGTGACCGAGGCCAAACTGCAGGGGCTTCCCTCTCCTTTCATTTGATGGACTCCCTACCTCTTCCCTCTCATCATTCTCCCTCTCTCTTTCAAGCCCTCACTCTCGGTCTTCATCTTTCAACCATATTGGGAGTGAATTTGTGAGTGTGTGTGTGTGTGTGTGCTGGAGTATTCAATCGTACTTCAAATGAAAAGAGAAAAAGGTTCTGTCTTTTTTTCCCTCCAAACTGGGCCATGCGCTCTGGAGTATCGCTAGTAATTATCAATGCTACGTGGGGAGAGCAAGAGCGAGAGAGAGAGAAAGTGTGTGAGAAAGAGAAAAACAGATAACAATAAGGAAGCAGGGAAGAGGATGATGAAGAAAGTAAAAGATAGAGGACAGGGAGAAGATAAGAAGAGGAGAAGAGGAAGGATGTGTGTGTGATATGAGAATGGGATAACAGAAAGGATGAAACATTAGGAGGAAGAGAGAGGTAGATTGGGTAAATCATACGGTATTAGTGTGAGAAAGGCATTGTTAATGACCTTTTCATCTGCCAATCAAACACCTCTCTCTCACTTTCACTTATACCACGGTAAAACTGTTACATATGACACACACAGCAACCAGCCATCCAGCCAGCCATCAAGGCAGCCATCCAGCCAGCCAGGCAGCCACCCAGCCAGGCATCCAGCCATCCACCCAGGCATCCAGCCAGCCATCCAGGCAGGCAGCTAGCCGGCCAGGCAGCCATCCAGCCAGGCAGCCATCCATCCAGCCAGCCAGACAGCAAGGCAGCTAGCCATCCAACCATCCAGCCAGCCAAGCCAGCCAGGCAGGCGAGAGTTACTGCTTATTAATGACGTTGACAAGGACATGTCAAACACACAGCAGCTCAAATAGATCTCCTACCTATTCCCTAGTTGACACACATTAAATATGCACATATTTAATATCTGCCTCATTGGCATTCTGACAGGTCCGTGTCATTAGTAATTAGCAATAAAGTTGTCATCTGAAGACAGTCTGAGGTGCTGTCAGCGCAGAAAGAAAGGGAGCAGCTTACTGCACCCCACGGACCGCTCTTACTACATCCATACCTCCTTTCTCCATAACAACTAGCTGCAGACTAATGCCTCCACCCTGCTTACTTGGAGAAATAAGGACCAGAGGCAGGTGAAGAGAACCCATGCTAAGCAGCAGGAGAACTGTCCAACATCATACACACTCTTCACTCTCCCTTGAGTCCTATCAAACAGCTTCCAATGACCCTCAAACCTCATCTACTGTGTACTTTCCTTTGAACCGCCCAACACACACACAGACACACTTGTGGACGCACGCACGCACGCACGCACGCACGCACGCACGCACGCACGCACACACACACACACACACACACACACAAAGGTTTTCGTCCCTCTACAGCAGTGCTTAGCGTGGTGTGTAAGGGGAACAATCTGTCAACCCGGAAAACTGGGGAGTTGCGTTAACCTTGGTGGCCTGGAGGACTGTGTTCAGTCAGGAGTTTGGGCCTTAATGTTCGAAGCACAATATCATGCTAATAGGCCAGTGTATATGGTGGAGTGTACATTAAATTAACATTATGAAGAATGCAGGTTGGTACGAGAGTTGGTATATAGTTTTCTAGGGGTAGATTGTTGAAGCGTAGAGGAACTGAAGTAGTGTGACAACATTGTGGTAGCGCTAGTGTTGTGATATAAAACMAGTTTTGTGTTGTTTTTGTGTTGGTGTTGCCATGGATCCCTGGGGGACACAACATTGCCTGAGATAGAGTACAGCTGACACAAAGTCAATAAATACTAACCACACAGAAGTACAGTTCACGCGAACAGATGCGCGCAAGTGCGTGGGCATACGTATGTACTCCCGCACACACACACACAATTGCACACACAGACAAATACAAGCACATTTACACATTGCTTATACACCTAGATTACCGTAATCCAGATGGACAGGAATGATACATGGATGCAGTCATAGGAGGGTTGTGTAACTGTCCCATATGTCTTTACACCCCTTCTGTTTCCTGCTCTCTCTCTCTCTCCCTCTACACCCCTCTCTCTCTCTCGCTCTCTCTCCCTCTACACCCCTCTCTCTCTCTCTCTCTCTCCCTCTACACCCCTCTCTCTCTCTCTCTCTCCCTCCCTCTACACCCCTCTCTCTCTCTCTCTCCCTCTACACCCTCTCTCTCTTTCACATACCCTCCATCTTTATCTCTCTGTCTGTCATCCACCCCCACCCGCCTCTCTCTCTGTCTTTCTCTTGTTAGAGGTTAAACTCAATCTGTCCTTGTCAGGTTTAATCAAAGTATCCACAAATTCAATTTCAGCTGTTATATGTGGGAGGCTATGATAGCGTTCTTTGTCATTTGCGATATCTTTAGGGAGAGAGAAGGCAAAAAGGTGCTTCCTGTGCATACATATTGCCTCAGCTGAGATGGGTGACAGTTAATAAGTGGCAACACAAACACCCTCACCCTCAGTACACACTCAGGGACACCCAGCATAGCCACAGTGTGAATGAACTCTTAGCACTGCACAATACTACTGCACAATACTGCCTCACAATACTACTGCACAATACTGCCTCACAATACTACTGCACAATACTGCCTCACAATACTACTGCACAATACTGCCTCACAATACTACTGCACAATACTGCCTCACAATACTACTGCACAATACTGCCTCACAATACTACTGCACAATACTGCCTCACAATACTGCAGCACAATACTGCCGCACAATACTAATACATGACTAGACTGTATTTTACATTCCTGTTTGCAAAGGGATTTAGTATTTAGTAGGAAATTATGAAGTAACAGTACTATCTGGTACTTACTTCAATCAGTTCAACACAACCTGATGCCAAATGGTAATGGTGCTGTTTTTTTATGAATCCCAGATCAAAACAGCTATTATTATAATGTAATTACCATTTTACTATGTAACTTGAGTAAACCATAACAGCGTTACTAAAACAGCCCCCTATCTTCATTACTGCCACTACAGCTGAAGGCTACTGTACTCCAATATCGCTGTGTGTTTGGCCAAAGGCCACGTTTCCCCTGATCCGATTCAAAGAGAATGATAATAATCAGATTTATGCACTCTGCATTTTTTTTAGATATCACATGATTCTGGAAGCTTCCATCTACTGTTCACTGCAGCTGTGTTAGAAGCTCCAGTCTGGAGACTTATTTTAGAAAATGAATGAAACCTCTAAACCAAAAACATCAATCCCTTCACTTCTAATTGTCTTTTTTCCTTTTGAACAAAAACAACAGTCCTAAAAGATTATGGAACGGACCCAAATCTTTGTTGTTGTGTAAGGCTGTAATCTGATGCTTGCATATTGAGCATTCTCATTTTCAAACACCGGAATAGAGCAATTGATTCTCCGTCTGTTCCAAAACGAATCCAAAATGGTTACGCATGGATACCAGCGTCCTGGTCCTTGGATGTTATTTGCCAAGAAGTAATTTAGTCCTTTGGTTGTTCATGTACAACATTGAAAATACCCAGAAATTGGTAGGACAAAGCAAAGGTGATCCATGCTCATTGTTTTGCCCACTGACAGACAGACACTTGCTGGGTGTCGACGCTGCAAAAACTCTCAACCATTGTTATACTACCTTCCAGAATGCATATAAGGCCCTCCCCTGCCCTAACTTTCGGCAAATCGGACTACGATTCCATCTTGCTCCTCCCCTCCAATAGGCAGAAACTCAAACAGGAACCACCCGTTGTAAGGACTATTCAACGCTGGTTTGACCAATCGGAATCCACGTTTCAAGAATGTTTTCTGATCACGCGGACTGGGATATGTTCAGAGTAGCTTCAGAAAATAATATCGACACATATACCAATACGGTGAAAGACTTTATCAGGAAGTGCATAGGAGACGTGGTACCCACTGTGACTATTAAAACCTACAGCAACCAAAAACCTTGGCTAGATGGGAGCATTCGCGCAAAACTGAAAGCGCGAACCACCTCATTTAACCAGGGCAAGAAGACTGGGAATATGGGAGAATACAAACAGTGTAGTTATTCCCTCCGCAAAGCAATCAAGCAGGCTAAAGATCGGTATAGGGACAAAGTTGAGTCCCAGTTCAACGGCTCAGACACCAGATGTATGTGGCAGGGTCTACAGGCAATCACGGACTATAAAAGGAAAACCAGCCACGTCGCAGACATCGACATCTTGCTTCCGAACAGGCTGAACACCTTCTTCGCTCGGTTTGAGGATAATACAGTGCCACCGACGCGGCCCGCTATCAAGGATTGTGGGCTCCCCTTCTCTGTGGCCGACGTGAGTAAGACATTTAAGTGTGTTAACCCTCGCAAGGCTGCTAGCACAGATGGTATCCTTAGCTGTGTCCTTAGAGCATACGCAGACCAACTGGCTGGTGTGTATACAGATATATTCAGATATATTCTCTCTTGTCTACACATGAATCAATATGGCCACCATTGTCCATGTACCTAAAAAAGCAAAGGTAATTGAACTAAATGAATATCGCCCCGTAGCACTCACCTCTGTCATCATGAAGTACTTTGAGAGACTAATCAAGGCTCATATCACCTCCACCTTACCTGCCACCCTAGACCCACTTCAATTTGCGTACCSCCCCAATAGAGCCACAGACGATGCAATCACCACCACACTGCACACTGCCCTGTCCCGTCTAGACAAGAGGCATACCTATGTAAGAATGCTGTTCATTGACTATAGCTCAGCATTCAACACCATAGTACCCTCCAAGCTCGGGTCGGGTCGCCCCCAGGGGGTGAAGGTAGGAAACAACACCTCCTCTTCGATGATCTTCAACACTGGGGCCCCACAAGGGTGCGTGCTCAGCCCCCTCCTCTACTCCCTGTTCACCCATGACTGCTTGGCCAAGCACGCCTCCAACTCAATCATCAAGTTTGCAGATGACACAACAGTAGTAGGCTTGATTACCAACAACGACGAGACAGCCTACAGGGATGAGATGAGGGCTCTAGGAGTGTGGTGCCATCTCTAAGGAGATGATTGTGGACTTCAGGAAACAGCAGAGGGAGCTCCCCCCTATCCACATCGTTCCTCGGTGTACACATCACTGACAAAATGAAATGGTCCACCCACACAGACAGTGTGGTGAAGAAGGCGCAACAGTGCCTTTTCAACCTCAGGAGGCTAAAGACATTTGGCTTAACACCTAAAACCCTCACAAACTTTTACAGATGCACAATTGAGAGCATCCTCTCTTGTCTATATTGAATACATAATTTAAACATTCACAGTGTAGGTTGGAAAAAATATGGGAACCCCTACGCTAATGACTTCTCCAAAAGCTAATTGGAGTCAGGAGTCAGCTACTGGAGTGCAATCAATGAGATGAGATTAGAGATGTTGGTTAGAGTTAACACCCTATACAAAACGCTCACACAATTTTTGTTTGCTATTCACAAGAAGCATTGCCTGATGGGAACCATGCCTCAAACAAAGATCTCAGAAGACCTCAGATTAAGAATTGTTGACTTGCATAAAGCTGGAAAAGGTTACAAAAGTATCTCTAAAAACCTTGATGTTCATCAGTCCACGGTAACACAAATTGTATATAAATGGAGAAAGTTCAGCACAGTTGCTTCTCCCTAAGAGTGGCTGTCCTGCAAAGATGACTGCAAGAGCACAGTGCAGCTAAAGACTTACAGAAATCTCTGGAACATGCTAACATCTCTGTTGACGAGTCTACGATACGTAAAACACTAATCA
This sequence comes from Salvelinus sp. IW2-2015, assembly GCF_002910315.2. Classification (NCBI taxonomy): domain Eukaryota; kingdom Metazoa; phylum Chordata; class Actinopteri; order Salmoniformes; family Salmonidae; genus Salvelinus; species Salvelinus sp. IW2-2015. The sequence goes on from NC_036844.1 coordinate 26,418,787, forward strand.
AGAATGGTGTTCATGGGAGCACACCACAGAAGAAGCCACTGCTGTCCCCCCAAAAAATTGCTGCACGTCTGAAGTTTGCAAAAGTGCACCTGGATGTTCCACAGCGCTACTGGCAAAATGTTCTATGGACAGATTAAACTAAAGTTGAGTTGTTTGGAAGGAACACACAACACTACTGTGGAGAAAAAAAGGCACATCACACCAACATCAAAACCTCATTCCAACTATAAAGTATGGTGGAGGGAGCATCATGGTTTGGGTCTGGTTTGCTGCCTCAGGGCCTGGACATTTTATCAAGACATTTTGCAGGAGAATGTAAGGCTATCTACCCACCAATTGAAGCTCAACKGAAGTTGGGTGATGCAACAGGACAATGACCCAAAACACAGAAGTAAATCAACAACAGAATGGCTTCAACAGAAGAAAATATGCCTTCTGGAGTGGCCCCAGTCAGAGTCCTGACCTCAACCCGATTGAGTTGCAGTGGCATGATCTCAAGAGAGAAGTTCACACCAGACATCACAAGAATAGTGCTGAACTGAAACAGTTTTGTAAAGAGGAATGATCCAAAATTCCTCCTGACGCAGGTCTGATCTGCAACTACAGAAAACGTTTGCTTGAGGTTATTGCTTTCAAAGGAGGGTCAAACAATTAGTAAATCCAAGGGTTCACATAGTTTTACACCCTACACTGTGAATGTTTACATGGTGTGTTCAATAAAGACATGAAAACGTATAATTGTTTGTGTGTTATTAGTTTAAGCAGACTATGTTTGTCTATTGTTGTGACTTAGATAAAGATCAGATCAATTTGTATGACCAATTTAAGCAGAAATCCAGGTAATTCCAAGGGGTTCGTATACTTTTTCTTGCCACTGTAGATTAGGAATCACTGGCCACTTTCAGAAATGGATTAATAGCCAATTGAATAATGTTTCCGTATCTAGCATTACTCATCTCATAGGTATAAACTGCACTCCACACTATTCTACGGTATCTTAGTCACTTTTAAATTCTGTTTTAAGTATATGTATGTACTGTATTGTATTCTATACTACACCACTGACTGTTAAACAGCCATCTCCAGCACATCAGAGGCTGCTGCCTATAGACATTGATTAGAAATCACTGGCCACCTTAAGGAAATTAAACGCTGGCCACTTGAATAATATATCTGTATCTTGCATTACTCATCTCATATGTGTAAACTGTACTCTATACTATTTTACGGTATCCTAGTCACTTGAATTGTGTGTAAATATTGCATCACCCATTTCATATGTGTATATACTGTATTTTATACTATGCCTCTGTATCTTAGTCCAATGCCGCTCTGACGTATATGGATATATTCTTAATCCATTTCTTACTTAGATTTACGTGTATTTTGGGTATACAGTTGTAGTCTGAAGTTTACCTTAGCCAAATACATTTAAACTCAAAAAAAAAAAAAAAAAGTTTTCACAATTCCTGACATTTAATCCTAGTAAATATTCCCTGTCTTAGGTCAGTTAGGATCACAACTTTATTTTAAGAATGTGAAAGGTCAGAATAAAAGTAGAGAGAATTATTTCTTTCTTTCATGACATTCCCAGTGGGTTAGAAGTTTACATACACTCACTTAGTATTTGGTAGCATTGCCTTTCACAAGATTCCCACAATAAGTTGGGTGAAGTTTGGCCCGTTCCTCCTGACAGAGCTGGTTTAACTGAGTCAGGTTTGTAGGCCTCCTTGCTCGCACACGTTTTTCAGTTATGCCCACAAATCTTCTATAGGATTGAGGTCAGGGCTTTGTGATGGCCATTTCAATACCTTGACTATGTTGTCCTTAAGCCATTTTGCGACAACTTTGGAAGTATGCTTGGGGTCAATGTCCATTTGGAAGACCCATTTGCGACCAAGCTTTAACTTCCTGACTGATGTCTTGAGATGTTGCCTCAATATATCCACATAATTTTCCATCCTCATGATGCCATCTATTTTGTGAAGTGCACCAGTCCCTCCTGCAGCAAAGCACCCCCAAAACATCATGCTGCCACCCCTGTGCTTCACGGTTGGGATGGTGTTCTTCGGCTTGAAAGCCTCCCCCTTTTTCCTCCAATCATAACGATGGTCATTATGGCCAAACTGTTCTATTTTTGTTTCATCAGACCAGAGGACATTTCTCCAAAAAGTACGATATTTGTCCCCATGTGCAGTTGCAAACCGTAGTCTAGCTTTTTTATGGAAGATTTGGAGCAGTGGCTTCTTTCTTGCTGAGCGGCCCTTCAGGTTATGTCGATATAGGACTCGTTTTACTGTGGATATAGATATTTTTGTGCCTGTTTCCTCCAGCATCTTCACAAGGTCCTTTGCTGTTGTTCTGGGATTTATTTGCACTTTTCACACCAAAGTATGTTCATCTCTAGGAGAGAGAACTGGTGGCAGTGAAGTCAGATGCAGGAGAGCAGAGATAGGTAATAGTCAGAGCAGTTTAATTACAAAACCAACGGCAATACAAAAATAACCTACATGGGTACAAAACCCGACGCGCACCAGTAACATAGCGTACAAGCACTTACAAACAAACAATTCCACACAAGGACATGGGGGGAACAGAGGGTTGAATACATAACAATTAATGATGGAAATGGAAACCAGGTGTGTAAGAAAACAAGACAAAACAAATGGAAAATMAAAAGTGGATCGACGATGGCTAGAAGACCGGTGATGCTGACCGCCGAACACCGCCCGAACAAGGAGAGGAAACGACTTCGGTGGAAGTCGTGACACCCATGCTGTTTATACTTGCGTACTATTGTTTGTACAGATGAATGTGGTACCTTCAGGCATTTGGAAATTGGTCCCAAGGATGAACCAACCTTGTGGAGGTCTACAATGTTTTTTCTAAGGTCTTGGCTTTTGATTTTCCCATGATGTCAAGCAAAGAGGCACTGAGTTTGAAGGTAGGCCTTGAAATACTTCCACAGGTACACCTCGAATTGACTCAAATTATGTCAATTAGCCTATCAGAAGCTTCTAAAACCATGACATCATTTTCTGGAATTTTCCAAGCTGTTTAAAGGCACAGTCAACATAGTGTATGTAAACTTCTGACCAACTGGAATTGTGATGCAGTGAATTATAAGTGAAATAATCTTTCTGTAAACAATTGTTGGAAAAATTACTTGTGTCATGCACAAAGTAGATGTCCTAACCAACTTGCCAAAACTATAGTTTGTTAACAAGAAATTTGTGGAGTGGTTGAAAAACGGGTTTTAATGACTCCAACCTAAGTGTATGTAAACTTCCGACTTCAACTGTATGTTGTGAAAATGTGCACAACATACAGTTGAAAAAACTACAATTATCAGTAACATCAAACACAAAAAAAACACAAAAAAACATGGTATTGTGACTGAACATAGCCACTTACTGCTGCAATATTACTTGGTAGATATTACTGCACTGTCGGAGCTAGAAGCACAAGCATTTTGCTACACCTGCAATAACATCTGCTAAACATGTGTATGTGACCAATAAATTACATTTGATGGGTTTTATTCCATACTCTGAAAATAGATACAAAATGCTATTTTTAAACCTTGTTTCTCATGGCTAAACACATTTTTAATCTCAAATAAAACACCAAGCTTAAAGACAGGATTGCATATGGTCTACTGGTGATATAAGCACATAATCGTTTTAATCATTGTGCAGATATGATGGCTATCACGACAGCCTGTTGAAAGTACAGTAGACTATAGCGCTGTCAGATACTATGTGATAGTGCTTGTTCTCATGCTTTCGTCGGTCAACATGGGAAAGAAGGACTTAGCTTGTAGAAATACATAATTGTTCTATTGACAGTGGTCCTTCAACGTCATGGTCTCGCTCTCTCAGTAACGTCTCTACATGCCTTCTCTCTATGACAGGATCACTCACATCTCTCTCCTCCCCCTCCTTCTCCTTTATCAAACCAAGCTCTCTCTCTCTTCTTCTCTCCATTGTCGATTCCCTCTTTATCTATCACCATCCCCATATCCTCCATCGTCCCCTGGTCTAACTCAGATCACCATCCCCATATACTCCATCCTCCCCTGGTCTAACTCAGATCACCATCCCCATATCCTCCATCCTCCCCTGGGCTAACTCAGATCACCATCCCCATATTCTCCATCCTCCCCTGGCTGACTCAGATACCATCCCCAAATCCTCCCCTGGTCAATCAGGTATCACCCATCCCCATATCCTCCATCCGGTCCCTCGGTCTACTCAGGATCCCCGGATCCCCATATACTCCATCTCCCCTAGTCTAACTCAGATCACCAATCCCCCCATATTTTATCCTCCATCGTTCCCCTAGTCGTTCTAACTCAAATCCCCATCCCCATTATACTCCATTCTCCCCTGGTGGGTTTCTCTCAATACACCTTTCAGATCACCATCCCCATATCCTGTTCTGCTCAAGTCCAACTATCATTGAGGCTTCTAACCTCGGTGTGGTTCTGTTATGTGCCGTAGTCAACCTACCTCACCTCTGAAGGATTCTAACCTGGTTGTTTGGTATGCGTAGCCATTACTATCAAATGTGAGATTTCTAACTGGTTTATTTCTGTATGTGCCCATAGTCCCAACTATCATGTGAGGATTCATAACCTGGTTGGGTGTTCTATATGTGCTGTAGCAACTTATCACTGAGAATTCTGACCTTGTTTGTATACTGTATAGTGCCGTAGCCAACTTATCACCTGAGGATGCTTTAACCTGCGGGTTGTATTTGTATGTTGCCGTAGCCAACTATTCTACTGAGGGTTCTAACCTGGTTGTGTTCTATATGTGCTTTAGTTTCTTACTACTTATCTCACTGAGGATTCGTAACCTGGTTGTGTTCCTAATGGTGCTGATAGCCAAACTATAATGAGGATTCGTAACCTGGCTTGTTATTTTGTCATGTACTGAGCCAACTATCACTGAGATTTCTACACCTGGTTTGTATTCTTTGTATTGTGCCGTACCAACTATCATTTGAGGATTCTAAACTGGTTGTATTTCTGTATTGTGCCCAATTAGAGTTCACACTATTCATTGAGATATCTAACCTGGTCTCGTTCTCTGTTATGGCCATAGCCAACTATTTCATTGAGGCTGATTCTTAACCTGGTCTGTATTCTAGTATTGTGCCATAGCCATACATTTATCACTGAGTGCATTCTAACTCCTCGTTCGCATGTTTCTCTGTTATGTGCCCGCCTCACGCCCAACTATCACTTTGAGGAGTCTAACCTGGTGTTGTATTCCTTGTTAATGTGCATGTAGCACTTACTAATCAACTGAGGTTTCTAACCTTGGTTGTATTTTTGTTCATGTACCGTTCAAAGCCAACTATCACTTCCAGGATTATAACCTGGTTGTATCTGTATGTGCCCGTACGCCAACTATCCCTGAGGATTTCATCTACACTCTTGGCTTGTACTATTCATATATCGCGCCTCGTAGCTCCATTAACTCCTCGATTTTGGGGGATTTCTAACCTGGTTGTGTTTTCTGTATGTGTCGTCTGTAGCTTCAAACCTATCACTGTAGGATTACTAACCTGGATAGTGTTCCTATTTATGTGCCGTAGCTCTATATCCTGAGGATTCTAACCTGGTTTGTGTATCTATGATGGTTGCCCTGTAGCCAACATCACTGAGTGAATTCTCTAACATGGGACAGGTGTTCTATGATTAGTGCTGTAGCCACCCACTATCACTATGATTCCGTAACCTGGTTGTTGTTTCTGTATGTGCTGTAGCAACTATCATTGAGAGATTCTTAACCTGGTTGTATTCTGTATGTGCCTAGCCAAACTATCACTGAGGAGGTCTACACCTGGTATGTTTTCTGTACTGTTTGCTCCGTATACGCCCTAACTCTCATCCCATTGAGTATGGTCTAACCTGGTTTGTATTCTGTGAATGTTGCTGTAGCCACTATATCATTGAGGATTCTTAACTGGTTGTTATTCTGTATGTGCGTAGCCAACTACAGTATCCAATGTTATCGCGGCATTATCATTATTTTTGGCATCGGTCACATGGACTAGAACGAATGCCTCACAAAGAGGCACTAATAGGACTGCGACCACCAGGGTGAGGAGAATTCAGCTTGTTCCACGAGGCATCAAAAGCCTCTAGCATAGGATTACTTCTATTGTTTGTTTTTACCACGATCCGGTATGTATTTCTTTGAAACCTAAAACCAGACGCTTTTCAAGTCAACATGTTAAATTGCATCCAGACGTTTTTTGGCTTTGAACCTAATTTGTGAATTTTTCTTGAATGTTTTCCTCATGTGTGGGTTTCAAGTGGAGTGGGTCTCATAATTATAGTCTGCAAGGGAGACAATGCTGTTGATGTTAAATTACCCAACTCCACTCAACAGATGGTTCCAAGAGACTCTGAACGGGGGTTTAGAGAATCCAACCAAGATCAACAAATTATACTCTACTGCATCACTTGCAATACGAGACCCACAGTATATTATACAACAGCGATGCCTTCTCATTTACCCATTCTTACGCCTCCCTTGACGTGACATTAGCCAGAGCAGAGGTCTTTGTCGGCAAAAGTAGTCGCCGCTTACGTATGGAACCATCCTTTCTCTTGTCGTCTCTTGTCCTTCAATTTCCCGTGCTAGTCATACAGTCTGAATCTTTCTCACCCCCAAACAACTCCTGATAGTTTTACTGGTGACGAATGCATTTTCGCTGAGATCGTCTATGGGTGATGGGATGGGGCCTCCCTGGCATGTCTATGTCTCCTCCAACCGGGTTAATAGTCCGTTACATTTTCCATTACCAATGACCGCTTCCCATTTCTCCACGGGTGGCTGGGTCCCAGCACAGCTGTTGCAGCTTGTTGTCATCTTTAAAAATACTCATCAAAAGCTGAGGCTTAATGCCCATACTGCCATCCCAATCCACGTCCTGTTAACCACACTCTTCGCTTATGAACCTTTAAGCAAAGCATTGTGGGGAATTTGATGGGAGACTCGATATGAACACACACAATGACATCCACACATCACATCACACATTCAACCATCATTTTTTCATTTACCCACACACACGCGCCACACACTTACACACACCACACCACACACACACAACACATCACACACTATCACACATCACACCACACACTCATCACACACACACACACCACTACCAACACACACTTGCGTGCCATTGTTGATTTGCCATTCCACCCAATTTGGTCTGCCCCTCTTCTTAAGTCGAGAACTATGGCTACTAAACATAAGATAAGCTGAACGCCTCCAATATACATCTACCTCATAAAGGCCCCAGGGGGGCCCACTGAAGTTGGAGATAGGGCATGCCATGAAGATGAATTAATAGAACAGTTATGCAATCATCTTTAAGATGGTGATTGGATACAGGGTCATCCTCTATTTCCTTCTTTGAAAGAGCATTCATTATCTTGGTGCATTGCAGGACACCTTTGAGATTTCAGCAGTGTGCTGCTCGCGCTCTCTCTTAGTGTGGACGTCGTTTCATTCTTCTGCTCTTTCTGTGGGGACCCAATTGATGTTATTTTAGAGCGATGTAAACTCCACTCATCCAATTAATCGCGGGTGAAGCCATGTGTTTCTTATATTTTACAAGCTAGTGTCTTGGTAGTCTCTGCTTCTGTGTCCATGAATATCCTGATGTATCTCCTCTATACCTAGTCTCGGTTTTGATTTCTATGATTCATTTCCTTCTGGCCCTCCTTACTCTACATCTGTCCTCCATGAGCTACGTGAGGACCAAAATGTGAATAATGACAGGTGTTTTGGGATAATATTGCCCTTTAGCCCCGCTCAATACTGATTCTACTTTCCGGAGGGCTGCTATTCGTCTTTCCCCGTCTCCATAGCATTTCCGTTCGTGGCTCTACTATTTTGGGCATCTTACCATCCAGTCTGCATTCCATATTCAATATGATAGAATTTGACTTTTATACCTCAGGCAATCTCTCACCATATGCTTCAGGAAAATAGCCTTCTTGCTTGCTAGTTCCTTTGTTCCCTTGAGCACGGCACATAACCACCGCTTTTAGACTATGTGTTCGGTGGGCTCTGTGAATTGGTACTTTGAAATACAATTTGTTTTTGTTGCGCATAGTTTAGCGCTGATTTTCGGGGGGAAACTTCATGCACATTATAACTCTCACAATCAACGGACATATGCCTGGTTTGTCTAGAGTCTGGACCATTGATTCCAATATAATAGGTGTCTAAACTTGACACCTTATTCCTCTTATGGCGAGCATGTAACCTGCAAGCTACCGATTATCTGACCTGTGTTGTGATGTGTGTGTGTCGTGTTGCTCTAGATGTGTCGTGCTGTGTCTTCTACTTTTCCTTCTTGTTGTGTCGTGTGTGCTCGCTGTCGTGTGTGTTTGTCGTCCGTTGTGCTTTGTGTGGTGCTGTGTGTCTGTGTCGTTGTTGTGTGTGTCTGCTCTTTACCTCCTCCAGCCCCCCCTGTGTGTGTGTGAAAGCCTGTTATAGCGAGGATCACGAGGGCACACTAGGACAGTGAGCAGGAACGTCCTATTGTGAAGAACCCTACCACCAATGCAGAGTTTTAATTCAGTCCTGTAACAAGAAATTAAAACTCATTTGACCTTGAGTAATAGCCAGCACACACTGAGCAGTCCCTTTGTCTGTCGCAGCGATTCTGTTTCATGAATCCTTCCTTCTCTCCTCACCCTGTTCCCCACTCACGCCTATATGTATTTTGCATTTCTTTTCGCATCGCGAGTATTTGCCCCCAACCACGTCTGTATCGATCCCCAGCAGGTTTTACGAGGCCACTTTAATATTTCACTTCTTTTCCATTTGACTCCATCATTGTGTAGCTTAAACAACAGTGACACTGCCAAGGAAATCCATTATTGGCGGATCCATCGTTGGTGCATGTGGAGGTAAGGGACTGGGCCCGGCTGGTGTTCGTCCTGGACTGGCTGTCGGTCTCCAGGGAAAACAAGAATCAGGATGGATTTTGCTTAAATACCATTATTTTCACAGACATCAGGAAGTGAAGGCAGATCATCATCGTTCTTTGGGTCTGTGAAGGAGTGCTGTGCTTCAAGTACTTTCCTCTTAGCAGTATTTGTTGTTAAAGCCAAAGCGTTGCTATTTTTTTACTTGTTGTGTAGATTCACCAGTCAAGCCTTGGTTCCGGTCCACAATCGCACCCTGAGAAGTGCACTTTTGACCCAACAGGGCGGCTGGTGAAAATGTAGTGCACTAAATATTATGGAATAGCAGGTGCCAGTTTAGATGCGCCCTTGTCTCTGGGCTGGGGGGTCTCGGTTGCGGGCGTTGGGATAGCGTTTAACATAAGCCCTTTGGGGTGAGTGGAGAGTGTTAGTGTTGAGAGTGTAGTGTGCCTCCGTTGCTCTCGGCGCGGTACTGGGCGTGCATGTGTGAGGCTACGGGACGGTCTTAGAGATCACTCAAAAAAGGCCTCTGTGGCTTTCATTTTTTGAATGACCTTTGTAGTGGAGCTGTTAGAATGCCCTCAGACGGAAAATAATTGCCGCTCTCGGGGCTAGTAACAATCTCGACGAAGAGCCAGTCAGTTGCCCAAGTCTGAGAGAAGGAGTGTGTTGTGGAGAGCTAATAAATATGGCAGAAGATTTGGGAGAAGGTTCATATAATTCAAGGCTGGGAAGGAAGTGGAGGATTACAGTGGTTTGGTATTGGGTACAGATGCCTTTTGGTATAGGTTACTATAATGCCAGGCGTGGTCAGCTCGTTACGTGTAGCCACTGTCCCCATGTGTTCTTCCTCCCTTCATTCTCGTGCTTGTCTCATCTCTCTTTCTCTCTCAACCTCCTCGTCTGTACTCTCGTTTCTCGTGTTATTCATACCTCGTCATCGGGATTGCACAGAGAAGTTCACTTAACAGCTGCACTTGACCTCTGTCACACTCTCCTATACTAACCCTTGTAATTTTCCTCTTCTATTGATTCCTACTGTCTCGTCCTCCTCTTTAATCTGGCCAATTGCATCTCTTTCCCTAGCCCTCTTGTATCTTACGTTTGCTCATCTCTCTCTCTCTCTCTTCTCTCAGTCCATTTATAGTACTTTCCACTGCTTTCGGCCCTTCAAGACCAGGACATTGCATTCTTTCTACTATTTTCTCTCTCCATCTCTCAAATCATCACTCTCTCTTTCTGTTGTTTCTCTCTCTCTTGTTAATTTCTCCCACTAATCTCGTTTGTCCTCTTAATGTCTTAGCTCTCTCTCTCTCTCTCTCTCTGACCCCGGTCGCAGGGGCTACCTAACACTGGCCAAGTGTTGATCAGATGTTTTCTAGTAAGCAACTTTAGGGCCCTGATCATTTGTAATGTGTGGGTGTGCATGGCTTCCAACTGCTTAATTGCTACCCAATCTCTCTCTCTCTATAATCATCTGTCTCTTCCTTCCTCCTCTTCTATTCTATCATACCTCCTGGTGTCCTTCCTCTTCTCTTTCTAGCCTCGCTCGGCATACCGATAGGGGTGTGGGCCCTAGAGATCCTTTGACAAGCCCCAGAAGACAATTCCTGTGGCCCCTCTGAGTCGACCTCTTGACAAGCGGCTCCGATTGGTCGCCTCGCGCGCCAGCGCCTACTTCCTTCGTCCTCCGTTGCCCTGACTGACCTTGCACTCATACACCTTTGCACACCACTCTCCGACACTAAAGCGTGATGATGAATGGTTTGACTCATAGCTACACTTCGCTGTCTGTAGTTGGACGCTGTCATGATAGAAGTGTAACTGTCGGCCACTCTCTGTAATGTGTCACATCGCTCGCTTATGAGCTCTCTCATGCCCGTATGCCCCATCGACGGTGGGGGCCCCCCCAAAAACGGCTTACACTATACCCTGTGGCCGCTCGCATTTCTTAATCTTTGCGCCAGGTTGTCATTTGGCCAGGGTTGTAAGGTGTAGTGTCGTTGACGTGCATATTCATGCAGTTGTGTGATTTGCGTGCCACGTTTTTGCTGTGGTGGTGGCGTTCCCCCGTGGTGTTGCTCAACGAGTCATGCTACCCTAGTTGGGCCAGCATCGCGCTGGCAGAAGTGTTGTTTACGATTGCTGCTTCGTGGGGTGTGTGTTATGAACACGATGAGTGTGTGTTGAGTGTGTGTGGTAAGTGTTGTGGTGTGGAGTAGGATGTGGCTGTAGTGAAACATGGCCTAGCCTAGTGTGATCATGCTTCCTGTGTTGTGTGTGTGGTGTGTGTTTTTGTGTTGAGGCCTGGCACTGGGGGTGGTTGTTGTCTGTGTGTGTGTGTGTGTGTGTGAGAGAGAGAGAGTGCACGTGCATGTGTGTGTGTGTGTAGGTGTGAGAGAGAATGTTAGAGGGTGTGTGTGAGGGGAGAAGGGGGTCACTGGTCGATATCCCACCCTTCCCAGGTCGAATTCCTCCTTGGACAAACTAAGAGGGTGATTATTGATTAATCAGTATAAATTAGTGAGCTGGATCGATTGGAGAAGGGACAATCGCTGCAGATCACTGGCAGTGGGAGGACAGGACAGGAAGAGGTGGAGGCAAGGTGGGAACAGAGGCTGATGCTGCATTCTGCAACTATCACACATGGTTGATGGTAACATGACATCCCTAGGACTAGACACCTACCACCATTATAGGACATTTGTATACTGAAAATATTTGTTTTCATGACCCTAGTAAATATAGCTGCTTATGTGATTATAAAAGTATTACCATGAAGATACTGATGGCTTGATAGCAGAATAAACGAACATGCATTTAAAATGGTGGAAGTGACGAACGATCACTTATACAACACTCTCCTCACACCCCCAAAATGAAAGACACAAACACTGAACAAAGTGTGTACCTTAAACTGAACCCAACTATGAGACATTTAGTGGCCTGAAGCTGTGTTACGCAAATACTCAGAAATATGTGAGCTCTGATCATCAGAGCTTTCCTGTTGTTTTTCACTGTTGTTTTGTCACTCACAGTTGCAACATCAATGGACATTAACATAACAAAGCTTTGAGGCATGGCAGTGCACTCTGTAGCTACTGAAGGAATAGGCATACAGCACTGTGCTATTTCAGGCTCATGGAGAGGTTGTTGTCATCCATTACTCAGGGGCTTTCACACACTGGCACACAGAGACATAAACACACACATAAACTCATACAAATACATATGGTAGGAAAGCACTCACTCACTCACACACACGCATACACACACATGTACATATACAGTACACTGAGTGAACAAAACATTAAGAACACTTAAAGAGAACACTCTTTCCATGACATACACAGACCAGGTGAAAGTTATGATCCCTTATTGACATCACTTGTTAAATCCACTTCAATCAGTGTAGATGAAGGGGAGGAGACAGGTTAAATAATAATTTTTGAGCCTTGAGACAATTGAGACATGGATTGTGTATGTGTGCCATTCAGAGGGTGTATGAGCAAGACAAAATATTGAAGTGCCTTTGAACGGGGTATGGTAGTACCTTAGGTTCAAGGCACATCGGTTTGTGTCAAGAACTGCAACGCTGCTGTGTTTTCTCGATCCACAATAGTTTCTCATGTGTATAAAGAAAGGACATCCAGCCAACTTGACACTACTGTGGGAAGCATTGGAGTCAACATGGCCCAGCATCCCTGTGGAACGCTTTTGAGACCTTGTAGAGTCCATGCCCCGACAAACTG
>NC_036844.1:26433203-26454084 GCF_002910315.2 Salvelinus sp. IW2-2015
GCTGTGTCTATGGGAACCCAGCAGCTGTGTACTACCCAGGATGGGAACTCTAAGGCTTAGAGGAAGGCTGATTGCAGTGTGAGGGGAGAGTCCTTCTAACTACTCCTCATTAAGCTCTGTTGTCTCTCTATGCATCCTCCCTCTCTAGGACTAGGGAATACATAATACAACGAGGGGCTCAGAATATGGCACTCCTTTTTATTCTGACATGAACTGATCCAAACAAACAAATTCTATATTCTCGCATATCTTCTCATTCTCAAATCAATCATTCATTAACATTCTGCCAATTAATTCCAACAGGAACATCCCCAAATGTTACATTATATTTATTATGAATAAAAAATACATTTAAAAAAGGAGGAGAGAGATGACTCACCCGGTCTCTTTTCTTTTCGACTTTTTCGACCCCCACATAGCCGCACTTTAGAGATAAGAACTAGGATCTGTTTCTGGCACAGAGACTTGTTGCTCTTGGGACAAGGCTTCCTCTTGTTGGCTACCGGTCGGTTTTGTCCGTCATCCTTGACCGCCCGTTTCTGTCTGATGAGAGAGCTGGCGAGAGCTGCCATCTTCCCCCCCCCCTCTCACCTTTGGGAGGGGGGTGTCTTCCTACCCAACAGCCCCTCTTCTGGCGGGGCTGTCTGTGTCTTCAAGCAACAGAAAATGGTTGGAAAGTCCAGAGAGAGCCCCAGAGAGGGGAGAGGGGTTTTACGCAGGGTTAAAGAGAGAGGGTTTAGGTTAAGAGCCCCCTGGAAAAGGGAAGAGCAGGGGACGGTGAGAGTTCAAGTGCAGTCACACATCCAAAGCGGACCCTCCAGTGTGACGAGAAATAAATGCACCAACACTAAAAAACACTGAACAACAGAGACCACTAAGGTCACATCTTCAGTAAAAAAGAAAGACGGGTGAGTGAGGTTAGAATGTCTCTGCTTGATAAAAATAAAACATGTAAAGACATCGACATTTCCTACATTTCTAACCTCCCTCCCCACTCATCTTGTCCCTCACAACCAAATCACCAGCGACAACGAAGTTCAAAATATAGCAAAATCACTAGCCTATCCTATAAGTAAACAATCCTCAAAAAAGAGACGGAGCTCTTTTCTCTGTCATATTAAAATCACACTTCTTCCAGTGAAGAGTGAAATCATTTTGAAGCTCAAACAGCATATAAATTCAAGAGGAAATGAACAGGCAGTCAACATATAGTCTCTGGATGCCCAACTTTGCCTGCCGTGGAAATGCAAGCGTCAGGAATAATGAGCGGAGAAACGGCGCGGTAATCCAGCAGACTTAGATCCAGTGGCAGCATACAGGCGGGATGGTGACGGACTCACAAGAATGAAGCCGGGAACGGAACAGAGGGATGGACAGAGAGAGATCTATCTTCCTCCTCTTCTGGCATTCTCTCTCTCCACACAGCCCTCAACTAACCCCCGGCCGCCCCCCACGGGTGAGTGTGAGAGTGTGAGAGTGGTCTGTGAATTCCAGCAGCAACCATCAGCAGAGGTGACATTCATGAGAGAGAGAGAGAGAGAGAGAGACAGAGAGAGAGAGAGAGAGAGAGAAAGAGAGAGAGAGAGGGAGAGAGAGAGAAAGAGAGAGAGAGAAAAAGAGAGAGAGAGAAAAAGAGAGAGAGAGTGGGAGGGGAGGGAGGGAGGGGAGGGAGAGAGAGGCTGTGATGGGAGAGAATGAGATCGACTGGGAAAGGGAAGATGAAGAAGAGAGAAAGAGAGAAGCGGAGAGAGGCTGAGGAGAGAAAGTGAGAAGCAGAGAGAGGCTGAGGAGAGAGAAACAGAGAAACAGAGAGAAGCTGAGGAGAGAAACCATGCAGCCACCTCTCTCCTCAGTTAACGTTCTAAGACGAGCTACAATGTCTTTGTCGCGCTCACGCCCCATCCATCTGACTGTCCTTCAGAAGCGGAGAGGGGGGTGAGAGAGAGAGAGAGAGAGGGAGAGAGAGAGAGAGAGAAGAGAGAGAGAGAGAGAGAGAGAGAGAGAGAGAGAGAGAGAGAGAGAGAGAGAGAGAGAGAGGAAGAGAGAGTTTGTGTGTATTTGTCTGTATGGAGGAAAAAGAGTGCTTAAGGTGCATGTGCTGTCACCTCGGGTGGAGCATCCTCGCCATGCGCTGTGAGTCACACACACGTGCGTTCACGCGTACACACAAACAGACCTTTGGGACTGTAGAGAGTTCACTTATCTCTATGTGAGGAGAGTGTGTCGTATAAGTAGGGGAACATCTGCATACGGTATGTGCTTCTGTTTGGTGTGTATGCGCTAACTGTCATTCACCATCTTCCTTACACTATGTCACGCTGACTCTCTCTCTCTCTCTCTGGAGACTCTGTCTCTCCCACATCTCTCCCCCACCCTCTTTCCTTCTACATTCCCTGACAACTCTCTCTCTTTCTCTCCCTCTCCCTCTGTCTCACACTCTTCTCTTTTTCGCCCTCAATTCAGTTCAATATTTTCAATTTAAGAGCTATATTGGCATGGGAAATATATGTTAACATTGCCAAAGCAAGTGAAATAAACAATAAAAATGAACAGTAAGCATTACACTCACAAAAGTTCCAAAATAATGTCATATTATGTGCAAATTAAAGAAATTAACAAAAATGGGTTGTATTTTAAATGGTGTTTGATCTTCACTGGTTGCCCATTTCTTGTGGCAACAGGTCACATCTTCTTGCTGTGATTGCACACTGGTGTATTTCACCCAATAGATATGGGAGTTTATCAAAATTGTATTTGTTTTCAAATTTTTTGTGGGTCTGTGTAATCTGAGGGAAATATGTGTCTCTAATATGGTCATACATTTCGCAGGAGGTTAGGCAGCTCAGTTTCCACCTCATTTTATGGGCAGTGTGCACATAACCTGTATTCTCTTGAGAGCCAGGTCTGCCTTTGGCGGCCTTTCTCATTAGTAAGGCTATGCTCACCGAGTCTGTACATAGTCAAAGATTTCCTTCATTTTGGGTCAGTCACAGTGGTCAGGTATTCTGCTACTTGTACTCTCTGTTTAGGGTCAAATAGCATTATAGTTTGCTCTGTTTTTTTGTAAATTATTTCCAATGTGACAAGTAATTAATTTTTTGTTTTCTCATGTGTTGCTGTCCTGGGGCTCTGTGGTGTCTGTTTGTGTTTGTGAACAGAGCCCCAGGACTATCTTGCTTAGGGAGCTTTTCTCCAGGTTCATTTCTCTGTAGGTGATGGCTTTGTTATGGCAGGTTTGGGAATCCTTTTAGGTGGTTGTAGAACAATGGGTTCTATAATTGATTCAAGTATTGTTAGCCAGATCCTAATTGGTATGTCGAATTTGATGTTCCTTTTGATGGCACAGAAGGCCCTTCTTACCTTGTTTCTTAGATTGTTCACAGCTTTGTGGAAGTTACCTGTGGCGCTGATGTTTAGGCCGAGGTATGTATAGCTTTTTGTGTGCTCTCGGACAACGATATTGTCACGTCCTGACCATAGTGCTTATGTGTTTTGCTTGTTTTAGTGTTGGTCAGGACGTGAGCTGGGTGGGCATTCTATGTTGTGTGTCTAGTTTGTCTGTTTCTGTGTTCAGCCTAATATGGTTCTCAATCAGAGGCAGCTGTCAATCGTTGTCCCTGATTTAGAATCATATATAGGTGGCTTGTTTTGTGTTGGGGATTTGTGGGTGGTTGTTTTCTGTGTCAGTGTTTGTGCCACACGGGACTGTGGCGGTTAGTTTGTTTTGTTATTTTGTAATTGTATATTGTTTTCATGTTATTAAATCATGGAAACTTACCACGCTGTACATTGGTCCTCCGATCCTTCTCACCTCTCCTCGTCCGATGAGGAGGACGAAATAGACTGCCGTTACATGGGAATCACACCAACCCGGACAAGCAGCGTGGCAATGGGCAGCAGCGACAGCAGCAGCGGTACCAGGGATGACATGGAGGAAATTCTAGACGGTAAAGGACCCTGGGCAGAGCCAGAGGAGTGTCGCCGCCCCAAGCGGAGCTGGAGGCAGCATAAGCGGAGAGGCATTATGAGGGCTAGCAAGGCAGAGCGGCTGGAAGCCCGAGAGGCTCACAAAATTTATTGGGGGGGGGGGGGGAAAGGGGAGTGTGGCGAAGTCAGGTAGGAGACCTGCGCAACTTCCCGTGCTTACCGTGGAGTGGGTCCGTACTGGTCAGACACCGTGTATGCGTGGAGCGCACGGTTGTCCCCGTCGCGTGCTTAGCCCAGTGCGGCTATTCCACCTCGCCGCACTGGTAGGGCTAAGTTGGGCATCGAGCCGGTGTCATGAAGCCGGCCAACGCATCTGGTCTCCAGTGCGTCTCCTCGGGCCGGCGTACATGGCACCAGCCTTACAAAATGGTGTCCCGGTTCGCGCAATAGGCCCAGTGTGGGCTATTCCACCTCGCCGCACTGGCAGGGCTACGGGGACCATTCAACCAGGTAAGGTTGGGCAGGCTCTGGTGCTCACGAGCTCGTGTACTCCTTCAGGTCCGGTATATCCGGCGCCATTCCCGCCCCGCAGCCCAGTACCACAGTGCCTACACCACGCACCAGGCTTCCTGTGGGTCTCCAGAACTCTGTTCCTCCTCCACGCACTTCCTATGGTGCGTGTCTCCAACCCAGTACCTCCAGTGCCGGTACCACGTACCAGGCCTACTGTGCGCCTCAGCAGGTCTGAGTTGCCTGCCTGCCCAGCGCCGTCTGAGTTGCCCTGCTGCCAGCGGCCTGAGTCTGGCCCAGCGCGTCTGAGTTGTGCCTGCCCAGCGCGTCTGAGTTGCCTGCTGCCAGCGCCGTCTGAGTTGCCTGCCTGCCAGCGCCGTCTAGGTTGCTGCCTGCCCAGCGCCGTCTGAGTTGCCAGCCAGTCAGGAGCCGCCAGAACCGCAGCCAGTCAGGAGCGCCAGAGCCGCCAGCCAGTCAGGAGCCGAGAGCGCCAGCCAGAGGGCCGCCACCCCAGTCAGGAGCCGCAGACGCCAGCCAGTCAGGAGCCGCCAGAGCCGTCAGCCAGTCAGCGAGCCGCCTCCAGTCATGAGCCGCCCTCCACTACTGTTTGTAGTAAACAAAGAATTACAACAGGGGTTTTGTCCTTATAAATTGGTATGCGCCTAACACAGAGAGAGAGAGAGGGGGCGTCTGTTTGGTTGTCTTAGGAAACTCTTACAGGTAGCTCCTGAGGGGACGCTGGTGGTAGGCGGGGACTGGAACTGTACGATGGATTTTATGAAAGATAGAAATGGGAGGAGCCTCATTCAGGCTCAGTGGGGTGTTAAGGGACAACATTAGCAGTTTGAACTAGTGGATGTTTGGAGAACTAGACATCCAACACCAAGACAGTATACAGTTGAAGTAAGGAGGTTTACATACACCTTAACAAATACGTTTAAGCTCAGTTTTTCACAATTCCTGACATTTAATCTAGTAACATTCCCTGTTTTAGGTCAGTTAGGATCACACTTTATTTTAAGAATGTGAAATGTCAGAATAATAGTAGAGAATGATTTATTTCAGCTTTTATTTCTTTCTCACATTCCCAGTGGGTCAGAAGTTTACATACCTCAATTAGTATTTGGTAGCATTGCCTTTAAATGGTTTAACTTGGGTCAAATGTTTTGGGTAGCCTTCCACAAGCTTTCCACAATAAGTTGGGGGAATTTGGCCCATTCCTCCTGACAGAGCTGGTGTAACTGAGTCAGGTTTGTAGGCTTCTTGTTCGCACACGTTTTCAGTTATGCCACAAATTTCTATAGGAGTGAGGTCAGGGCTTTGTGATGGCCATTTTCAATAACTTGACTTTGTTTGTCCTTAAGCATTTTGCACAACTTCGGAAGTATGCTTGGGGTCATTGTCTCATATTGGAAGACCCATTGCGACCAAGCTTTAACTCCTGACTGATGTCTTGAGATGTTGTTCAATATATCCACATAATTTTCCATCCTCATGATGAATCTATTTTGTGAAGTGCACCAGTCTCCTGCAGCAAAAGCCCCACAACATGATGCTGCTTCACGGTGGGATGGTGTTTTCAGCTTGCATCCCACCCTTTTCTCTCCAAACATAATGATGGTATTATGGCACTGTTCTATTTTTTGTTTCATCAAGACCAGAGGAAAAACGTACGATCTTTGTCTCCATGTGTAGTTTCAAATCGTAGTCTAGCTTTATATGGCAGTTTTGGAGCAGTGGTTTTTCCTTGCTGAGCGGCCTTTTCAGGTTATGTCATATAGGACTCATTTCACACTGTGGATATAGATACTTTTGTACCTGTTTTCTTCCAGAATCTTCACAAGGTCGTTTGCTGTTATTCTGGGATTGATTTGCATTTTTCGCACCAAAGTACGTTCATCTCTAGGAGACAGAACGTGTCTCCTTCCTGAGCGGTATGACGGCTGCGTGGTCCCATGGAGTTTATACTTGTGTCTATTGTTTGTACAGATGAACGTGGTACCTTCAGGCATTTGAAAATTGCTCCCAAGGATGAACCAGACTTATACTTGCTGAACCAGACTTATACTTGAATACTTGCTCTGTGCGTATTACAAGATATTTACCAAAGTCCCTGCTAACAGACTGAACTCCCATCTGAACTCTATAGTATACAAGGACCAGACATATTGTGTACCGGGACGCTCAATCACAGACAACTTGTTCTTAATCATGTTTTCTATTGTGATCTTTGACTGGTCTCTTTAGACCAAGAGAAGGATTTTGATAGAGTGGACCATGAGTATCTGTTTAATGTGATGTCTGTTTTGGGGTTTGGGGAAAGGTTTTTGGTTTGCGTGAAGATGTTGTATGCTGGAGCGTCATGTATGGTCAAGGTGGGAGGGGTGCTCAGTAGGCCAGTCTGGGTGAGGACGGGCATTAGACAAGGATGCCCTTTATTGGGGTAGTTATATACAAACTAGCCATTGAGCCTTTTTTGGGCCTCGTACGCAGGATACTGCAGGGAGTGTGATGGACAGGCATGGGTGTGTTGCCCGGCATAGCAGTGTCGGCGTGTGCAGATTGCGTTTCTGTGATGGTCATGGATGGGCAGGATATGCGGGCACTATTGACAAGTCTGAAGGTGTACGAGGGAGCTTCGTCAGCTAAGGTGAACTGGGGCAAGACCAAAACTCTGTTATGTGGGGCATGGAGGGGTGGGGCATGGAGGGATAGGGCCCCCCCCCCTCTGCTTCCAGGGAGTTTGCAGTGGGGTTGTGAAGGGCTTTACATTTGGGGGGTGTACCTGGGCTTCGAGAGGTGGATCAGGAATAACTGGGAGGGGCTATCACAGGTAGTGGTGTCAAGACTGGCCAGGTGGAGGTGTCTCCTGTCCCAAGTGTCATATAGAGGGAGGGTGCTGATAATCAACAACCTGGTGGTATCCTCCATGTGGTATGAACTGGCTGTCCTCAACCCCCATCCCCGGAAGTTCTGGCACAAGAAACAGGACTAACATCTCTTAGGCTGCTGGAGAGATTCCTGGGGGAGTTCCAGGAGGCACTGTCTGAGCCGATAAGGGGGGGGGGTGTTTGAGCGGCCAAAGGGGAAGGGCCACCAATGTTTCAATGTATGGTGGGTTTTAGATGGAGGGGGCTCTACAAACTCCCAGTACCAAAGAGGTCAGGGGACCTCCAGTGGAGGGTTCTACATGGAGCCCTGGCCACTAATAAATAGCTGGTTGGCACGGTCGACCCGGGAGTCGGACAGGGGTGTCCTTTCTGAGTGAAACTGCGCATCATGAGATTTCTGTGTGCGCCAGGTTAATGCCATTAATGTCTCTGTTGGAATGTCTGTGTGAGAGGTTGGGGGTGGTTTTTACTGTCGGGATGTTTATAATGGGGTACAGGTATTCGAATAAGGAAAAGGCCAAATGTGTGTGGTTGAATTTTCTGTTTGCTCAGGCAAAGTTGGCAATTTGGCTAACAAGGAGGAACAGGGTCAAAGGTGGGGGGATAACATACCCTTTACTATTATTTAATGGGATGGTCTCTGCGCGCGGAATTTTAATTCAATAAATTATAAAAAGTGTGGAGAGATATGGTGTGTCGGGGAGGCTGCCTGTATAGCTGGGGAAGATGAGTTGGATATATGGTTGTAGAAGAGGTGAGGTTGTGGTTATTGTGATGTGTGATGTTGTTTTGTATCGTGGGGTAGAGGGCAAGGTGAGGATGCAGCAAAGGGAATATTTGTTTTTTAAAGGGGGTGGGGGTGGTGGTGGTGAGGTTTTAATGAAATTAGGATGTATCATTAAAGAAAGACAAAAAGTCTAAAAAGTATATCTCTTTCTGGAGACTCAGCCACATCTCTCTCCACCCTATTCCCTGCTCTATTCCCTTATCTTTCTCTTTTTTCTCTCTCTCTCTGTTTTTGTTCTCTCTCCTTCCTCTATCTCTCTTTTTCTCTCCCTCTCTCTTTTCTCTCTTTCTCTCTCTCTTTTTCCCTTTCTCTTTTGTTCTCTCTCTTTCTCTTTTTTCTCTCTCTCTTTTCTCTTATTCTCTCTCTCTTTTTTTCTCTCTCTCTCTATTTCTCTTTTTTTTCTTCTCTTCAGCCACATCTCACCCTACTCTCTCTCTCTCTCTCTCGCTCTTTCTCTCTCATATGAAATGGAGGCTGCTGGTTTACGTTATCTGTGACAGATACACGACCAGGGACAGATTGAGTTAGACAGCCTCCCCCTCATCCCCCCACAAAACACACCTCTCCCACACCCTATTCTCTTATCTCTCTCTCTTTCTTCTCTCCTCTCGCTCTCTCTCATTCATTCATTAATTATCTCTCTCTGGAGACTCAGCCACATCTCTCCCCCAACCTATTCCCTTATCTCTCTCTGTCTCTGTCTCTTTTTCTCTCCTCTCTCTTATTCTCGCTCTTTTTCTCTCCCTCTCTCTCTCTTCAGACTCAGCCACATCTCTCCCCGACCCTATTCTCCTCTCTCTCGCTCTCTTTCTCTCTCTCTCTTCAGACTCAGCCACATCTCTCCACCCACCCTATTCTCCTCTCTCTCTCTCCTTCTCTCATCTCTCCCCGACCATTCTCCTCTCTCGCTCTCTTTCTCTCTCTTCTTTCAGACTTCAGCAATCTCTTCCAGCCACCCTATTCTCATCTCTCTCTGCCACATCTATCCCCACCCTATTCCTTTTCTCTTCTTCTTCCCTCCTCTATTCCCTTTCTCTCTCCCGAGTCTCACTTCTCAAACTCTCATATGAAATTGAGGCTGCCTGGCTTACGTTATACGTTGACAGATACACGAAGGGAAGTATGTGAGTTAACAGCCTTTCTCATCCCCCACAAACATCATGGCCCTGGCGCTCCAAGCCCGGTCCACCGCAAAAATATCAGTATACTCACATGTACACACACACCACACACACACACACCACACCTACACACACACATCACACACAACCACACCACCACCACACACACACCCCCACACACACAGCATGTTCTGGGTGAACCCATCCTGGAGAAATTGCTTAGTTGGTCATTAACATTAAACATATAGATGCAGTATCTACAGTTAAGAGGCTCATGAAGGAAATCTCCCACCCATTGTGTTATCATTTTTGTCATCGTTATTTACCTTGCATGGGCAGCACAAATGTTATTGAGCATAAAATCAGCCACACTTCTATTTTATTTGGCATTGCACCTCTTTTACAAGGCAATCGCCACGGAAAGCAGCAGTGGAAGCAAGTTGAAAATGCAAGGTCGATTTACATTAATTCTCTTGAATGGGGAGCAAGGTTACCATCTGTCAGCGGCTGATTGACAGGTGACAGTAAATGTCCAGTCTCCATGGGGAGTAGGGGTGGGGGGGTTGGCAGCAGGCATTGACAAGGAAACAGGAAATATATGTTCTCCTTTTCCTCCTATCTGATCCTCCTACAGTGTCTCTGTGTGTATGCAGCACCTTATGCAGACTCATAAAGATGGAGAAGACATTACACACATTGCCAAGACTTTAAGTACTTCTTCCTCTCTCTCTATCAACGGTCTAATACAGTTACCCCTGATGAAAGCTAAGTGAGTTTTTTGTGGATGTAAGGTTGTGCACAAGGTTACCAAATGTTGGGAGATTTCATTCATTTCTGATTAACGTTGTCAATGTGCTTAAAAAATGAAATATTTGTTTGTTGGATCCAATAGCACCTGTTACGTGCTGTGATGGAGAGAGTGATAGAGGGAGAGAGATGGAAAGAAAGGTGGATGAATGTTTGTGTTAGAGTCTGTGTTTTTAAGGTAGCTGCAGGGATGTTGTGTCTCAGTCTGTCTCTGTGGCTCTCATCATAGAGGACGGCTAGAGTACGACCTTGATCTGCTTTCCAAAGCTATTACACTCCACAAAGGACCCCCAGATCTCCCTGACAAATGTGGACATCCCTTCCCTGAGTCCCCCTTCATTGTGGGAGGCCACAAACACACGTACACACACACCCAGGCACATCTAAACAGCTGGCCCAGTTCTGTCTCTCCTCCTCTATCTTCTCTCGTCTATACCCCCCCCCCCCAATCACTGCTACACACAAATGACAGGAGGTATTATTCAGAATCCCCCTGCATTATGTACCATGTGGAATACAGCCTCTCTTTTGGTTGTAGAGATGATATTCATAATGACATGACCTCCAGATCAGCTCCTTATTCACAGTGAGCTGCAGATATCATTTGAATTCTTTGGTATTTACTCAGACCGACTGGTAATTAGGTTGAGGCCGAGTGCCGTTTTGCATTTTCTCTGTGTGTGTGTGTGTGTGTGTGTGTGTGTGTGTGTGTGTGTGTGTGTGTGTGTGTGTGTGTGTGTGTGTGTGTGTGTGTGTGTGTGTGTGTGTGTGTGTGTGTGTGTGGTGTGTGTGTGTTGTTGTGTGTGTGTGTGTGTGGTGTGTGTGTGTGTGTGTGTGTGTGTGTGTGTGTGTGGTGTGTTGTGTGGGTGTGTGTGTTGTGTGTGTGTGTGGTGTGTGTGTGTGTGTGTGGTGTGTGTGTGTGTGTGTGTGTGTGTTGTGTGTGTGTGTGTGTGTGTGTGTGTGTGTGTGTGTGTGTGTGTGGTGTGTGTGTGTGTGTGTGTGTGTGTGTGTGTGTGTGTTGTGTGTGTTGGGGTGTGTGTGTGGGGTGTGGGTGGTGGGTGTGGTGTGTGTTGTGTGTGGGTGTGTGTGTGTGTGTGTGTGTGTGGTGTTGTGTGTTGTGGTGTGTTTAAGGGACATGATTGTCCATACTGAGTGGATAGTATTAAGGGACATGATGTGGCCATACTGAGTGAGATTAGTTAAGGGACATGAGGTGGCCATACTGAGTGGAGAGTTAAGAGGGACATGATGTGTCCATGCAGAGTGATATTAGTAGCACTGGTGAAACCAGAGTCGGCTACTGACAGATTGAGAGTTAAATAACCTCACAGCAATAAACATGACCCCAACACAGCAGGAGATGAAGGAGAAGACAGTGTGTGGGGAGAAGAAGAGGACAGTGTGTGGAGAGGAGAAGAAGAGGACAGTGTGTGGGAGGAGAGAACAGTGTGTGGAAAAGCGAGAAGAGGACAGTGGTGAGAGCAGAGACGAAAAGGACGAGTGTGTGAGAGGAGAGGAGAGGACAGTGTGTGGAGAAGCGAAGAAGGAGACAGTGTGTGGAGAGAGACGAGAGGGGACAGTGTGAGACGCGAGAAGAGGACAGTGTGTGGAGAGACGAGAAAGAGGACAGTGTGTGGAGAGCGAGAAGAGGACAGGTGGTGGAGAAGCGAGAAGAGGACATGTGTGGGAAGCGAGAAGAGGCAGTGGGGAAAGGAAGAAGGACATGTGTGTGAGAGGCGAGAAAGGACAGTGTGTGGAGAGGCGAGAGAGGAAGTGGTGGAGAGAGAGAAGAGGACAGTGTGGAGAAGCGAGAAGAGGACAGTGGTTGGAGAGGAAGGGAGGAGGGAAGAGGAGAAGAGGGAAGTGTGAGGAGGGAGAGGGCAGTGGTGGGAGAGGAGAGAAGAGGACAGTATGGAGAGGAGAGGAGAGGAGAGAGGAGAGGAGAGGAGAGGAAGAGGAGAGGAGAGAGAGGAGAGGAAGGAGAGAGAGAGAAGGAAGTGTGTGAGAGAGAGAAAAGAGGACAGTGTTGGGAAGAGAGGGAGGACAGTGTGTGGAGAGAGAGAGGGAAGAGAGAGAGGCAGTTGGTGGAGGGAGAGGAGAGGCAGTGTGTGGAGAGGCGAGAAGAGGACAGTGTGTGAGACGCGAGAAAGGACAGGTGTGGAGAGGAGGGAAAGAATGTGTGGAGAAGGGAGAAAGAGGACAGTGTGTGGAGAGGAGAGGAGAGGAGAAGGAAGTGTGTGGAGAGGAAGAGAGGAGGAGAGGGCAGTGGTGGTGGAGAGAGGAGAAGGGGCAGTGTGGAAGGAAGAGAAGAGGACAGTGTGGGGAGGAGAAGAGGGCTGTGAGAGAGAAGAAAGAGCGAACAGTGTGGGAGGAGAGAAGAGGGCAGGGGGGGAGGAAGGAGGCAGTGTGTGAGACGAGAGAAGAGGACAGTGTGTGGAGAAGCGAGAAGAGGACAGTGTGTGGAGAGGCGAGAAGAGGACAGTGTGTGGAGAGGCGATAAGAGGACAGTGTGTGGAGAAGCGAGAAGAGGACAGTGTGTGGAGAGACGAGAAGAGGACAGTGTGTGGAGAGGAGATGGCAGTGTGGGGAGGAGAGGAGAGGAAAAAAGAGGACAGTGTGGGGAGGAGAGGAGAGAGCAGTGTGTGGGACGAGAAGGTAAAGGCAAATATAAGAAAACTATGAAAAACATAGCTTTCCAGAAAAATAAAGGTGTGAGAAAAAAACAGGACAAAGATAGAATGCCAGGTAAAGAGACTGACTGGAAGGTTAGAATAGGGTTAAAAGAAAATAAGATACAGGAAGTAGAGAGAGAGAATATGAGACTTGAGTTTGCAGCGAGGTCCCAGTCCTGTGCTGAGTGAGAGAGCTGTGGAGTGGGCTCATCTTCACAGAAGGGCTTGCCCAGGCGTGAATCCCTCAGGAGCAGTTACTGAGCCCAACGTTTCTATTTTTCCTCCCATCGGCTTCTTTCATTCTGTCTCTCTTCTCTGCTCTCTCTCACCAAGCTGGCTCTGGTTCTGCATGGCTCTTCAGGAAAGAGAAAACAGCCCTTTAACTCTGACTCATATGCATAATGCATGATGAATGTGCATAATCACCAGGTGTCTCAATTATCACCCCCATGCATTTAACTGTTTTCAATATTCTTCCCTCCCTACAGCAGTGCCACACTCAACTCTCTTTCTGTATCCCCTCCCTCCCTGCCTCTCTCTCCCTTCCTCCCCCTCTCCCTACCTCTTTTCTGTCTAATAAGCAAACCCCCAGTGATACCTCCCACATTGTCTGCTACTGCCCAGCAAGGGCCACAGTCAGCTCGCATACACAGCCAGTCTCCCAGCCATACTGCAGAGGTAGATTTAGATGTAGTGGGCCCTGGGGGCCGGAGGTTACCCGCAACCTCGCAGGCCACTGGTCAGGCACTCTCGGTCCCTGCCGCCTGTAGAGCCTCATTAAATGATCCYCTTGACTAAACCAAACTAATAAATTAGGGAAACAGTCCACTGAGCAAAGGGACAATCTTAGCTGAAGGAATTAGAGAGTGTCGTCAGAGCTGAGAGTTCTGTCTGGATGAGACCCTGGCCCTGGGGATCAAGAACTGAGGGTCAGACTAATATCTCCCTCAGGATGACTCAGCACAGACACATTATTGTAAAGCATATGGACCAGATCTGTGATGTAACCTTCAATCAGGGAAAAACACGTAGAATGAAAACCTTTGACACATATGAAATGCTTGTAATTATACTTCAGTATTCCATAGTAACATCTGACAAAAATATCTAAAGCCACTGAGGCAGCAGACTGTGAAAATTAAAATTTGTGTCATTCTCAAAACCTTTGGCCACCACTGTAGGTGGGTGTTGAAAGTCTCTCAGTGGTTAGATTTAGTATACCTTGTATGATTAATGTTTCTGACCTTTTCAAGGGTAAAGTATGTAATTTCCAAATCCCGTTGTACATATGTTTCATAACACGTTGAGCAGATATGGAGAGAATGACATCTTATTTGAGAGCCTTAATCACTAAGTCAATAATATCTGGTGGCTAATGCTCGGGTCCCCTGTGATCACTGGAGTCTTGCTGTTGAATTTTTCATCTCCTAGCATCCATGACAGGATGAGAGGAGGCTGATGAGAGGACGGCTCATAATAATGAATTGAATAGAGTGAATGGAATCGAAGTGTTTGATGTGTTTGACACAATTTCATTTATTCCGTTCCAGCCATTACTATGAGCCCGTCCTCCCCATTTTAAAGTGCCACCAGCCACCACTGGACAGGATGCAACAAGCAACCAGCCAGCAGGTAGTTGCCCTTTCCAACCTAACTCTGTCATCTCACCTGTGATAGAGGACAACCTCCCATTCAGCCTTCATCTATTAGCGTGGTAAGTGTCTTAACAGACGACCTGGCAGCACCTGCAATTCAGATATTAATATGATACGTTCTAATCTGCCCAGTGGACACATGCTAATAAGCCCACAGATTCCTCTCACCCACAATGTGGATGTTGGGCTTCCAGGGGAGACATGGAGGGAAGGGGAAGAGTGTGGGTGTCTCTCGCTGTCACCCGTCTGCTGTCACCGCTCTGTTAGATCTGTGAAGATAATGTTACTAGATGTGTCAGCCAGCTCCTCACACACGAGTCATGGAGAGGGTGAGTAAGAGAAGGCATCAATATCCCACAGCCAATGAGAAACGAGACAGACACTTTAATTCCCCTGTATGTCCTCACCTGCACTTCACAGTACTTGAGTGCGCCTGTGTGTTCGTGACATTTTGATTAGATGCTCAGGCACTAGAGTATGTGGGTAGACAGAGAGAAAATCACTCATCAAAAGTCTGTATGAAATATCCTGATGAATGTATTCTGGACCTCTGACTGCAGACCCATTTACCCAAACACAGCAGATGTCTGGGGCAGCTATTCAATCCTCATGGTAGGAAATGGCAGTGCTTTTAGGAAAAGGTTGCATTGCCATTACCTAAGGATAATGCAGGCACATTTATGAACAAAGTGGTTCTAAGACCATTCCACTTACAGTCCCTTATTTGTGTATTGGAATGGGTCAGTACTCATCCATATTCAATGATGCATAGCCTTTGTTGGCAGTCAGTATTCATGGCCCTGTCACATACTGCTAGRTAGATAGAGGAGTTGTCAGCGACTATCCCTTACATTCCCAGACTAGGCCAGCTACTGTCATGTCCTCAGCGACCCTGCAATTCACTTTGTCCACTAATGGACATCAGTTTTTGGTCCGTATATCTGATGCCATACATGCCACTGTCCTGTTATACCTTTGAGATGACATTCTGGGCTTTTCAATATCATCACGTTTGAGGGTGTGACCTTGATAACTTTCTCTTCCTGGTTTTTCAAAATGGCGTCCATCTCAATTAGCACATTTGACGTAATTATCCTTTTTAGGAGTTGATTCTACTCCTACATCCATCTAGACTAGTCTATCTAGACTAGTAGACATCTCCCTCAGTCTCATTACAATTCTTTGTTGGACTGGAGCCTATTTCAAGAGGCATGGCTCACAGWGTACTTAGTCACACCGCCACTCACTGGGCTGTGGGTGTCCACGTAGGTACGTGGCACTGATACCGCAAAGGTAGTTTCCAAAGTTTAATCAACCATCTTGGTTCACAGACCAAGGTTTGCTTTAGAGCTTACGTCAGTTACTGTTCAACCAAAGGTTAGGGCTAATGCTAATGTTTGGTTAAATAGCAAATGTTGGCGTTGGGTTTATGATTGAAGGTTAGAAATTAACTTGAGCTACAGGCAGAGTTAGTTGGTGCTATGATCCGGTAGTATACCCTACCTTCCCAAAGTTGTAACTTGAAACTTGTTGCTGCTCTATTTAATAGAGTTGATAAGTGTAATAACTTCGTTCTCCGGCAAGAAAACAAAAAACATCGCTCAAACAGAAGAGGGAGCTAACGAAGAGTCACTGACAACAACCAAAACAGGTGGGGTTTTAGGAGGMGTTCTGAAAGACACTCATGGGGTGTCCACTGAAAGCTGAAAAGCAACAACTCGAACCTAAAAGACACCCACCCATTAAATTTGTCCAAGAAGAGGCAAATAAAAGAAAAACACACAACAAACTTGAAGACAGGAAGCAAACCAAAACAGATTGTCTAAATCTCAAACTAGGGTGAGCCAACCAAAGGTGTTAACCCTCCACATCTATCAAGACAACTGGAACACTGGGCCAGCCACTCTTAAATAGCACCTGGGCCAGCACAGGTYAAACACATACTGACTAACGAGGTGACACTACTCGGCGCACCCTTCATGCTAACGAGCTATACATCCTAAAGTCCAACCTCAAAACATAAATGGAAAAACCAAAGCCTTTAACACCTTCCCCCGGGAGACAACAAATACTGTGAATTCTATATTTAGGTTGGACAAGTTTGCTCATCATCCCAAAAAATTATACAGTATAAGTATAATAATATATATATATTATATATAATATATATATATATATATATTCAATTGTTTTTATAGTTACGTTTTTTGAATGGCAACCCATCTCCATGCCATGTAGTTAACACACTGAACCAGTTGCTGAAGTGTCAGACAAACGGCAAAAAAAAAAACTCCAAAATGAAGAACTAGGCTGCCCAGTGTCTCACACTGTCTGTACAGGCTGTTTAAGACAGCCTGTGCCACTCGCGCGAGAACAGAACCGCGGTCAGAAAACGAAAGGATTCAAGTACCCAATCGCCAACTAGTGACTTAATGGGCTGGAGTGCTCCGCCATCCCAACTAGTGACTTAATGGGCTGGAGTGTTCCCAGTCTCAACTAGTGACTGTAAGGGGCTGGAGTGTTCCCAGTCCCAACTAGTGATTAATGGGCCTGGAGTGCTCCAATCCCAAACTAGTGGGACGTTAATGGGCTGGAGTAGCTTCCAAGCCAAACCAGTGACTTAATGGGCTTGAGTGCTCCATCCCACTAGTGACTTAATGGGCTTGAGTGCTCCCAATCCCAACTAGTGACTTAATGGGCTTGAGTGCTCCCAATCCCAACGAGTGACTTAATGGGCTTGAGTGCTCCCAATCCCAACCAGTGACTTAATGTGCTTGAGTGCTCCCAATCCAAACTAGTGACTTAAAGTGCTGGAGTGCTCCCAATCCCAACAAGTGACTTAATGGGGTGGAGTGCTCCCAATCCCAACTAGTGACTTAATGAGCTGGAGTGCTCCCAATCCCAACCAGTGACTTAATGGGCTGGAGTGCTCCCAATCCCAACTAGTGACTTAATGGGCTGGAGTGCTCCCAATCCGAACTAGTGACTTAAAGTGCTGGATTGCTCCCAATCCCAACAAGTGACTTAATGGGCTGGCGTGCTCCCAATCCCAACAAGTGACTTAATGGGCTGGAGTGCTCCCAATCCCAACAAGTGACTTAATGGGGTGGAGTGCTCCCAATCCCAACAAGTGATTTAATGGGCTGGAGTGCTCCCAATCCCAACCAGTGACTTAATGGGCTGGAGTGCTCCCACAAGAACAAACATATTTGTCTTGCTCTTATTTTTCTGTTTCAACTTAGGACACAGAGACAATGTGTCCTTTCTCATTGCAGTAATGAAAAACTGGCGGATACGAAAAAACTGTTTTCTGCCAATCTTTATCTTTGTGCACTGTTGAAATGGACTGAAACCTTGTAGTAGGAGGTGACTTCTCTGGATTGCTTTTTGCGTAAGGATAACTACTG
This sequence comes from Salvelinus sp. IW2-2015, assembly GCF_002910315.2. Classification (NCBI taxonomy): domain Eukaryota; kingdom Metazoa; phylum Chordata; class Actinopteri; order Salmoniformes; family Salmonidae; genus Salvelinus; species Salvelinus sp. IW2-2015. The sequence continues at coordinate 26,450,981 of NC_036844.1, forward strand.
GATCCTTTGTTTGTGAAGATAGTTTTATGTGTCAACAAACTCATCTGCAAGAACTGCAGCTTTCTCAAGAGTGAGATCCTAGTGCTCATAAATATAGGTCGCAACCATTTCGTGAAGGCAATTCTTGAACTGCTCGAGAAGTACAGTTTGAGTGTCTTTAAATCCTCAAGGTCCTTGACCTCTTGAGAACCAGACCACCGATCAAAAAGACATGCTTGTTCCTTTGCAAACTCAACATGGCATTTTGATTCTGTCTTTCATAATTTACGGAACTGTTGTCTGTATGCCTCTGGGACCAACTCGTAAGCCCAAAGGATAGCAGCTTTAACAGTGTCATAATCTAAACTCTGGTCAAGAGATAAAGTGGCGTACACTTTCTGAGAATTTCCCACAAGAACATTTTGTAATAGCTGTGACCAAGTATCTCGCTGCCTTTTTAGGGATATGGCAATCCGCTCAAACAAAGTAAGATATACATTCACCTCCTTTTTGTTGAAAGGCGGTACAAGTCAGCTGTCCGACCAAGATCAAACTCTGTTGAGGGTGCAGGATTGCCTGACTAGATTTAGAGTGCTATCTCTTTTAATCGAATGGCATGCGCACATTCTTCTTGTTCTAGTCTGGCTGCAAGTTCTTGTTGTATGGCTGCACGCTCATCTTGTCTTTCCCTGTGGTCCAACTGTAATTTCTGTTGTTCCAACTCTCCTCACATACTCTTTCCTTTTCCTTGTGCTCAACCTCTAATTTCTGTTGTTCCCATGTTGCCTTTAGTTCTACCTCTCTCAGTTGTGCATCTATGGGGTGTACTCTACCACCCGTGGGACCCTTTTCATCATCCTCCCTTTCTGGAAGGATTGCCTCCTCCACCAAAGCAGTATTGATCATCTCTTTGACTACTGGTTTTTGATCGCCAGATGCCACTTTGATGTCATAATGCTTTGCAGTGATGAGCAGATTCGACCTTCGTACATTTATCTAGTATCTCCCATGTAGGGTTTTCCACAAATACTTCCAACTTAAAGTCCATGCCTTTATTTTTTATTTTATAAGCTTGAGAAGATGTGTTTTTATGCAACTTTCAAAATTATTCCACCAATCTTATAACCCCTCAGGGTGGATGTCAGTGACAGAAACTCTATGACAAGTGTATTTTGAACAGTCAAACATCTGGGCACAGCAGGGCTTCAGAGTAGGTGACTAGAGTGACTACCAAATTCATGGGAAACAACACCCACCATGAGCTCCAGCTAAATTTGCCGAAGAAGAGGCAAACAATATAAAAACCCACACCAAACTTAAAGACAGGAAGAAAAATGAAAACAGGGAAGATCAGACAAAGTCTAGAAATCAAAATAGGGAGAGCAAACCAAAGGTGTCAACCTTCCATACCTATCAAGACAACTGGAGCACTGGGCCACCCACTTAATAAATGCATGTTAAAAAAAGATCTCTCAGATATAGGAGAGACACTTCAGAACAAAATTCCTTTTAATATTTTTTTAAATATGTTGTTTGTGGTGGATGAATCAGAATTAGTTGGGTAACATAAGTAATTAAGATGTCATATCTGCATAATATTCTTATGTGATATACTTTTTATTAGAATGTATTTCTAATAGACTCTAGTGTTTGCAGTTGCATTTCCTCCCTCAGCTGGGGCTCAGTCACTTGGGGCCCAGAGAGGGGAGAGGTCAGGCTTGTCTTTTACATGTCTCTGGTGCTATGCAGAATATCAGAAAGGGAAGAGGACAGAATGGAACATTGTCTTCATATGTGAATGTGTCTTTACCTATTCTTAAACCATGTGAAGGGATGGCGTGATTAATGGGGAACCAATTACTTGTCTCCACAATGTCTGTGCGCTTATCCTGGGATTGTGTATGACCTAGAGGCTCACTCCCCTCAGTGAGCTTGTCCAGGAGTGGGGTCAAGAGGGGGTTTACTTGAGATGGGCGTATCTAGAGTTGACAATTGAGTTATGCCTTGGATGAGGTAATGTTTTTGTACTATGAAGTACCAGGAACGAGATTAGAACCTCGTTTTAGAGACCAAACTGAGCGATAATTTATAGCGAATGCTATCTGGCTAAGGGATACTCCTTTGTCAAGTAAATGTCCCTTTGTGAAGAGTTCCTAAGATCTGTGGTTCGTCATGTAAGTTGAGAGGGGTGTATCTTGGCTATAAAAGATATTTGTATTTTTCTGTAGTCACTCTCAATGGTTCATTATAGATAGTGAATTGTTGAAAGTCAAAGGCTAAAGCTTAAAGCTTATTAAAGATGTAGTTTAAGTAMAACTCTGACTGGTGTGCAGTTTGTAACTCTCCTCATTTGGTGAAGCAGAAAGATGCCACCACACATAACAGTAAAACAACAATGTATTGATCTGCAGTTTTCAAGGAGGGTGTCTGGGACTTTTCCCAGAGCATAACAGGCTAGCAGCAGAATGTGCCTCCCGACCTGACATTGAGCTGGAAGAACAGCAATGGAGTGAGAGTAGATATAAATTATCATTTTTTCCTGTTCTGCTCTTAATGACAGTGTAGAGAAAGAATGCACGATATTGTGATGCTCGCCTGACAGAGCATCTTAGACTGGAAGAATAGAGAGAATGGGAAATAAATAGTGAATTTGAGACAGGATAATTGAGAGAAAGAGAGGGAGATAAAGTGAGTGTGAAAGAGAGAGGGATAGCGAGAGAGAAAGGAAGAGGAGAGAGGAATGACTGATTACATACAGTGGGGAGAACAAGTATTTGATACACTGCCGATTTTGCAGGTTTTCGTACTTACAACGCATGTAGAGGTCTGTCATTTTTATCATAGGTACACTTCAACTGTGAGAGACGGAATCTAAAACAAAAATCCAGAAAATCACATTGTATAATTTTTAAGTAATTAATTTGCATTTTATTGCATGACATAAGTATTTGATACATCAGAAAAGCAGATCTTAATATTTGGTACAGAAACCTCTGTTTGCAAATACACAGATCAAACGTTTCCTGTAGTTCTTGACCAGGTTTGCACACACTGCAGTAGGGATTTTGGCCCACTCCTCCATACAGACCTTCTCCAGATCCTTCAGGTTTCGGTGCTGGCGCTGG
>NC_036844.1:26454238-26460887 GCF_002910315.2 Salvelinus sp. IW2-2015
TTGATCCAAGGTCCTGCCATGTAAGTGTCGGAGACCTCATCCCTACGGGTGCCTTGCCGATGATTCATGTTATGTTGCTTTGATTATGCCGGAAGTGGAAATAGCTGGGCTCTACCTACACTCAGAAACTACGTAGTGAAGATGCAGCCATGTGTATGTGCTAGTGAAAGTAAGGCAGGAAGTTCCCCTTCAGGACCCCTGATCTGGGTCGCGACATGGCAGACCTGGGTGCGGTGGCGGATTGCAGCGTGTCCGTCATTTGAACCCTACTTCTCTCTTTACCATGTTCTCATCTTCGTATATAATTAGCGCCAACTGTCAAGCCAACTAGCTAGGACTGTCCTGTTGTGTGAAAAACTTGCCTGCACCAAGGGCGTGGCTTGTGCCTATTGTCCTTAGCCCATCCCAGCCTTGGTGCAGGTCGTACGAATTCTAGTCCGGAATGTTCATCTTAAGCAGTTTGTTAGCTCGCAACCGCTTGGGTCCGCCTTGGCGAAAGTAGAAGTGGTATGGAGAGGTTTGGATGGCACCAGTTCATCCGTTGTGACTCGCTTGGAGTGGAGGTGAGAGAGCGGGCTTGGCCTAAGTCTCTACCCAATATTTATTCTTGGTAATACCACGGATATTATCACCGAGTTGCAGACAGTAGGGTGCAGGTGGTAAATAAGTTGAGCCCGTAGGTTAGAATCGCCTGGCAAGAAATCAGAAGAAATGGTAAGTCTTACTTTAAAGAGGAAAACTAAACAGTACTGGTGTAGAGCCCCGGAATTTCTTGACTCGTGTTGGATAGGTGATTCAAATAACTGACTTATGTCATGCAATAAAATGCAAATTAATTACTTAAAAATTATACAATGTGATTTTCTGGATTTTTGTTTTAGATTCCATCTCTCACAGTTGAAGTGTACCTATGATAAAAATTACAGACCTCTACATGCTTTGTAAGTAGGAAAACTTGCAAAATCGGCAGTGTATCAAATACTTGTTCTCCCCACTGTATATACCCCCTCTACTCTTAATCAAGTTCTCAAAAGTCAACTTCAGCAGTTTCACTTCAAAGGTTTTGAGACACGGCCAATTACGTTGCATCCAAGTGTTGCTTTTAAAATTCCCAAAAATATAATTAAAGAGAATTTTAATTAATATAGAGTCACAGGCAGAAAATACATTTTTTAGCTGTCTCAGGGTTCACAGAATGGATCCCATTCACCAAGTTTCTTTCACAACCATTAAGTCGCTCCTCCAGAAAGCATGAGCATATGCAAGTGACAGACCCATTCTAGTATAGAGAGACTTTTATAGACCCACTGTAGTGAATGGGAGAATCTTAGTTAGGCTACCAATTCTAAGGAGCCAGTGAATCTGACACAACCACTCCAATGCACAAAAGACTTAACATATCCAATCTAGTGAGGCCGAAATTCTTGCAAACATGCTTTTTTTGGGTCCTTGGAACAGAGAGGGAGAGTGGGAGGATGGGGGATGAGGGACTATTGGGGTTGAAGGAAGAAAGAGACAAATGTGCAGACTGATAAATGTAGAGAGAAGACAGGGGAGAGGGCAGGCTGGTCTCACAGACTAGACGTAACATAGAAAATGTAAATCCGGGACACTGAAATTAGTATGATATGTTACATTTGATATGCTTACATAAGACCGATGGTTACTTAAGCAAAAATTTAAGTAAGGGTGGTTGGTTGGGTTGGATGAGTGGGCGTGTAACACGAACGTCTAGCAACCCAAAGGTTGCGAGTTTGAGTCTCATCACAGYCGACTTTAGCATTTTAGCTAATTAGCAACTTTTCAGCTACTTACTACTTTTTAGCTAATTTGCAACTACTTAGCATGTAAGCTAATACTTCCCCTAACCTTCCCCTAACTCTAACGCTAACCTTAACCCTTTAATCTCCTAACCTTAACCCTAACCTTAATCATAACTCCTAACCCTAACCACTAGGCTAGCTAATGTTAGCCAGCTAGCAAATTCTTAACATATAATACAAATTGTAATTCGTAACAAATCATACGAAATGGGTGATGCACATCCACAAATTAATACATACCGTATCATACGAAACACAACATATCATAGAGATAGAGACATAAATACCCTGTCAATGGACACTATTTATTCCTTAGCAAATCCCCCATCACACTTCCTCCCCTCCAAACTCCAAACAGCCATATCCTTTCTGTTTCGCCCCAGAAACTATTAATACTTGACTCTGTTAATGGAGATTAATGGACATGGACAACAACACTCCACGGAAATGGAATGGGGGAGAGAAACAGCATGAGGGGGGAGAGAGGGGCCAAATGGGGGTAGGTAGAAACAAGGACAGAGCGAAAGATGGATAGACTTCATTAGGGAGAGAAGAAAGGAACACTGACTTCTGTACTGAAAAACACTTTGATACCGTGGCTCTGAAAATCCCCTCCCCTGGAGCAAGGTGTTCTCCTAATGATTACAGCTTATTGTCCATGGCCCTGCTCAATGAGAGAGCTATAGGGGGTTAGTCACACACACAGCCCAGCATGGTGCAGTATGGCACAGCATACAGTAGCACTACCGCCACCCCATTGTCTCTGCTCAATGTGGAAACGTGTTACAGCACAGAAGAACACAGTAGAGCATAGAGGAGCTAGGCAGAACACATCATGGCAAAGGATAGCACAGTTCACTGTAGCACAGGCCAAGCCAGCTCATTGTATGTGAATATGTAACTAGCCAGGAGACAGCTGCCAAGCTGTTCCATTATCTGAGACAGTGTCAAGTGGTCAAACTGTTTCAGACTGTGTTCGACAGCTGCAGACTATTGACAGTAAACAGTGCTGCATGCTGTTTGGGACATGGTCCTGCTGTTTGGGACAGTGTCCTGCTGTTTGTGTGTGTGTGTGTGTGTGTGTGTGTGTGTGTGTGTGTGTGTGTGTGTGTGTGTGTGCTGTGTAGTGGTGTGTGTGTTAGAGTAAAGGGGTCTGACTTAGTAAGGCCTGCAGGCAGGCGGCTGAGGGGCTGTGGGGCTGTAGTTTGGTTGGTTACATAACCAGAGCTGTGACAGACTGGGGCGTCCAACATTGAGAGAGAGGGGGCTACAGCAGAGTAGTTTCCAGGAAACTCAAAGGGCCTTAATCTTCTTATCCATGGCAGATTGGTGCGTGTGTGTGTTGTGCAGTTTGTTTGTCCTAGCATCCCTCCCACTCATACACAACTCTTCATCTCTCAATATTCTACGTGCTTTCATCTGTTTAACCCTCAACCTTCTCCCACACCTCCCCACAATCCCTTCATCTCTTTGTTTCATCCTCCTCAACACTCCATCTCTCTGTCCCTCCGTCTCTCAGTCTGTCCCATCCTCCTCTGTGATCAGAATATAAAAGTTCCCATCAGAGAAGAGAAATACAGGMCGTTCTCCCTATGCCCACATAGATGGCTGGTGATTCTCTCTGGCTCTGACCATGGGGCAATGGAGGGGGTGGAGGGGCGAGGGAGGGAGGCATGGAGGGTGAGTGAGTGAGGCAGGGTGAGGTGGGCTATCAGTTGGATTCTGCTGATTGTGGGAAATTATACCCCCCAACGACTCCAAAGGAGATAAGCCTTGGGGAGAGAATAGGAGGAGGAAGTATCTGAGAGAAGAAGGGACACAGAAAGGGGGATGGCAATGGAAAGTTAGGGCAAGGTTGAACCAAATCCAACAGGGGGAAGACAGGGGAAAAGAGGACAGGAAGAGAGACAGAATTTCAGAGGGGGAAAAGGGTACTTCTAAATTGAGCCATGTCCTTAAAACCTCTTGAAGCTAGGGGGCAGAATTTTTATATTTGGAAAAAAAAACGTTCCCAAGGTGAACAGACTATTTCTCAGGCTCAGATATTAGAATATGCATATAATTGACAGATTAAGATAGAAAACACTCTAAAGTTTCCAAAACTGTCGAAATATTGTCTGTGAGTATAACAGAACCCATTTTGCAGGCAAAAACCTGAGGAACTCCAACCCGGAAGTGCTTAATAAAAAAAAATCCTTGTTCCATTGCTTGCCCCTCCTCCATTTAAAGGCGTATCAACCAGATTCCCTTTCCAATGGCTTCCTCAGGCTGTGACCAGGCTTTAGACATAGTTTCAGGCTTTTATTTTGAAAAATGAGCGAGATTTATCAAAACGCGTCTGGTGTCCTTTGATTACTTCCTGCGCAGGAGAGATTTGGCTCACATTTTCTTTCTCTGTAGTATTGAACAGTTTACTGTCTGGTTGAAATATGATCGATTATGTATGTTAAAAACAACCTGAGGATTGATTATAAAAAACCTTTGACATGTTTCTACGAACATTACGGATACTTTTTGGAATTTTCGTCTGCCCTTGTCTGTCTTTCAGGACCGGAACGAGCCTGTGGTTTTCTGAACATAACGCGCAAACCAAATGGCGTTTTTTTGTTATAAAACTAATCTTTATCGAACAAAAATAACATTTATTATGTAACTGGGAGTCTCGTGAGTACAAACATCTGAAGATTATCAAAGGTAAGCGATTCATTTTATTGCTTTTCTGACTTTCGTGACCAAGCTAATTTAAGGCTAGCTGTTCTAGCTGTCTTTTGTTCTTTGTCTAGTGATTGATAAACTCACAAAAGCTTGGATTGCTTTCAATGTAAAGCATATTTTCAAAATCTGACACGATAGGTGGATTAACAACAAGCTAAGCTGTGTTTTGGTATATTTCACTTGTGATTTCATGATTATAAATATTTGTAGTATTATTTTTGAATTTGATACTTTTTGGAATTTTCTTCTGCCTTTCAGGACCGGAACGAGCCTGTGGTTTTCTGAACATAACGCGCAAACGAAATGGCAGATTTTGGTTATAAAACTAATCTTTATCGAACAAAAAGGACATTTATTGTGTAACTGGGAGTCTCGTGAGTACAAACATCCGAAGATTATCAAAGGTAAGCTGTGTTTTGGTATATTTCACTTGTGATTCCATGATTATAAATATTTTTAGTATTATTTTTGAATTTGGCGCTCTGCAATTCAGCGGTTGTTTACGAAAATGATCCCGTAATCGGGATCTGTGCGGCAAGAAGTTTTAAGGAGAGAGACGGAGATCAGGACAAGAGGGAGGAAGTCATCAGGGAGGAGAGGTGTCATCAGGAGGAGACGGAGATCAGGACAAGAGGAGGAGTCCATCAGGGAGGAGATGTCATCAGGAAGACAGGAGATCAGGACAAGAGGAGGGAGTCCATCAGGGAGGAAGGTGTCACAGGGAGGAGACGGAGAATCAGACAAGAGGGAGGGAGGTCCATCAGGGAGGAGAGGGGTCTGTCATCAGGGAGGAGACGAGATCAGGACAGAAGAGGAGACCATCGGAGGAGAGGTGTCATCAGAGGAGACGGAATCAGACAAGAGGGACGAGTCATCAGGGGGAGGAGAGGGTTCATCACGGAGGGAGACGGAGATCAGGACAAGAGCAGGGAGACCATCAGGGAGGAGAGAAATGTCATCAGGGAGGAGAGGAGATCAGGACAAGAGGGAGGGAGTCCATCGGGAGAGAGTGTCATCAGGAGGGACCGGAAATCAGGACAAGAGGGAGGGAGTCCATCAGGGATGAGAGGGTGTCCATCAGGGAGGATCATTTTTTGATAGGAGTGAACGGAGTATTCCGGACTCAAGAGGGAGGAAGTCCATTCAGGAGAGGATAGGTGTCATCAGGGAGTGAGAACGGAGATCAGGTACAAGAGGGAGTGTAAGTCATTCAGGGAGAAGATGGTTGCATCAGGGATGGAGACGAGATGATCAGGCAAGAGGGAGGAGCAGATCCATCAGGAGGAGAGGTGTCCATCAGGAGAGGGACGGGGAGACTCAGGACAAGAGGGAGGGAGACCATCAGGGAGGAGAGGTTTCATCAGGGAGGAGACGGAGATCAGGACAAGAGGGAGAGGAGTCCATCAGGGAGGGAGAGTGTCATCAGGGAGGAGACGGAGAATCAGGACAAGAGGGAGGGAGTCCATCAGGGAGGAGAGGTCTCATCAGGCGAGGAGACGAGATCAGGACAAGAGGGAGGAGTCCATCAGGAGGAGAGGTCGTCATCAGGGAGAGACGGAGATCAAGGACAGGAGAGAGGGAGTCCATCAGGGAGAGAGGTGTTCATAGGAGGAGACGGAGATCAGGACAAGAGGGAGGGAGTCCATCAGGGAGGAGAGGTGTCATCAGGGAGGAGACGGAGATCAGGACAAGAGGAGAAGACCATCAGGGAGGAGAGGTGTCATCAGGGAGGAGACGGAGTCAGACAAGAGGAGGGAGTCCATCAGGAGGAAGGTTCACAGGGAGGAGACGGAGATCAGGACAAAGAGGAGGGAGACCATCAGGGAGGAGAGGTGTCACAGTGAGGAGAGAGTCCCAGGACAAAAGGAGGGAGGGCGGAAGGAGGAGAGATGGAGGGGTACTGAGAGCAGGGAAAGATGGGAGCATTGGCGAAGTGTGTGCTGTGTGTGTGTGTGTGTGTGTGTGTGTGTGTTGTGTGTGTGTGTGTGTGTGTGTGTGTGTGTGTGTGTGTGTTGTGTGTGTGTGTGTGTGTGTGTGTGTGTGTGTGTGTGTGTGTGTGTGTGTGTGTGTGTGTGTGTGTGCTGTCGTGTGTAATCGGGATGAAAGAGCTC
>NC_036844.1:26466620-26467639 GCF_002910315.2 Salvelinus sp. IW2-2015
TCAGAATAAGACATTCATACAGTCTCACGTCAGAATAAGACATTCATACAGTCTCACGTCAGAATAAGACATAATAAGACATGCAAGTTCAGGCAGTAACTCCAAAATCTTAAGGTTAGGCATTAGCTCCGAATGGGTTATGGTTTGGGATAGGGTTATGAATGGATAAGGTAAAAGTTAAGACACAGTGATGCATATTTGTTAGTTTCTGTCTCATCAGTACCAAACACTAACTAGGGATTTATTGTGCATGCCATTCAAGCATAGTTGATATTGTCCTTTTTAGAGTAGAAATACATTTTTTATTCAGAATTTAACATTTCAAATTGGATATGGAAATGAATCAGTGGAAACAAAAGACTGTGAAACATTTGAAGGTTGTGACAGACACAGGTACGCTCCACAAGCTCTATCTCATGTCTGCTTCACTCGCTTTTCTCTTTCTCTCTCTCTCTCTCTCTTTGTCTTTCTCTCTTTCTCTCCATCTCCATCCCTCTCTTTCTTTTTCTCTTCATCTCTCCATCTCCATCCATCTCTTCTTCTCTCCTATTGAAGCGAACAGCCTGAGGGCTCTCATTAAACCTGCCTGATCAAACCAGTTACATCAAACCAGTTACAAGTGTGTTCCTCTGTTAAACACGTGTTCCTCACTCCTTGTCATCGTGGGGTGAGCTATGGTAATGTTAAGGAGCCCATTATATCTACAGGGTCTGAGTTTAGGTGACAGAGCAGTCTTATGGTACTTAACMGTCAATTACTACAGTCCTTATCTGTTTCAGAAGCTCTCCTCCTCACTAACATCGTTCTTCACACAGCACAGCAGTACCTCTGACTGGGAGTTTGAAGATGGTGGAGGAGAGYGGAGGGAGAACACACAAACACACTGACGTTTATTCCTTTCCTCTTTATGCCTCTGTCATTGTCCTTCTGGGACCCATGCTGTTAGTCAGAAGTCAATGGGAGTGACAGTGTGTGAGTGACTGAAAGAGAAAGGAGAGAGAGAGAGAGAGAGAGAGAGA
>NC_036844.1:26467882-26512844 GCF_002910315.2 Salvelinus sp. IW2-2015
TCCCTTATCCTATTACAGACACGGTTATGGGAAGTGAGAATGTTAAATACAGCACATGTGTGTGCACGAGTGTGTGTACGTGTGTGTGTGTGTGTGTGTGTGTGTGTGTGTGTAATGCATGTGGTGTCATCGCTACCATATATCAACATTTGAAGAAGATGTATCTTCTGCTTGGATAGTTCCATCGGTCAACTTTATTTGGATAGTCAGATGCTCTACAGATGGTCATACTAACGAACTATCTGTTGATAAGCAACTGCTTGCTAAGGGTACAGTTAGGGTTAGGGTAAGGTTTAGAAGTAAGGGTTAGGTAAGGTTAGAATTAAAGGGTTAGGGTTAAGTTTAGAATAAGGTTAGGGTAAGGTTTAGAATAAGGGTTAGGGTTTAAAGTTAGATAAGGGTTAGGGGGGTAAGGGTTAGAATAAGGTTTAGAATAAGGGTTAGGGTAAGGTTTAGAATAAGGGTTAGGGTAAGGTTAAAAGTTAGGGCAACGACACACAGCTGTACATTTCGATGACACATGGTGAAGCTCCAAATTTGCCTAACCCTGGAAGCCTGTGTTTCAGACATAAGGATGTGGATGACTGTCATGGCTGTTGAAGGAAATGGACCAAGGTGCAGCGTGGTTAGCGTACATTTTCTTTTATTATAAAAAATGACGCCAACAAAACAACAAACGAGAAAACAACCGTGAAGCAAAAGGCTATAGTGCCAACAAACAAAGACAACTTCCCACAAAGACAGGTGGGAAAAAGGGCTACCTAAGTATGGTTCTCAATCAGAGACAACGATAGACAGCTGTCCCTGATTGAGAACCCTACCCGGCCAAAACATAGAAATACAAATAATAGAACATAGAATACCCACCCCAAATCACACCCTGACCAAACCAAATAGAGACATAAAAAGGATCTCTAAGGTCAGGGCATGACAATGACGGCAAAGGTTTTATTTTTAAACCCGGACAAAAAAAGAGATACTAGTTTTAAGTCTCAAGGAACAAAGATCTGCTGTTTGATCTGACAATTAATCTTGATGGTTGTACAGTCGTCTCAAATCAAACTGAAGGACCTCAGTGTTACTCTGGACCCTGATCTCTCATTTGACAAACATATCAAGAATATGTCAAGAGCAGCTTTTTTCTGTCTTCATAACATTGCAAAACGTTTTGTCCAGAAATTATGCAGAAAAGCTAATCCATGCTTTTGTCATTTCTAGATTAGACAACTGCAATGCTATACTCTCCGGCTACCCAGATGAAGCACTAAATAAACCTCAGTTAGTGCTAAACACGGCTGCTAGAATCTTGACCCAAACCAAAATATGTGATCATATTACTCCAGTGCTAGCCTTTCTGGCTTCCTGTTAAGGCTAGGGKTTATTTCAAGGTTTTACCGCTAACCTACAAATTATTACATGGACTTGTTCTTACCRAMCTTTCTGATTTGGTCCTGCCGTACATACTTACACGTACGCTACGGTCACAAGACGCAGGCCTCCTTATCGTCCCTAGAATTTCTAAGCAAACAGCTGGAGGCAGGGCTTTCTCCCATAGAGCTCCATTTTTATGGAATGGTCTGCCTATCCATGTGAGAGACGCAGACTCAGTCTCAATCTTTAAGTCTTTACTGACAACACATCTCTTCAATAGGTCCTATGATTGAGTGTAGTCTGTCCCAAAAGTGCAAAGGTGAACGGCAAAGCACGGAGTGACGAGCGGCGCTTGCWGTCTCTGCCTGGCCGGATCCCCACTCACTACTGGGATTCTCTGCCTCTGACCCTATTACGGGGGCTGAGTCACTGGCCCCTACTAGCCCTCTTCCATGACGTCCCTAGGAGGGGTGCTTCAAGTCGTGCCAGGCTTTTTTTGCAATACTTGACTTGAGTGGGTTGAGTCACTGACGTTATCTTTCTGTCCGGTCTTGCATGCCCTCGGGCTCATGTGGTGGAAGATATCTTTGTGGGCTATACTCAGCTTTGTCTTAGGGTAGTAAGTTGGTGGTCTGTTGATATCCCTCTAGTGCAGGGGTGGGCAACTCCAGTCCTCGGGGGCTTGATTGGTGTCACACTTTTTCTCCATCCCTAGCAAACACAGATGATTAATCAAATTGCATTCTGAACTGAAGATCATGATCTGGTGATTATTGGAGTCAGATGTGTTAGCTGGGGCTGGGGCAAAACTATGACACCAATCAGGCCCTCGAGGTCTGGAATAGCCCACCCCTTCTCTAATCGTACCTAAAGTACTGCTGAGGTAACCTAACGTACTGCTGAGGTAACCTAACATGCTGTTGAGGTAACCTAAAGTAATGCTGAGGTAACCTAACATACTGCTGGGGTAACCTAACATAGTCCTGAAGTAACCTAACATACTGCTGGGGTAACCTAATATACTGCTGAGGTAACCTAGCATACTGCTGAGTTAACCTAAAATACTCCTGAGGAAACCTAACCTTACTGCTGAGGTAACCRAACATACTGCTGGGGTAACCTAACACACTGCTAACACACTGCTGAGGTAACCTAACGTACTGCTGAGGTAACCTAACATACTGCTGGGGTAACCTAACACACTGCTAACACACTGCTGAGGTAACCTAACATACTGCTGGAGTAACCTAACGTACTGCTGAGGTAACCTCACATACTGCTGAGGTAACCTAACGTACTGCTGAGGTAACCTAACATACTGCTGAGGTAACCTCACATACTGCTGAGGAATACCAAGATACTGCTGGGTAACCTAACTACTGGCTGAGGTAACCTCATTACTGCTGAGGTAACCTAACATTACTGCTTTGGGTAAACCTAACGTACTGCTGAGGTAACCTAACATACTGCTGACGCGAAACCTTAACGTACTGCTGAGGTTAACCTAACATACTGCTTGAGGTAACTTACGTACTCTACATACTCTGAGGAAACCTAACACTGCTGAGGTAACCTAACATACTGCTGAGGTAACTTAACTACTGCTAACATACTGCTGAGGAAAACCTAACGTACTGCTGAGGTAACCTAACATTACTGCTGAGGAAACCTAACGTACTGCTGAGGTAACCTCACATACTGCTGAGGTAACTTAACGTACTGCTAACATACTGCTGAGCGGTAACTTAACGTACTGCCTAACATACTGCTGAGGTAACTTAACGTACTGCTGAGGTAACTATCATACTGTGTGTCCCTTTAAAGAATCCCCTTCCCCACCGCAGTGTCACCTTGAAACATGTCCCCTTTGAAACCTCTGCAGGGACTCTGACAAGGTGGATAATGGAATGCTGGAGGTTGTAAACAGGGACAGGTCCAGAACCCACAATACCGGACAGGATACGGAAACCCTATCAGTATTCCAGACGGGCTACAGAGGTGCAGGCATGGATAGGACAAGAGTAGAGAGAGATATGCTTGTATAGAGTGAGAGCTTACGTGGGAGTGTGTGTGGTGTGTGTGTGTGTGGTGTGTGTGTGTGTGTGTGTTGTGTGTGTGTGTGTTGTGTGTGTGTGTGGTGTGGTGTGTGTGTGTGTGGTGTGTGTGTGTGTGTGTGTGTGTGTGTGTGTGTGTGTGGTGTGGTGTGTGGGTGTGGGTGTGTGTGTGTGTGTTTGGACCACCATTGCAACTTAGTAGGTTTATGGTACTGTCAGTAAGCTATGTGGACAGTCCATTGCTTTACAACGGCAGATCAGTGTGAGAGCTAACAGGAAGGAGGTTCATCATTTGACTAGCACTCCCATGTATAACATGTTCAAACCCAAATTGATTAAACACATTCCACATCAGTGAAAACCGACGCTGAATCACTGTAACACTCTAGGATATGAGGAGGGATGAAATAACCAAATATTCAGTGGGACTAAGATAGAGGAACATAAACCACACAGCCTTACAAGTTACGAGATGACAAAAACACATCACACAGACGTAGCAGCTGTGGACTTGGTTCCTTACTATTAGTATTAGGTAGTAGTATTTCATCTTTAGTAGTCTAACACTCTGGTCATAGGACAGAGACATATAACTGGCTGAGTTAGTTTGATGACAGCTGGTGTATTCAGGGGGCTGATACTAATCAATCAACTTTTATACCTGAGGATTGTTATCAGGATGTGTTCCCCAATAGATAACATTATCCTTAGGCTCTTTGAAAGAGGCCTGCAGCATCCCATTTGACAGCCTAAACCTGATGACTGTGTGTACTCCTTTCCAATGMCACACACGTTGTATCAAAGGTCAACCTGGACACAGGGGGAGAAGTAACATAGAAAATGTAAATCCGGGACACTCCTATTATACTGAACAAAAATATAAACGCAGCATGCAAATACAGACAGAAATACTCCTTAGCAAGGTGCTAGGGTGCTAACGCTAACGTTAGCAAGGCTAGGGTTTAGTGTTAGGGGTTAAGGTTAGGGTTAGGAGTTAGGTTAACAGGTTAGGGTTAGGGGAACAGTTGGCTGACATGCTAAGTAGTTCTAAAGTTTATAAAAGTAGTAAGTAGTTGCTAATTAGCTATACTGCTAAAGTTGTCCTTTGGGTTGCTAGACGTTTGCGTTACATGCATACCCATTCACCCCGATCACCCACCCTACTTTTGATTTTGCCTTAAGTAACCTTCTGTCTTATGTAACCATACAAAACGTAAAATATCATATCATACTAATTTGAGGTTCCCAGATTTCCATTTACTATGTTACGTCTAGTCTATGAGACCAGGCTGTAAAGGTATGAATGCCCTTATGACTTGTCATATAACCAAAACATGTGGCGTATGTGATGACTGTCACGTGTAGAATGTCCGATGTAAACAAATTAAGCTAAAAGCGATGATTTCAGCACCATGGACAGCGGTGATGGTGAGTTCCAAAGTTCTGACTTTCAGCACCACATGGCGGTGGACAGCAACCGTCACTCAGGTACTACTTTTTTATTTGTATTTAACCTCTATTTAATGAGGCAAATCAGTTAAGAACAAATTCTTATTTACAATGACGGCATACCAAAAGGCAAAAAACCTCCTGCAGGGACGGGGGCTGAGATTTAAAAAATATATATATACTGTATATAGTACAAAACACAAATCACGACAAGAGGGACACCACAAGTTTGTACACACCTACTCATTCAAGGGTTTTTCTTTATTTTTTACTATTTTCTACATTATAGAATAATAGTGAAYACATCAAAACTATGAAATAACACATATGGAATCATGTAGTAACCAAAAAAGTGTTAAACAAATCAAAATATTTTATATTTGAGATTCTTCAAAGTTCCAGTTGAAGCTGGTTGAGAGAATGCGAAGAGTGTGCAAAGCTGGCCTCAAGGCAAAGGGTGGCTACTTTGAAGAATCTAAAATATATTTGATTTATTTAACACTTTTTTGGTTACTACATGATTCATATTTGTTATTTCATAGTTTCGATGTCTTCACTATTATTCTATAATGTAGAAAATAGTAAAAATAAAGAAAAACGCTTGAAAGAGTAGGTGTGTCAAAACTTTTGACTGGTGCTGTGTACAGTCGTGGCCAAAGGTTTTAAGAATGACACAAATATTAATTTCCACAAAGTTTGCTGCTTCGGTGTCTTTAGATATTTTTGTCAGATGTTACTATGGAATACTGAAGTATAATTACAAGKATTTCATAWGTGTCAAAGGCTTTTATTGACAATTACATGAYGTTGATGCAAKGAGTCAATATTTGCAGTGTTGACCCTTKTTTTTCAAGACCTCTGCAATCCGTCCTGGCATGCTGTCAATTAACTTCTGGGCCACATCCTGACTGATGGCAGCCCATTCTTGCATAATCAATGCTTGANTCAAGACCTCTGCAATCCGTCCTGGCATGCTGTCAATTAACTTCTGGGCCACATCCTGACTGATGGCAGCCCATTCTTGCATAATCAATGCTTGAGTTTGTCAGAATTTGTGGGTTTTTGTTTGTTCACCCGCCTCTTGAGGATTGACCACAAGTTCTCAATGGGATTAAGGTCTGGGGAGTTTCCTGGCCATGGACCCAAAATATCGATGAACAAGGTTGTTGACAACCTTGTCCTTGTCAACAATCACACCTGTGTTAACGAGAGAATGATGTCTGCTGGTCCTTTTGTGGCAGGGCTGAAATGCAGTGGAAATGTTTTTGGGGGATTCAGTTCATTTGCATGGCAAACAGGGACTTTGCAATAAATTGCAATTCATCTGATCACTCTTCATAACATTCTGGAGTATATGCACATTTCCATCATACAAACTGAGGCAGCAGACTGTGAAAATTAATATTTGTGTCATTCTCAAAACTTTTAGCCACGACTGTGTATATATATATATATTTTATTTATTTTTATTTTTATTTTTATTGGACATATAAAGAAATACAAATTACAAATTGAATAGATACATCGTTTTATCGCCTATAATTATGGAAACACCTCTCTCCCCTTAACAACAAAAGCAGCATACATACAAAAATAAAATAAAACATATGTGCACATACATACACACATATACATACACAAAAATGAATAAAAAATATCACAACATACTATCCCTTCCCTCCAAAACTCTCTCATATTCCCTGTTGGCCAAATGTCTTACTCCTGATCAATAGAAGGACATGTTAAAAAATGAAATTAAAGGCTGCCATCTCCAGAAAAAGTTATCAGGACAACCTCTCAAAGTCTATTTCATTGTTTCTAKGTGTAGAAAAGACAAGAGATCTTTCAGCCAGGCTGATACAGTGGAAGACACCACAACACGAACATAAAGAGCACCACAGCTGCTCCCCTATTATCCACTGGGACAAGAGGCCTACACGCCGTAGACTGGTGAGCCATATTTGATTCTAAACATTAAGGCCTACCCTAAGAATGATAACTTATAGAAAATGTATCTGCACGTATGTCACGTTCCTGACCTGTTTTCCTTTGTTTTGTATTTGTTTTAGTTGGTCAGGGCGTGAGTTGGGTGGGTTGGTCTAGGTTTGATTTTCTATGTTGGGATTTTGTGTTCGGCCTGGTATGATTCTCAATCAGAGACAGCTGTCAATCYTTGTCCCTGATTGAGAATCATACTTAGGCAGCCTGGGTTTCACTTGTGTTTTGTGGGTGTTTGTTCCTGTGTTTGTGTTTGGGCCACACAGGACTGTTTCGGGTTTGTCACGTTTGTTGGTTTTTTGTCTCTTGAAGTGTTTGTTGTTTTTTCATTAAATAATGAACAGTAACCTCTCTGCATCTTGGTCCGATCCATGCTCCTCCTCGTCTGAGGAGGAGAACGACTACMACAGCCGTTACAACGTAATTGAAATAGACAATGATTATTTAATTGAAACTTAATGTACAGAGTAAATTGGATAATACTTAACTTAAATCTTAGACTGAAAAAGAGAAATACTCTCATCTAACTGTAGTGTAGTGCAATTGTATTAATTTGTCATGCACAGAATTTCCCTCTATGTTATACATTTTCTGTGTGTGGGTACACTAACAAGTTATGTCCAACAGAGAGCGCTGTTCTACTACTCAACACACTGAGTCGGTTCAAAGCCATGTTGACGTTCCCACACTTCTCTCCCCTCCCACGTCAATCACCATGTATATAGAGACATTGAACACCGGTCACTTTAACATTGTTTAGATTCTGTTTTACCCACTTCATATGTATACACTGTATTCTAGTCAAGGCTCATCCTACTGCTGCAAACACCTTTTCTATTCATACTGTCTATACACACCATATATACAAACAGATATATACTGTATAAATATAAATATATATTCAGGACATTTTCTGATATTGCTCGTTCTGATATTTCTCATATATAAAAATCTATGTATTGTATTGTTAGATATTACTGCACTGTTGGAACTAGAAACACAAGCATTTCCTTGCACCTGCGATAACATCTGCAAATATGTGTACGCGACCAATAAACTTTGATTTGATTTGGAGGGTTGCACTCACACAGTAGTTATTTACTGAGAGAGAAACACCACGCTGGATCCTTATCCACATTAGCTCTGTTCAGAGCTATGTTCTCTGTTCAGAGAATTAATATTGTATCTGTCTGTGTGTGTGTGCATACCCATCCATGTGTGTGTGTGTGTGTGTGTGTGCAACAGCACTGTCCTTTCTTGTGGTCTTGGCTATATAGAGAGTGGTCAATAATTAGGTGCTCATTAGAGTGCTTTGTGCTCCTGCCTCAAAGTCGATGGAAACAAACTGATGGGTTTTTGCCACTGGCTCCAATTAGCACCTGGTCAGAGAACACTGTAAGCAGAGCCTTGACTGGAAAGCACACCCAATACAACACGTTGTATAGACCACACCAATGCTCGGACATTACTGTCACAGTATGGCACATGAAACACCATCTCTCTACCAACACACACACACTCATTATATGCATTAAATAAAGTTATTGACATGTGTGTGTGTGTGTGTGTGCAGTACAATACAGTACGTGTGTGTGACCTTTCTTAACATTTACAACCTTTTTTTAGCATTTACAACCCTGCAAGCTATTGTCTAACATAACTAGGCATCAAACCCACACATGTACAACTACATACATTTGGACATGTTTGTATGCACAGTCGATTAATTATTGTCAACTTATAGATCTCAGGAGCATTATTGGCCTAACCTACACAATCTGACCTCCTGGTAGCTACACACACATGCACGGGACACACACGTGCACACAAACACACACACGTGAACACACACACCTGGGGCTGGTTTGGGCAGCTCTTCTGCTTTGTTGTTCTGGTTAATCACACGGAGTCACACAGCGGATGATGCACCTGCAGCTGCCGGCTCTCTCCTCTGTCAGTCCTCTGCTCTGCCCTTACCTGTGATGAGTGGCCACAGACCCCTGCGCACACCAGCACCCACCCCCTCTATCATTTGACCATGACATCTGAGATGTGCTTGCTACAGAGTAACAGCACACTGACACACCAGCCAAGAATCATATGGAGTACCTATCTATCTCTCATTGTCTATTTTTCTAGATAAGGTGCCAAATGGCACGGAGGTGAACCTCTGGCATCATAGGTAAAGGCTACTCCACAACAGCCAGCTCCCTCTATTGCATTGCCCTATACCGACAACACATTCAGGACTGAACGACACATCACAGTAGCATGGTTCATTGAAGTCATTGGATACAGAATACAGATGCTGTATTTCAAGATACCGAGACCCGGTGCAACATAGGCCATCTCATTTGGTTTCTCTGTCGATGAGGGAGAAGGGAATTGTTTCTATGGCTTTAACAATTTCTGACGTCACCCTGATGCAGATCTCCATCTGAAAAAAAATACTTCGTTCGATAATGGAAACACTGCGCCGAGTGAGGTCAAAACAGAATACTTTCTTTAAGATGATTTCACAGATATAGAATGGCTTCGGCTGACAATAATGCCTCCTCCTGTCTATTCATAAATAAGTATCACTGCAAGAGAGAATTTTAACATAATGTGGCAAGCAGCGACCGATGGCAAAAATGGGACACGCACTCAATCTGCGGTAGCTTTGAGTGAATTCGAATGAGCGTGAGTGTTTTAAAGAGAGAGAGAGAGAGAGAGAGAAGTGTGTGTGTGCGAGAGAGATGAGACACAGCATCTCTTCTCAGGCACTAACCGAAGAATCTTCACGAGTGAGGCATTGATGGATCTGTCGGGGCTGCAAAATAATTAACATCATTACAATCCTGTAAAAGTCATTATGATATGCCAAACGAGGCCACAACGAAACGGATGATCTATCCATAGCTCCCCTTTGTAGCCGATATAAAACATCAAAGAAGAAGTAAAGCAGAGCGACAACGCAAGTACGCAAAGGAGAGGTCTGACACCCTGTTTGGAGCGTCTTTCTTTTATTAATTTAAATAATGAGTTAATGTAGGCCTTCTCACAACAGAGGGAGGCACCGTGGAAATGTATCACCATGGAAAGGAGAGGAGACGACCATCCTTTGCTTTGAGTTTACGCTAATGCGTTACACGCATTTGTTTTTATTATTGTTTTATTTTATTCTCTGCCTTTTTCTTACGAACTCAAAAATGTGGTAATCTATCTGTCGACTAGGGAGAGAGAGAAGGGTGTTGTCAGAAAGAGGAAAGAGAGGAGGAGGGGGCATTAAGAGGTATTCTTTTTTTGGGAAAGGGGGGACAGACCGACACCGAGAAGGTGAATTGATGTACGAAAACCTGCGACACCTCACTTTAATGAGAAATAATCTTGCAAAAGAAATGGCGTAAAACATCATCCGAAAAAAGCAAGAGAGAAAACCAGACGCATCTTCAAGGGAGACCCTCGCGTTCTCACGTTTACTGGGAATATTTTGGGTAAGCCTATTCCTCCCTTTTTTAAATAATTTTCAGGATTTCCTATAGCTTTTGTGTGCGCAAGCATCCGTGTGACGCTGTTGGAACAATAGCTCCTTCGCATAATCGATCCTGGCGCACTGTCACCGTTGGGAAATTAGTTGGCAAACCTTCATGCGAATTTGTAATACAAATGTTTTCCTTCGTTTCAATAGTGTGCTATTTCAGTGGCCTTTGCCTGTTGATAAGATGTCGCCTCCTGAGGTTTTGACGCTAACATTATGGCTGGCTAATATCCGCAGAGCAACCCGCGATGCCGACGTGTCTTTCCGTTTTACCAGAGAATAAAATGGAACCAAGATGGTCAGCATCCGATTTGATTTGAATCATGACATGATCAAATGATAGGCTACGGCGGGCGGACTGGGGCATATCAGTCGGGCCAGTCGTGCTGCTTACCAGTGGAGGAACCATTTAGGGAATTAATTGCGCCCATCGGTAGCCCTTTGGCTACGTAGGGATTGATAGATTTTTTTCACTTGATAGATAATGGTTGTATGTGCTCTTAGTGTGAGCATGCGAGATCCCTCTGCCATACCGGTGAAATAGATTGAGGTATGTTTGATATCATGTGTTGACCTGTGTGATTTCTTTAAAGGTAATATTTAATATTGATCACTGTCATCAACATACACCCTCATTGTCACACATATAAAACATACACATCACAGGAGTGTGCATTGGTATTGGTATCACAGGAGTGGGTATTGGTATTGGTATCACAGGAGTGGGTATTGGTATTGGTACACAGGAGTGTGCATTGGTATTGGTATCACAGGAGTGGGTATTGGTATTGGTATACAGGGGTGTGCATTGGTATTGTATCACAGGCGTGTGCATTGGTATTGGTATCACAGGAGTGGGTATTGGTATCACAGGAGCGTGTATTGGTATCACAGGAGTGTGCATTGGTATTGGTATCACAGGAGTGTGCATTGGTATTGGTATCACAGGGTGTGCATTGGTATTGGTATCACAGGAGTGGGTATTGGTATCACAGGAGCGTGTATTGGTATCACAGGAGTGTGTATTGGTATTGTATCACAGGAGTGTGCATTGGTATTGGTATCACAGGAGTGTGTATTGGTATTGGTATCACAGGAGTGTGCATTGGTATTGGTATCACAGGAGTGTGTATTGGTATCACAGGAGTGTGTATTGGTATTGGTATCACAGGAGTGTGCATTGGTATCACAGGAGTGTGTATTGGTATTGGTATCACAGGAGTGTGCATTGGTATTGGTATCACAGGAGTGTGTATTGGTATCACAGGAGTGTGTATTGGTATTGGTATCACAGGAGTGTGTATTGGTATCACAGGAGTGTGTATTGGTATTGGTATCACAGGAGTGTGCATTGTGACTATGCAAGCGAATGCACACACTCGCATCCAAGAAGAGGGGCACATTTATATTCCGTGCTGGGTGGGCAGTACTCAGTCAATGGCAGAATTCAGCTCAGACAAGAGGACCTCTGTTCAGATGGAGGTCGACGATACACTTGTACTCTGGCTTAGCCTTCTTAATGATAGTGGATCAGCCTCGCATTGCCCACTGATCTTACTGACAGGGTCCTAATCAGCTAGTGCTCCGACCTATACTCTCTAATGACTCCGGGAACGTCTAAAATGCATACATGATGTATGGAGAGTTATACAACGGGTGGTTTGAAATCCCCATTGTTAGAGCCTCTCCTGCGCATGATATATGAGACAACATACACATTGCCACGTTCATATGAAGTGGCATTGTTTACGTCGTTACCTACCAATGCACTACCACTACTACTTTTACAACTACTAGTCTTAGCACCTGTAACTCGTCATGGATGATTTTAAWGTTAAAGMTACTTATGCTATCACTCCAATGACTTGGAGGGTTGTGAAAAATAGTGTCAGATTCTATGGGACCAGAGCCCTCTGAGTTGAGACGTGGTTAATGTACAGCATTTGGGATCTGTCATTCTGTAAAGCCTTACATAATCATGATTGTTTTACTTAAAGTAAGAACTCAGCGATCTTCCACTGGCTAAAACCAACAGGTTGTGTCCAGTTCTATGGTCTGTGCCCTGGACCCATGCCAGGAGCAGCACTTGCTGTGTCATAACGCTGCCATCACATCAAAGTCTAAATGCAAGGGAGGGTGTAGGGCTTAAGGGGCAACGCTCACCTATGAGGCACACTCATTATTCACACTTCGAAATGCTCACAGCACAAACATACTACACTGAGTGTACAAAACATTAAGAACACCTGCTGTTTCCATGACATAGACTGACCAGGTGAATCCAGGTGAAAGTTATGATCACTTATTGATGTCACTTGTCAAATCCCCTTTAATCAGTGTAGATGAAGGGGAGGAGACATGTTGAAGAAGGATTTTTAAGGCTTGAYACGAGACATGGATTGTGTTTAAAAAGGCTCCTGTAGTTTGTAATTTTCACTTTGAAATGACAGACTTGATTTCGCCTTAAGAAAAATGTATCAACTCCTACAAAAAGTACCATTAATTATCATCCACAAKATAATTCTAATTCCCTGTTGCTGRAGGATTATTTACCTGCTGTAGCAAACTGGCTCAACTTAAGATCCTACATCTGTATCTCTACTTTAGCCTGGTGGAGTAGAGAAAGAGTCACTTAGTAGACCTGTACTGCATCTTTATGGAGAGTTTCTGTTGGAGGAGCTTAGTATGACTGTGTGAGTGGAGCACGTCAGGCCCGGGGAAGGAGCAGGCCAGGCCCGGGGAAGGAGCAGGCCAGGCCCGGGGAAGGAGCAGGCCAGGCCCGGGGAAGGAGCAGGCCAGGCCCGGGGAAGGAGCAGGCCAGGCCCAGGGAAGGAGCAGGCCAGGCCCAGGGAAGGAGCAGGCCAGGCCCAGGGAAGGAGCAGGCCAGGCCCAGGGAAGGAGCCAGGCCAGGCCCAGGGAAGGAGCAGGCCAGGCCCGGGGAAGGAGCAGGCCAGGCCCAGGGAAGGAGCAGGCCAGGCCCAGGGAAGGGGTTATAGGGATGTAACCTAGCAGTGAGTTCATCTTGGATGCATGTATGGAGCCTTTCCTCAGAGCACATGAATAATGAAGGGTGTACGGCGATGTTCAGTTTGCACCAATCCCTGAGTATGTGCTTCTTCTTTGGTTTCTGGCACAACTACTGTGTGTTCTGTCTTACACAGTGCCAGCCTGTAGGCATCTACCACAGCTGGATTAACATTTAAACCATCATCAGGGGSCAGGGTGGGTGGAGCCTGCTTCCTTCACACTCAAATGTTCACTTTAAGGCAGTTGGTTATGTTATGAGAATTTATTTTCATGTATTATTCTTTTTTTTAACGTTTTGTTTTTGTTTTTTGTCCTAAGTCAAACTTTATCACCATGCCATCTCAGATTCCACTTCTATGGCAATATGAAGTGAAATGTTGGGCWAGTATAAATGTAGACATTTCTTCTTGGTAGAGTAAATAAGGTTGTTTACATAAAACGCTGCATTGTGTGGCCAGTAGAGCTGTCGTCCATGTCTTCACCATGTATATTAAGGTCKTTTTTTTGTACAGGTTAATTTCTCATCCAGCTGATCGCTAGTCCTCTCTCACACATACATCAGACTGATATCAGTACAGCCCCTATCTTACATTAAGCTGACCTCTGTATAGTTCTCTCAGCGTACAGGAAATCTCAGAGTACACTTGCCTCTTGTGCATACAAATGATGTCCGTGCAGTCATTTTTCACATATGGCTGATCTCAGTGCAGCACTTTCATTGAGCTTTTCACCACCTTAATGTAGCCAGCTGTTATTTTTTRCCCACAATTTGCTACATTCACAGGCTTCACACCAAACAGACCAGTGTAGGGTGTGAATCATCGGCTGGACRRAAGACTTTTCTCAAGGCAAGATCTATATTTCAGCAGCTGCCTGTAATGTGATGGTGCCAGGTTCCAAAAAGCTCTCAACGTGGCCCAATGAACCGTGCTTATTTGCTCAGATGGGTGATATAATGTGCCTAACCCCAGTGAGCCAGTGTTGCTGGCCGGGTTGTAGAGCAACAGTGACTGGTCTCCCCTGCACATGCCTCCGCTGCAGCTGCTGAGTAAGGAGATTCCTTCGTTGTGTTCCATCATGTGCTACGACTGACAGGCTATAGAGGCCTGACGGAAAGATTGCTAGTATTATTTAGCATGTYAAGAGTGACATTTGAGCTTTACTGTATTAGTAGAAGGAGAAACAGGGAACTGCTGTATTCTCTGTGGTCAAACATGTCACATTTGTTGCAAGCTTGTGACCTCCCGACCGTAAATGTCATGTGTGTTGTGTAGAGATGATTGAAATCAACATTGTAAATGATGGAGACGAAGTCTTGCTAATTAAACCCAGTGTTGTCTAATTAGCCTCTAGATACTGTCCCCAACTAGTCCCTTAGTCATGGCCAGGGAGCAATTATTTCCTGAGCACAAACCGTATGGACATTCCTCTGCTACATGTCACCATCAATTCACATCACGACAACCTGATGCAGGGCTTCTTCTGTCCCATTTCTTCATTTCACATTCCAGAGGGCCTTGTAGCATCCACCATGCGACATTACAGAGATAATCAAGGGTTGTGGTGAAGGACAGGTCATGGGAAGAGAGAATCTATTTTTAACAGAGCTGGAGTAGCATCTATGTGTGTAAGTCTGTTACAGTGTATCCAGTCTTAACTGGTTCCCTCTGGGTTTCTAGGGGCCAGGGATCAGTGTGTAAGTGGCTCCTGTGGGTGTCTGTTAGACCCTGATGCCACAGGACATAGTGCTTCTTGGCTTGAGAGGTCAACTAGAAGGAAAAACCCAACACAGAGGGAGTGATGGGAGGACCTGCCGCTAGCTGTTTGTGGAGTCAGCGGACCACCAGTGGTTTTTCGGGGAATAAATCCACCATCACTTTGCTGGAGAAAAGGGATTCACACCGTTGCAAAAAAAACAGTGAAACAGTTTATAACTGCTTTTCCAAAAACTGACTTTAATTATTCATTTGTTTGGAAACTCAGATCCCAGCTGGACTACAGTTTAGGGACTGGGTTTCAGCAGTGGTGGAGGAGACGAGTCAAACAAGCACACCTAAACCAGATGGAAAGCAGATAGCTAAACAGACTGAGGCAGCCACTGAATCACAGCAGGGCAGACAGAGGTGCTGTAGGCATTGGCCCTAAAGTTAATTTGTAGCGTGCCTGTAGCAGTCCTCCAGCCTGTATTTATCACGATGGTTGGGCTTTCCACTTGGCCGCACATTTGTTTCAGCCCGAGTTGAGCAACGTCATTGTCCCCATTATAAGTGATGTATACCTCAGTGGGCTTAGCTTACTTTTTAGCGCCAAGCGGTAGTGTACAGTGCTGTATAATGAAACATGCCGGAATGTGTGATGTGCTCTAGTTAAAGCATGCAAGGCTCCCTGAAGGTGAGCATCTGGCCTCCCAGATTATGATGTATAATATAACAAGCATCTGAACTAATGCAGGATACTAACCATTTATCAAAAGGCTGCTGAGCCTGATCAAGACTTGGTTCAATTTAAAGCTCACGCTCCATCATTAAGGCCTCTATTGATATTCTACAAGTTCATTTCAAACCATTGATGTATGTGGTGATGATTGTAAAATGGTACATTGATTGTTTATGTTACAGTAACATGGAGTGCCCTTGAGACAGATGATTATGATTGGGTGCCCCCCACCCTTCTCATAACGAATCTATGCTAGTCACTTCCTACTATATACAGTTCCACTTAATAAGTGATCTTCTGTAGCTCAGTTGATAGAACTTGGCACTTACAATGAAGGATAGTGGGTTCGATTCCCGGGACCACCCGAACATTAAATGTATGCACGCTTAACTATAATTCGCTTTGGATAAAAGTGTCTGCTAAATGGCATATATATAACCATCTCTACATCATCCCTGACACAACAATCTCCATACCGTATCACATAACATCTCTACATCATCCCTGACACAACAATCTCCATACCGTATCACATAACATCTCTACATCATCCTATATCACTGCCCATATTTCATTCTCAGGCTCTTATATAACACAGAGGCAGGTGCTGAAGACACGTTTCACTCTGGAAATGTTACGAGAGAGAGAGAGTCAAAGTTGTCAACGAAGCCACTGTTAGGTAAAAATGGTGACCTCTAAACCAAACATTTGGTGAAACCGTGATAGTACCAGATACAAAAGAGTGCTGTTAAGCTGACTATGATATAAAACCACGAATCCATGATGAGACAGTTTGGAAAATTGTCATTTTCTGTCTTATCTTGTGGAAATTATTACCTTTTGTGGTTTCTCATTTCTCTAAAACACTCAGCAGCACTTTGAGTGTCTCTGTTTGAGATGAACTGCAATAACATGAAGTGTGTACTTTATGACCAGAGTCACTGTAAGTCACAAAGCCTATGACATCATCAGCAATAAATGCCATGACAGCATGACAATGTATATGATGAGATCAGTGTTCATATGGCCCGTATTGCAGCGTATATGACATATGGCTTGCACTTCTGCTCTCCTCAGCATCATGTCTCAGAGGACATAAAATGAGTGTACAAAACATTAGGAACACTTGCTCCTTCCATGACATAGACTGACCAGGTGAATCCAGATGAAAGCTATGATCCCTTATTGATGCCACTTGTTAAATCCACTTCAATCAGTGTAGATGAAGGGGAGGAGACAGGTTAAAGAAGGATTTTTAAGCCTTGAGACAATTGAGACATGGAGTGTGTATGTATGCCATTCAGAGGGTGAATGGACAAGACAAAATATTTAAGTGCCTTTGAACAGGATATGGTAGAAGGTGCCAGGTGCACTGGTTTGAGTGTGTCAAGAACTGCAACGCTGCTGGGTTTTTCACATTCAACTGTTTCCCGTGTGTATCAAGAATAGTCCACCATCGAAAGGACATCCAACCAACCTGACACAACTGTGGGAAGCATTGGCGTCAACATGGGCCAAAATCCCTGTAGAACGCTTTTGACACCTTGTAGATTCCATGCCCCGACGAATTTAAGCTGTTCTGAGGGCAAAAGTGGGTGCAACTCAATATTAGGAAGATGTTCTTAATGTACAAAACAATATTCCTAATATTTTGTATACTCATTGTGCGTAGATCACTGCTCTGCTCTCATACATGAGCTATGGGGATATTTATGAATTGACTTGAGCCCTCTGGACATTTCCCATACCGTTAGCCTTAGCCATGACTTGCCTACGGGCGGAGAGAGATAAATTAGGTGTATGGAGATTACCAGGCTGACTCGAAATGATCTTGTCCAACAGCAATTAAAAAAATWAAAAAATAAATGCATTACAAGAGTGGCCCCCAAACATTCTTGCGACCTCATGCAGCGATATGACGTCACATAATAATTTGCATATTTAATTTTAGTGTCTTCACCGCATAAATCAATAAATGGAAGGATCTGTTGCTAAAACAAAGCAAACTTAAAAATACATAGCTTTTAGAAAATATTGATAAACCTAATTTAAAGCTGGAGAAATGAGATGTTTTCTGCAGCCGGAGAGATATACAGTGCCGCGAGAGAGCCGCTGTAGAGAAACGTGAAGGGTGCCTTCCTGCTTAAGAGCTAGGCAGCAAGCGCTATTAGTCTTTCAGCACCTCCCCCCGTGGACGGAGACAGATTGAAGAGGAGCGTTTCAGGCACGCCAAATTCGGGTATCAAATTAAACTTTCATTTGGCATAGTTCAGGTTCTCGGCCAAGACTGGCATAGAAAAACATTCCCGACTATCAGCAATAAAACTAATCAAAATATTGCATGTCTTATTTATCAGTGTAGAAGTGATACGATGCCAGTCAACCGCCAAATAGGTCAATTATTTCTGCTTCATTGGTTTTCATTGCACATAGTTGCATATTTTGTTGTCCCTATGGTGCACCTCACGTGTTCTATATCGGACATTGCTAAAAAGATATCCAGCCATCACTTCATCAACCTTTTGGCCAACTAAAAATAAGATAAATGTATATAGATGTGAACTCTGTAAGCTACACACACATATTAAATAATTAAGATACTGCAAATGCCAAAGGGCATGGCACTATGTTATTGGGTTTGAGTCAAGGGATAGAGCAAATCTTGTATCTGCTGCAGACCTGAGTGACATGCAGCTGATCCCTCAGGAAAAACATATCAAGCCAGGTCAACCTACCGACCCCCAATATTTAAGCAATAAGGCCCTAGGAGGTGTGGTATATGGCCAATATACCACGACTAAGGGCTGTTCTTAGGCCAACGCAACGTGGCGTTTACCACAAACACCCTCAGGTGCCCTATTGCTATTATAAACTGGTTACCAATGTAATTAGAGGGGTAAAAATAAATGCTTTGTTATACCCGTGGTATACGGTCTGATATAATGTACCACAGCTGTCAGCCAATCAGCATTCAGGGCTCGAACCACCCAGTTTATAATACACAAGTTAGCACCGGTTAAAGCTATGACGTTGAAATGCCTATTTACTCTGTTCCATCTCACACCACTGACCATTCTGTCCATGCTAGGGTCGGTTGTGTACGTGCTATTGCTAGCTAAGTCCACTATAAGACAGGGCATGACTGGAGGAGAGCAAGAGTTCAAATTCTTATCCTGAGAGAGAGGAGGTGGCGGGGGAGTGTGTGTGTGTGTGTTTGTGTGTGTGTCACAGGAGGTTGGTGGCACCTTAATTGGGGAGGACAGGCTCGTGGTAATGACGTGGAGTGGAATTGGTGGAATGGTATCAAATACATCAAACACATGGTTTCCATGTGTTTGATGCCATCCCATTTGCGCCGTTTCAGACGTTATTATGAGCTGTCCTCCCCTCAGCCTCGCTCGTGTGTGTGTGTGTGTGTGTGTGTGTGTGTGTGTGTGTGTGTTGTGTGTGTGTGTGTGTGTGTGTGTGTGTGTGTGTGTGTGTGTGTGTGTGGTGTGTGTGTGTGGCTGTGTGTGGTGTGTGTGTGTGTGTGTGTGGTGTGGTGTGTGTGTGTGTGTGTGGCTTGCCGTGTGGTGTGCATGTGATCAACCTCATTAGTCAAATGCATACAGTAAATTGCTACTATCTTTTAATTTCAGGCTTATTCAGCTTTACTTTGCAAACTACTGTATAGTAATGTTGCTAAAGCCGATCATAACAATCCTTAGTTAACTAAATTAAGGCCTAGATTCAATCCGTATCGCGGATGATCCTCGCTATAGTGTGATTGAAATTTAAAGGCAATGTTCCTGTGTTTGCAGAGACCGCATTCTCTGCATAAACGTAAACGCTGTATATGTCTGCTCAATTGGAAATAACCTTCATTTAAATCACGCTATAACACAGATCTTCCGCGGTACGGACAGAATCTAGCCCTAAATAAAATGAGTAGCTGAAAAGCTACTATAGTTAATAAAGTTTTACCTGAACAATTCCACAATATCTCTTTCGTCCTAGCTCCCAAACTCTCATTTTAAAATTGTCTTTTTAAGGTCTGACAGCAGTGTTGGACAGTCTTTTTTACAAAGTATGAAATATAATAGAACCCTCTAAGCCTCCATCTCCCTCCAATTTCTAGTGAGTTTCTAGTGAGTTTCTAGTGAGTGAATGTGATTTATAAAGCCATTGAGATCCCCCAGCTTCCGCCCTCCTCCCTCCAATGGAAACGCTCGTAATGTAATTACTTTACAAGATGGATGGAGCCCATCCAGGACGCCCTGGACCCCCAGCTAAATCAAAGCCCTCTTTCTGTCGGGTCGAGAACCGCTCGCAAGAACAGCTCACGCGTCAGAAATGAGTGTACCTCCCATTCACGCTTTCCCCCAGCATCACTCATACATCCTCCTCTCGCCTACTCTCATTCGTCCAACGCCACTCTGTGCCATAGATCAGGCCCCCACAGTAGCACCACTGAGAGAGGGAGGGAGGGAGGTAGACAGAGAGAAGGGGGAGACTGAGATGCAGTTGTGTACCATAGTAGTGAACACTGCATGACTCTGCCTTCACTGCATGACTCTGCCTTCACTGCATGACTCTGCCTTCACTGCATGACTCTGCCTTCACTGCATGACTCTGCCTTCACTGCATGACTTCTGCCTTCACTGCATGACTCTGCCTTCACTGCATGACTCTGCCTTCACTCGCATGACTCTGCCTTCTGCATGTCTCCTGCCTATTGCATGACTCTGCCTTCACTGCATGTACTCTGCCTTCGCTGCATGACTCTGCCTTCCACTGATGACTCTGCCTTCACTGCTTGGACTCTGCCTTCACTGCATGACTCTGCCTTCCTCCTGCATGACTCTGCCTTCACTGCATGACTCATGCCTTCACTGCATGACTCTGCCTTCACTGGCATGACTCTGCCTTCACTGCATGACTCTGCCTTCACTGCATGACTCTGCCTGTCACTGCATGACTCTGCCTTCCACTGCATGTCTCTGCCTTCATTGCATGACTCTGCCTTCACTGCATGACTCTGCCTTCGCTGCATGACTCTGCCTTCACTGCATGACTCTGCCTTCACTGCATGACTCTGCCTTCACTGGCATGACTCTGCCTTCGCTGCATGACTCTGCCTTCGCTGCATGTCTCTGCCTTCGCTGCATGTCTCTCCTTTCATTGCATGGAACTCTGCCTTCACTGCATGACTCTGCCTTCACTGCATGACTCTGCCTTCACTGCATGACTGCCTTCTCATTCAAAGATATTGTATGAAAATGTTGCCAGCTTTAGGAAATGCAATCCCATTCTCTCTCTCTCTCTCCCCTGATCCCAGATGTAACTCCCAGCTCCCCTGCCTAGCTCCCAGGACTAATCCCCCCTGTGTTGGAGGGGGCATGCCTTTAAAGAAGGCAGGAGTATTGCCCCTAGGCATGGACCGCTTTACTGTAATGTGAGCGTGTTTGGCAAGTGAAGGTACGCATGGGCTGTGGCTGTTTTAATCCATGATGAAGTGTAGTTGTTGCATTTGAAATGGCTCAGAGTGAATACCCCTCCTGAGACCACCCCTGATCCCCATGTTCTATAGGTACACCACTTACCCACACACACAGACCACCAACCCATGTAACACCCGCCTGCACACAACCTGAGGCCTGAGGGAACACACTTAATGTGTTGTGACAAGTGTTATGAAATATAATGTAATGTAATATTTTATAGTCTATATAACTTGGAAGCCTTGGAAGCAGCTAATGGGGATCTTTAATAAATACAAACCAGCAATATTCAGTCATATTCATAATCTCTCAGCTTGAATCATTTGATCAAATCTCCACATTTTAATTGTTTCCATGTACATTTTGAAAGATACAAGTACAGCTCAAATCTATTCCAAACGTCTATTATCCTTCTATCAAGTAGAACATAAAACATCAGGTCATTAAGCAGTCATAGAGGATCTGGCATGACATTTGAACGCGCCCAATACCGTCACACAGTTGACCTGACTTCACACAAATACAATGGGTCAGTTGGACTGTGCTCACTGCCCTCTGTTTTTATCAGGATCAAGTGGGGTTCATTATTAAACGTTTCAGACCATTTGTCTCAGCCAGGATCGCTCTTCTTAAATTAGCCTTGGCTAGAGGGGAAGCAGCTGTCAAACTGTTCACACTCTCCCCACACATAAAAAACCTCACCTAGTTTGCTGCCTAGATAAACAGTAATTAGTGTGTGGCCAGATTGTTCATACCAGTGCACTTCAGTAACACGCACACTGGCACACGAATGCCAGGACAGATGCAGAAACACACTCTGACCCTTATAAGTACTGCGTACTGTACAATTCTAGGGCATTTTATCTGGGCGTGTGTGTGGGTGTGTGTGCGTGCGMGCGGGAGTCGCTGGCTGGTGTGTGTGCTGCTGGTGTTGAGAGTAAAGACCAGTGTTCACCATGGGGTGACACATTGATTGTCTGGTCTAACGGAGGCAGAGAGACTTTTTTTCTCACCTTCTCTTCTGCCCGCTGTTTTATGTCCCGGTCTCATTCCCTCGTTCGTTAACACCCTCCAATCCCGCTTCGTTAGAGTCCCCTTAATTGACTTTTATTTGATTATTCATGAGCTTGTTTATCTGATTGTTTCCCTCATGCTGTGACTTGTAGGGATGCATTCTGGGAGATATAAAGACACAGAAAATCTAATCTGAACAGTCTTCCATCTCCTTCTCACTGGCCCCTCTAYGATTCCTGTAGACAGAAACTTTTCAAATAGACTATTTTGAAGTCCTGGTTGAACTTTYGGTTAATTACAATAATAACCTTAAGTGGGGCACTTTGTTTAGTTGTAATCTCTAAATTCCCCTGGCTGGAGTGAGATGGGGTTTGAGGGTAGAGGGTGATGGACCGGGGCTCTGTAGTGTCTGAGCCCTTTTCAGAGTGGAGCTGCTTGAAGAGGGAGCTCATGCTGAACAGAGGGAATTCTGGGATGAAGCTCCCGGCCTTCATGAAGGATGACAGCCCAGTGGTTCAGTGTAATTATGAGGTCATCCTGAAATTAACACTGGAACAAGAAATGGCATGCTAAAATGATTATTTTCTCAGACAGATTAACCTTCAGTGGGATATTGCTGTCCAGAACAGATTAGCTAAGAATAGATTGAACTAAGAATCAGAAGAGTTTCAGTCAGAGTGGGAGAGGAGAGGGGATATTACCCTCCACTGTAGATTAACCAGGAATAGATTAACTAAGAATAACATTGGAGTTCAATTACCCAGCTTTCAGTATTACTGTACTTGCAGTAAATCAACCGTGTGTGTGAGTGTTTTATGCTCATAGAAACAGACACCTGAGTTGTTACAGATTGAAACAAGTATTAGTTCTCCCAGAGACATTGCCTTCTGTTTTGTGGCCTGCTAAGCTGCTTGTCATCCACAGACGTGCGTTAGTACAGGAGAACAGAACAGCTTGACAGTTGAAACAGTGCATGTGTTTTTCAGCACCGGCGGCAGAGACAAAGAAGCTTATGACACGCTGTTTTTCAAACGCTGCCATTCTGCAGGGGTTTCACAGTTCAATTTGACCATTCGTCCACTTAAACACAGCTGTAAAACTGTCCTGGAGGCAGAAGGTATTACTACATCAAACAGCCTCACCTGACAGAGCCGCAATGACTGTTAGGCCAATTACAGGACACAGCCCTGGCCTATACACACACACATTCAACTACACACTTCTACTGATGGGGCTGCTGATGACGGTACCTTCTGACCCTTTTGTGGTCTGTAGGAATTTTCATCACACTCAATTTCAACACATATTGTAGGCCTATGTGGTGGGCCTGGACAATATGGCTGATGGATATATGAAACTGAAGCTGGTTCCATTGCTTCCCCTTGCCATTCCTTGGAGATGCAGATATCATTCTCTTTCTTATTGTGTGAGGTGATAGTGGAATCATTTGAGATTCTTGCTTACACAAGCCCCTCCCCCTGCAGTCAATACTCAGCATCTAGTGTGAGAGTGCGTGTGTGTCTGTATGTGTCTGCAGCTCTCACACTCCGGGAGTGCCCACTGGGCGGGCAGTGGGGAGGGAAGTCTGTCTGTCAGACTGCAGGCCCTGTTGGACGTGACCCTAACCCACGCTAAGCTAATCAATAAGGGCCCACGAGTGGGATTCCTCCCAAGGAGCTAAATGCTAATTCTAGCACTCCGCTTGGCCAGAACACACAACACCCTACGTGACTGAGTGACATCCGCATACATACAGACATACACACACATACATGCATGCTTTTACACGTATGTTGTGTCCCGAAGAAAGTCATATCTTTGAGTGATTTATGAGCTGACCTTATCATGCTGATATATAAATAAACCTATCTCTTGGAGACTCTCTGTGTGTGTGTMTMTGTGTGTGTGTGTGTGTGCCTGTGCCTGTGCCTGTGCAGGGAGGTAGTCTAAGTTCATCTGCCCCCTGCAACATAAAGAGCTGCAGGGCTCTTATTGAAGAGGAAATGTAAGCACTTTTTATTGACAGCTCCTGGGTGTGTAATTCATCATGCTGTCTGGAACCAGTGGGCCCTGCCGTCTCCAGCATAGACCCATGCTATCGGTTGCTATGGAGTCCGTGCTCTYACTGCCAGCAACTCATACCACAACATCACTGCTCTAATCTGCTCTCCATGCTGCTGCATACCTAGACTTTATCCTTCTGTCCTGCTTACTGATTGGTCAAGGAATGACCACACTTATTTTGGTAGTACGTCTACTATTAAATAGGAAGGTGAATGACACAGACAAAATGTCATCCAAAAAGCGTCCCTTCCTGTAATGATTTTTCTGTGTCATGAAGTTCAGAACATGTGAACATTGAGATCATAAACCCTGGAGAGACTGGGGAACATGATTCTTGAGAGGGTTGTTAGTAACGTTGCTAAGAAACCAAGTGGTGATTTGACCAGAATACATTTTGACATTCATTTTGTTTTATGGTGGTGGATCCTTTCTCATGAAAGTGATAATATTATGCGTATGGCTGGGGGGTTGCTGCTAATATTATGCTCCAGCTGTGTTGCCCATATTCATGATATAGCCTAGCGCTGCGTCTTGTGTGTTATCACTGTCCTGTTATCCAGTGGAGGGTAATATCCCCTCTCCTCTCATAACTACCCATCACTCCTTTCATCCTGCTCTGTAACCTTTGAGAGTGGGATGGGAAACAGGGTGATAATGGGGTGTTTTAGAAGGTGTGGTCGATGCAGCATTGTCTTGTTTTGTTTAATCATATTCCTGCTTCTCTTTGTTATGTCTTGTTTTGTTTTTCAGGTGGGGGTGTGGGGTTAAAAAAACAATTCCATATTTATGAAATCTAAATTCAGCCCACCAGCCAAATGCGATATGCAGCAGGCCCTAATTGTATCTGATAAATATGCATGGCTAAGGACATTTGACGATCTCCAATAGTCAGAGCAAAGACAGCGAGATCTCATTACATATACAATGGTGACTCATATCTGGAAGCAGTCGTGATGAATATACACCCTGAGAGACCCGAAGAGTATATCATTACGTCAACGCCAAGGCCACAGCAGCACCATAACATTGAGAAACACATCTACACGTAGATCGATACATAAATCCTTAGTTATCAAGTATAGGAATTCCAATGGTCCACTACTCCATCTCAAAAACCAATGGGCTAAAACCTACATCTTGAAATGTGTCATGCTTTATCATAATCTCTGTCCTGATACCCTCATATACAATGTGACATAGGAAGATGTACTCTGGCTTTTCCACCTGCCAAACTGGGATCATAATCCTCATCGTACTTCATTGTTTTAATGGGCTGTATTTAAAACAGGATGGTTCATTGTTTCCTGGCAAGATGTCATATCGGTCAAAAGGTCTCTCATCTGGGTGTAAATCTCTGTCCGTCTGTGAATATCTGATGGTCAAATGCTGACTCAGACGATTGGGTAATCTCGCTCTCCGAGGCCAACATGAGTAAGGTCTTTAATCAGGTCAACACCCGCAAGGCGCGGGGCCCGAAGGTATTCCAAGGCGTGTTCTCAGAGCATGCGCAGAACAGCTGGCAGGCATATTCACAGTAATTTTCAACCTCCCATTGTCCCAGTCTGTAATCCCCATGTTTTAAGATGACTTCCATAGTTCCTGTTCCTGAGAACTCTAAGGCTCCATGCCACAATGACTACCTCCCTYTAGCACTCACATCTGTAATCATGAAGAGCTTTGAGAGGCTAGTTATGGCACACATTAACTCCATCATCCCAGCCACCCTATACCCACTCCAATTTGCATACCGTCACAACATATCCATAGACAACGCAATCTCAATTGCACTCCACACTGCCCTCTCCCACCTAGATAAGAGGAATACTGACTGGCTGCATCACTGCTTGGTGTGGCAATAGCACCACCCTCATTCTCATGGCGAACAGAGGGTGGTGCGGACAGCCCAGTACATCACTGGTGCCTATGTACCAGCCACCCAAGCTATGGACTGTTCTCTCTGATCCGCACTGCAAGCAGTACTAGTGCTTCAAGTCTGACGCCAACAGGCTCCTAAACAGCTTCTATTCCCAAGCCATAAAACTGCAATAGCTGGCGAACAAAATGGATAACAAAATGGCTACACGTACTATATGAGTTGACCCTTGTATTTTATTTTATTTCTATGCACACTCACAGGGCCCTGCACACTCACACACACTGACACTCCAACACACACACAAACACTCCATCATTTGCTCACACACACATAATATCCACATACAGTTATACTGACTCGACACACCCACACACCCACTCACATAAAATCATAATGTACGCCGCTGCTACTCTGTTTATCACATAACCTGATACCTAGTCACCTTACCCTATACATACACTTTATAGCCAGAAGTATGTGGACAACTGCTCGTCGAACATCTCATTCCAAAATCATGAATATGGAGTTGTTCCCCCCTTTGCTGCTATAACAACCTCCACTCTTCTGGGAAGGCTTTCCACCAGATGTTGGAAACTTGCTGCGTGGACTTGCTTCCATTCAGTCGCAAGAGCATTAGTGAGGTCGGGCACTGATGTTGGGCTATTAGGCCTGGCTCGCAGTCGGCGTTCCAATTCATCCCAAAGGTGTTCGATGGGCTTGAGGTCAGGGCTCTGTGCAGGCCAGTTCTTCCATACCGATATCTACAAACCATTTCTGTATGGACCTCGCTTTGTGCACAGAGTCATTGTCATGCTGAAACAGGAAAGAGCCTTCCCCCAAACTGTTGCCACAAAGTTGGAAGCACAGAATAATCTAGAATGTCATTGTATGCTGTAGAGTTAAGATTTTGCTTCACTGTAACTAAGGGGCCCAGGCTGAACCATGAAAAACAGCCCCAGACCATTAATCCTTCTCCACCAAACTTTACAGTTGGCACTATGCATTGGGGCAGGTATCGTTCTCCTGGCGTCCACCAAACCCAGATTCGTCCGTCGGACTGCCAGATGGTAAAGRGTGAATCATCACTCCAGAAAACGTGTTTCCACTGCTCTAGATTGCAATGGCGGCAAGCTTTACACCACTCCAGCCGACTGTTGGCAATGTGCATGGTGATCTTAGGCATGTGTGCGGCTGCTCGGCCATGGAAACCCATTTCATGAAGCTCCAGGTGAACAGTTCTTGTCTTGACGTTGCTTCCAGAGGCAGTATGGAACTCAGTAGTGAGTGTTGCAACCGAGGACACTATGCACTTCAGCACTCGACGGTCCCGTTCTGTGAGCTTGTGGTCTACCACTTTGCGGCTGAGCCGATGTTGCTCCTAGACGTTTCCACTTCACAATAACATCACTTACTGTACAGTTGACWGGGGCAGCTATAGCAGGGCAGAAATTTGATGAACTGACTTGTTGGAAAGGTGGCATCCTATGACGGTGCCACATTGAAAGTCACTGAGCTCTTCAGRACTTGCCATTCTACTACCAATATTTGTATATGGAGATTGTATGGATGTGTGCTCGATTTTATACACCTGTCAGCAACAGGTGTGGCTGAAATATCCAAATCCAGTAATTTAAAGGGGTGTCCACATAATTTTGGCCATGTACTATATCTACCTCTATCACTCCAGTATCCCTGCACATTGTTAATATGGTACTGGAACTGACTGACCATGTATATAGTATGCTTACTTACTTTATCCTGTTCTTCTTATTTCTTATTTTTATTTCTTGTGTGTTTTTATTCTACCTCATGTTATTTTTAGTAGAACATTGTTATTGATTACTGCATTTTTGGGGATGGAGCTAGCAAGAAAGTTATTTCACTGTACTTGTGCATGTGACATTAAAACTTGAAACTTAATAGGTTGGCACCTGACTCCTTCCTCTGCCTCTCCACTTGGCAGCCAGAGATACAAACCTAAGAACTTCTTTTCAAATCACACATTCTCACTCCATTACGACCCACACTATATGTTATCTTTTAACAACAGATTCAGCGTGTCATATATCTCACTTTGTCCATTTATCTCTCGGAATCAAATGTACAATTTCACAGTATTGCGCTTATTTTTCCATTTAATTGTTCAATATATTTCTCTCCTTTTTGTAAGGAATACACATACTATATCCCCAACTCAGTTGAATTTGTAGGCTACAGTATAGTAATTTACATCCACACAGTATAGCTGTGTAATTTACGGTGAGACACCGTTACAGAACGTTACTGTCTTAAAATGGGAGTCAGATGCTTGGTAATAAATGAAGTTGTCTTTATTGGCTCCTTTCTCCCTTCCCTCAGACTGATACAGTGTGGAGGTGGGGGGGCTGTCTGGAGGTGGGGTGGGGGGGCTGTCTGGGTGTGGCGGTGCTGTCTGGAGGTGGCACCAAGTCGCCAGAGAGCACGCTGTCACGGAAGGCCACATCCGCGGTCCTGACTCCCCCCCCACCGCCCATCCGCACCAGCCACACAGGATGCGCAGATGAGGCCTGTCTGGGGTGCGGTTGCAGCAGACGTGGCTGTCTGGCCCAGGCTGCGCGTCCGGAGCCCGCAGTATTGCTGTCTGGCCACGGCCAAGGTCGCGCCCACGAGTGGGCGGCTGTCTGGAGCGATGGCCGGTCGGGGGCTGTCCTGCAGGTGAAGCGGTGGGGGGTCTGTCGGGACCGGTGGAGCCGTGGACGAAGGGGCTGTCTGGAGGTGGGTGAGCAAAGAGAGGGCTGTCTGCCGAGGTGGACGTGGGGGCTGCTCGAGGTGACGCCGGTGGGGGTGGGCAATGTCTGGAGGTGGAGTGGGGCTGTCTGGATCCAACAGTGGGCGCGGGTGGAGAGGCTGTCCTGGAGGCTTGGACCGTGAGAGCCACTGTTGAGGTGCGGTGTGTGAGACGAGGGCGCTGTCTCGAGGAAAATGCCAGGTCGGAAGACGGCCTGTCTGGCAAGGCGGTGGGCGGTGCTGTCTGGAGGTGCAGTGGGCACGGGCTAGTTGGAGGTGGCCGGTGGCGGGGCACTGTCAATGGAGTGACCCGGTGGGGGCTGTCTGGAGGTGAGGACGCTGTCTGGAGTGCGGTGGGAGGGCTGTCTGGGAGTGGGGTTGGGGGGGGCTGTCTGGAGGTGGGTGGGGGCTGTCGGAGTGGGGTGGAGAGCTGTCTGGAGGTGGGTGGGCGGGGCTGTCTGGAGGTGTGGAGGGGCTGTCTGGAGGGTGGTGGGGCTTCTGGGTGGGGGGCTGTCTGAGTGGGGTGGGGGCTGTCTGGAGGTGGGGTGGAGAGGGCGTCTGGAGTGGGTGGAGAGGGCTGTCTGGAGAGTGGGGTGGAAGGGCTGTCTGGAGGTGGGGTGGGGGCTGTCTGGAGGTGGGTGGAGAGGGGCTGTCTGGAGGTGGGTGGGGGGGCTTGTCTGGAGTGGGGTGGGGGCTGTCTGGAGTGAGTGGGGGTGCTGTCTGATGGGGTGGAGAGGGGCGTCTGGACTGGTGGGCTGTCTGGAGTGGAGTGGAGACAGGCTGTCTGGAGGTGCGGTGGAGGAGGGCTGTCTGGAGGTCGAGTGGGTGGGGGTCTGTGTGGAGGGGGGTAATTGGAGGTCGAGGTGGGGTGGCAGGGGGCTGTTGGAGGTGGGGTGGCAGGGGACTGGTGGAGTGGTTGGGGGGCTGTGTGGAGGTGGGGTGGCGGGACTGTGTGGAGGTGGGTGGCGGGGGCTGTGTGAGGCGGTGGCGGGGACTGTGTGGAGGTGGGTGGCGGGGCTGTGTGAGGTGTGGCGGGGGTGTGTGGAGGTGGTCGGGACGTGGGCGGGGGCGGGACTGTGTGGAGTGGGGGTGGCGGGGGACTGTGTGGAGGTGGGGTGCGGGGGACTGTGTGGAGTGGGGTGGCGGGGGCTGTGTGGAGGTGGGGTGGCGGGGGCTGTGTGGAGGTGAGTGGCGGGGTGTGTGGTGTGCGGAGGGCGTGTGTGGAGGGTGGGTGGCGGGGGCTGTGGTGGAGGTGGGGTGGCGGGGGCTGTGTGGAGGTGGGTGGCGGGGACTGTTGGAGTGGGGTGGCGGGGGACTGTGGGAGTGGGTGCGGGACTGATGTGGAGTTGGGGTGGCGGGGACTGTGTGGGGATGGGTTGTGGCGGGGGCTGTGTGGAGTGGGTGGCGGTGGGCTGTGTGAGGGGTGGCGGGGGCTGTGTTGGAGGGTGGCGGGGCTGTGTGAGTGGGGTGCGGGGACTGTGTGGAGTGGTGGCGGGGACTGTGTGGAGGTGGGGGTGGGGCTTGGTGAGGTGGGTGGGGGGGCTGTGTGGAGGTGCTGAGGTGGCGGGGGACCTGGTGTGGAGGTGGGTGGCGGGGACTGGGTGTGGAGGTGGGGTGCGTGGGGAGGGGCGTTGGTGGGTGGTGGGGTGGCGGGGGGCTTTGGTGGAGTGGAGAAGGGTGGCGGGGCTGTTGGAGGTGGGGTGGCGGGGGACTGTGTGGAGGTGGGGGCGGGGAGCTTGTGGAGGTGGGTGCGGGCGGGAGGCTGGGGCGTGTGGAGTGGGTGGGCGGGGTATTCTGCAGACAGTGAGCGCCAGCCACATAAAGCCTTCATCACTTCTAAACTGCTCCATCTCTCAAAAGCCAGTCCAGGATTAGCACCGCCCGATATCGAGTTTAAACCATGAGAAGATAGGAACCAACTAAACAGAGCTGTGAGGGGGAGCCAACAGATTCACCAAAGGGAGAGCGAGAGTGTCACACTATTTATTTATTTGATTGATGTGTCAACAGGCTTTATTGCTGTCGTGTTCTCTGATCAAGTCGATTACTTCAAAGTGCCGTAGCAGGATGGATATCTAAACGTGTACATGTGGGCTCCCGAGTGGCGCAATCCCTGGTTCAAATCCAGGCTCCATCACATCCGGCTGTGCTTGGGAGTCCATAGGGCGCTGCACAATTGTCCGGGTTTGGCCGGGTAGGCCGTCATTGTAATTAGGAATTTGTTCTTAACTGACTTGCCTAGTTAAAATATGGGAACATGTCTGTTGTTCAGGTGGTTGTGGCAGCTCAAGGACATTATGTACACTACCGTTCAAAGGTTGGGTCACTTAGAATGTCCTGTTTTTAAAAGAAAACACTTTTTTTTCTCCTCTAAAATAACATCAAATTGATCAGAAAATACAGTGTGGACATTGTAATGTTGTAAATGACTATATAGCTGGAAACGGCTGATTATTTAATGGAATATCTACATAGACATACAGAGCCCATATCAGCAACCATCACTCCTGTGTTCCAAGGGCACGTTGTGTTAGCTAATCCAAGTTTATCATTTTAAAAGGCTAATTGATCATTAGAAAACCCTTTTGCAATTATGTTAGCACAGCTGAAAAATGT
The DNA here is from genome assembly GCF_002910315.2 of Salvelinus sp. IW2-2015. Classification (NCBI taxonomy): domain Eukaryota; kingdom Metazoa; phylum Chordata; class Actinopteri; order Salmoniformes; family Salmonidae; genus Salvelinus; species Salvelinus sp. IW2-2015. The sequence goes on from NC_036844.1 coordinate 26,499,554, forward strand.
TGTCCTGATTAAAGAAGCAATAAAACTGGCCTTCTTTAGACTAGTTGAGTATCTGGAGCATCAACATTTGTGGGTTCGATTACAGGCTCAAAATGGCCAGAAACAAAGAACTTTCTTCTGAAACTCGTCAGTCTTTTCTTGTTCTGAGAAATGAAGGCTATTCCATACGAGAAATTGCCAAGAAACTGAAGATATCGCACCAGGCTGTGTACTACTTACAGAACAGTGCAAACTGGCCCTAACCAGAATAGAGAGAGGAGTGGGAGGCCTGAGCAAGAGGACAAGTACATTAGTGTCTAGTTTGAGAAACAGACGCCTCAACTGGCAGCTTCATTAAATAGTACCCACAAAACCCCAGTCTCTACATGCTGGCCTTCTAGGCAGAGTTGCAAAGAAAAAGCCATATCTCAGACTGGCCAATAAAAATATAATATTAAGATAAATATAATATTAAGAACACAGACACCGGACAGAAGGTCAGCATCCCGTAGTCGCCTCTTCACTGTTGATGTTGAGACTGGTGTTTTGTGGGTACCATTTTTACAAAGCTGCCAGTTGAGGACTGGCAGCTTTCTCAAACTAGACATTCTAATGTACTTGTCCTCTTGCTCAGTTGTGCATCGGGGCCTCCCACTCCTCTTTCTATTCTGGTTAGAGCCAGTATGCGCTGTTCTGTGAAGGGAGTAGTACACAGTGTTGTATGACATCTTCAGTTTCTTGGCAATTTCTCGCATGGAATAGCCTTCATTTCTCAGAACAAGAATAGACTCACGAGTTTCAGAAGAAAGTCTTTGTTTCWGGTATTTTAAAACCTACTTAAAACAGCTACTGTCCATGTTGTGTCTCTCTCTTTCCAAACACAGACCCACTAACTTATTATGACCTCTGACCTTTGTGTGTACCCAGGTGTGGCGTGTTGGCTGTGGAAGCTGTCAGTCTGCAGCTGGCCTATCAGGAGCTCTCAGGAGGATGGACCAGAGCAGACAGTCTAGCTGAGGATGCCTCCCGTCCCTCCCCCTCTCTACACCTGCTCTCTCGCCTCTCACACTATGCTAGGAAAACACACTCTACACCTCTGATTTTGACCAAACCCCCCACCCCTCCCAATACCTTCTTTCTCCCAGTATCTCCAATAACCTACTAATTTCAGGGTATTGGGAGGTCCTTTCTTTACTCTTTGCTGCCCACGAGTGAACTCCTAGTCATATTTAGTTTGCTGGGCAGAAGACCGGAGGACATGTCCTTCTTCCCAGAGAGTGGCCCCAGACGTCCGGGGCCCGGTGGGACGCGGCGCTCCAGCCCCCGCAGGATGTCTGACCCGTGTCTGGTGTGGCTCCTGGGCCTGGCCCTCCGCCTGGCCCTGTCCTCCTGCCAGCGGGCCGACCTCAGCGGGAAACACCCCATGGTCACCACGGGCTACGGCAAGCTGCGCGGCGTCAGGAAGGAACTAAACAACGAGATCCTGGGACCCGTGGAGCAGTACCTGGGCGTGCCCTACGCCACCCCGCCCATCGGCGAGCGCCGCTTCCAGCCCCCAGAGGCGCCAGGCTCCTGGCAGGAGATCCGCAACGCCACCCAGTTTGCCCCCGTGTGCCCGCAGAACGTACACGGGGTGCTGCCTGAGATCATGCTGCCGGTGTGGTTCACTGACAACCTGGACGCTGCAGCAGGCTACGTTCAGAACCAGAGTGAGGACTGTCTGTACCTCAATGTCTACGTGCCCACTGAGGATGGTGAGTCCAGCTCCTGTTCCATCTCTCAGGCCAGATTACACTTCAAGTCAGGCAGGCAGGCTGGGGCTAACTGTTACAGTCTAGTGGTGCTACTGCTGGAGGCTCTGGGGATTAAGATGTCTCCTCAGTGTGTGTCAGATAGGACAGGATGTCAAGTAAGGTAAGGTATGGAGTAGGTTTATTTAAGGCTTGGGGTAAATTACCACATTCACACCTCTGAGGTATCACTAATAATCTTGTGTTTCGTCTCAGCTTGAGAAGCAGGTCCTTCTTGGCCATCTCCTATTATGATCTATCCTGATGCCTAGTCACTTTACCCTGCCTTTATGTACATATCTACCTCAAATACCTCGTACCCCTGCACATTCATCTATATACTGCCTGTATATAGCTCCATTCTTGTGTATTTTATTCCCCTTGTTACTATTTTTATATTTGTATGATTCTTTTTTAACTCTGCATCGTTAGGAAGGGCTTGTAAGCAAGCATTTCAAGGTAAAGTCTACACCCGTTGTATTCGCCACATGTGACAAATAACATTTTATTTGATCTCACCCAAGAGTAAGACAGTAGTGTGTAAAATAAGGAAGTTTGTTTTTCATCCTCCTCAACTGTTTTATGCCACAGTGCAACTGGTATTTGGTCCCAACCAGACGGAATGCTATTGAGGCATCTTTATAGAGTGGTATCATTTGGATCATTAAGTCAGGAGATTGTTATCAGAGACGCAAGGGCTCTTGACCTGTGCCAATAAACACCCATGAGATTACCAAAGAATAGAAGCACTTACACTTATGTCAGTCTCGATCACTGCTCAGTCTTTTGTTCAGGCAGAGTGTTGATTTACATACCGTGCTGTGGTACTGTCAGAGCAAAGGATGCTTTTATCCCAATAACTTCTACTCATTAGCTGCAGTCTATAGTGAGGCGTCATGCTTTGTTTCAAGTGTACTCTAGGTCAAAAAGGACAGTGTTTGTTAGCAATGCTACTCCCGCTCCTCTGTGAAGGATACCACAGTTCACTGCTATGTCCACATTTTGTTGAATAAGTGTATTTACACGTAGCTTGAGGATTGTTGAGACATTTCAATAACAAAATGGACTACAGAACGTAGAAACACAAAAGAAACGTTCAGTCTTGGCGATGGACAACAATAAATCTATGCCACAGTATTAAAAGAAAAAACATGTCCCTCCAATGAAACAAATAGATTAATCGTACGTATACATCAGAGAATCTTTATTGTCCGACTCTGGGCTGTGTTTGTTTCTCTATTGTGGGCTCGGAAAACAATATTAGCACACGCCTGTTCTAATATATTTTGCACATACTTGTGAGACTTCTAGGTTTAGCATTTACATACTGTATATGGGATTTGTATCTCCATCTTAGGCTGCCCGGTGGGCTTGCATGTTAAGTGCATTCAGGTCTGAGAATTTCAGCTGTGCTCCTGGAATCCTTTGTGAACTAAATCTCACTGAAGCTGAGCATAGGCTATAATCAGATTTCAGGCAGTGTTGCCAGTCCGTTTTTGGAGTTAACCTATTTAATAAGCCATTTATATCACTCAAAATGAATTATTTTCAAGACCATCTCACAAACACAAACACACACACTCAAAAATGAAATTCCTTTCCTGAAGGTAATACTTTAGGTATGAAATGTTAACATGCTCAGCTCAGTAAGCAGTAACAGTAAACCTAGGATCAGGTTGAGAGACTTTTCATATGTTCCAGATGATATGTCATCTCCTGAGTTGTCATGGAGGTTACACCWCTGTAGCGTGTCATAATTGGTGGACCCAAAGCATTGCTGCAATGGAGTGCCTTGAACCAATCATTTCAATAAGAAGTGCTTGCCTCAGCAGATCTGCCTGTTTCCATCGGCATTGAGCAGCGTTCTGACAGGTGTCTGCTGAGCTCTGGTTACATGCTATGTGACAGAACTTTACTGCTGAAGATWGACCTAGTAACTTAAAGGCACAATCGGTAAGATGTCCTGCTGTTTAACGTTTTTCTTTCTTCAATTAATGATATACAACTGCCTTTATTTAACCAGGTAGGCCAGTTGAGAACAAGTTCTCATTTACAACTGRGACKTGGCCAAGATAAAGCAAAGCAGTGCSACAAAAACAACAACACAGAGTTACACATGCGATCAACAAACGTACAGTCAATAARACAATAGAAAAATCTATGTACAGTGTGTGCAAATGTAGTAAGATTAGGCCTTATCCTATCATAACCCAAACCAGTGTTGAGGCTGCTGTTGGGTTGAACAACTGACTCTGGATTGTGGCTTTAAGGAGAGAGAACGAGTATTTAGCTACATTCTGTATTTGATCCTAACATTGATTTATTTTTCAAAGGTCACTGGTTCGAATCCCTGAGCCGACTAGGTAAAAAATCTGTTGATGTGTCCTTGAGCAAAGCACTTATTAACCTTAATTGCTCCTGTAAGTCGCTCTGGATAAGAGCATCTGCTAAATGACTAAAATGGTTTTTTTAAATGCTACATTCTACATAGGTGTTTATAACAGAGAATTACAGCGTTGCAATCCCATTGTAATGTCTCCTCAGCAGCAATTCACTGTGAAGGATGTGACATCACCGTCCACCAGGCCATGTCTTGGCAGCATTACAAATTAATTTCCGTCTTGATCCGATCAATATGTTCCACAGCCAAACAAAAAGATGGTGACTGCTCAGTAGTCATTTGAAGCTCCAGAGTATAATGTAAATGCAGATTGGGATGGTGATGTGCGGGGTGGTGGAGGAGTGGACTGKTATGAACATAATAAACAAATAAATAGAATATGACACTACAGAAGAACCATCGTGTGAGTTGTCTTTGATGCAAGAACAAACCTCAAACAAATTATTTTATTTTTGCTATCCCAGCAGCCCTTGATCTGGTGAAAATTGGATCAGGATTGTTCTGCGGGGGAAATGAGAGGTCTTTGAGTACAGTACTGTAGCTAGCTCTTTCATAGCGCACAGCAACACCACGGTTAATTAGCCCAGAAACTAAAGGTTTATCTAATTCCATTTACACAAAAGGGGGATGCCTTTGAAAGCGAGCGTCGTTGGGCTGGAATGGAAAACGAAGGGCACCAGAAACACTGCTGGAATCTGTCTCGTCCTGGCCATCGGAAATGTTCCATCCTATTGGTTAATTGCGTTTAATCATTTTGTTAAGTGAGGCAGCACCTTGAACACTGAACAGTATATAAACAGGGCCGTGTGAGTTAAGTTGTACATCTTGTCTAAGTACTCTCTAAGTAGTGGAGAGGAGGGGGAGAGATTGCTGTATACCATTATGTCACATTGAGGTGGTGTATCCTGCTTGGGAGGAAAACTGAGTGTGTGTGATTTGGTTATTCCCAAGGCTACCGGAGTGCCTGTCTGTGAGAGAGAGTGTTTTTTACATGTGGCTTGTGTTCTTGTCAAAGTCTGTCACTTATTGTTAGGGTCACTGCTCACACAGGCCTGTTGCTGTCCCTGTGTGTTACTTCCTGTTTGCTTATTTGTGTGTGAGAGAAAGAATTGAGTGTTCTTGAATTTCAAAACATGAATTTTCCATGTTCACGCAGTATTGACATGTTTTAACTTGCCTCCGGTATATGGATTATTACAGTTTCCACATATCACAGTTCCATATCCCACATGACCAAGTGCCCGAGGCTCATGGCCCTKTAATGTACCCCCATCTGCTACCTGTATCTGAGGCCTTAGAATGACCGAACACTCACAGAGCACAGAGGAAACTACACATGACACATTTCTGCCCAATGTTAAGAGTAATACCATAGGAGGAAATACTCAGAACCCCCTCTGCTCTCTGCCTCTGAGCGCCTCCCTCCTTCCCTCTCTCTGTACCTGTATATTGCCTCATTTTTGTTATGTAAATATATTGTGTTACTTTTTGATTTGATTAGATTTGTTTACTTAAGTTTATTTAGTGAATATTTTCTTAATTGTATTTATTGAACTGCATTGTTGGTTGAGGGCTTGTAAGTAAGCACTTCACGGTAAGGTCTACTACACCTGTTGTATTCAGCGCATGTGACAAATACAATTAGATTTGATGTGTATCCCCACTCCCTCCTTCCTGTCTATGCCGACTGTGGTAGATGAGGTCACATGCTCTGAATGCAAATCAGTTCCATGTCCTTCCCCACCAGGCCGCTATGTAGCCTGCTGCGTCCTCAACTCAAATGAAATTCAAATGGCTTTTTAGAATAATGAAAACAAAACCTAATGTTAGAGCGAGAAGTGAGTTGACACACACACACACAAATACACACACATAGGGGCTCTATTTAGTCCAGCTGTGCCTAGTTCCCTCACGTAGAGAATCTCCTGTGCTGTGCCAGCCGCCAGCCTGCTCGATGAGAGCACGGTGTCATTGCCTTCCTATTTCCTCCAGACTCTCCTCAGCCAAGAGCCTCAGATCCTTCATTTTTATCGCTGGCGGAGTGGCCGTTTACCGTCCAGACTCTTTATTAAAAAACATATTTCAGCAGGCATGGCCACAGAGCCAGGGACGGAGGGAGTACTTGGAGCCGCTGGCAGGGACATGGTGGGGGCTTGATGCTGTGTCAGACACCTCGTCAAACACACAGCACAGACATGACCATATGCAGCTTCATCCCCTTTGCGGCACTGGGGGAATGGACAAGGACAGCAGACGGCAGCTTGTGTTCAGGCCGCTCCATGCTCACTCAAACATGGAGAAACTGTTTTTTAGAACTGGGAGGGGGGCTCCCTGTATTTTAAAGCGCAACTGAAGGCAATAAAGAACTTCTCTGGTAGAAAACACCCTACGTGGCATCTATATAAGTCAGAAACATTTATTCTAGTGTCAAAATTGACTACAAAGTGTAAATAGGATAATTTTAGTCATAAAGTCAGTCTCATCCAAAACAGAGTTTTGTAAGTGAGTTCGTCATGAATTACTTGAGGTGTCACGTTCCTGACCTGTTTTCTTTTGTCTTGTATTTATTTAGTTGGTCAGGGTGTGAGTTGGGTGGGTTTGTCTATGTGTGATTTTCTATGTTGGGATTTTGTGTTCGGCCTGGTATGATTCTCAATCAGAGGCAGCTGTCAATCGTTGTCCCTGATTGAGAATCATACTAAGGCAGCCGGGGTTTCACGTGTGTTTTGTGGGTGTTTGTATCTCGTGTCAGTGTTCGTGCCACACGGGACTGTTTTCAGTTTGGTCACGTTTGTTGTTTTTGTATTTGTAAGTGTTCAGTTTACGTTCATTAAATAATGACCACTTTCCACTCTGCGTCTTGGTCCGATCCCTACTCCTCCTCTTCAGACGAAGAGGAGGAGAGCAACCGTTACATGAGGGTTGGGTTTTGATTTCAGTAATGCTCACTAATACAGATGCATACACTGCTGTGGTGATTGCACTCTATCCAATATTACCGCATAACACACAGACAGTGAGACAGACCAGAGCTGGGTTTCCCAAAAGCATCATAGCACTAAGAGCATCTTAATTCCATTGAAACTAAATGGACGAAAGATGATCTTAGTGTTACGATGCTTTTGGGAAACTCAGCTCTGCACAGCAGGCAGCGGATCGGACTTTGCTTACATAACAAAACACGTTGCMCACTTATTTTTTAATTATAATTTTTTTACTTGAGAAATACTGCCCCAAACGTTGTAGCTAGATGAAAAATTGCACGACTAAAACCTCCTCTGCAAAAATGTCCAAATTAATTGCAGATTTAGAAGACAAACATCAGCAACTGTCACATCCAACCTCACCCCAAGACYGAAATCAAATTTTTCTTAATGAGCAACAGAGAAACACATGCAGAATCGGTGTGTTCAGTTGCTCTTTAACAGGACAGGAGCTGACTTAAAATGATCAATCCATTGGATTTCATTGAATGCCAGTAAGTCAATCTGACACTGTATACCAATGTTGACCCATCTACATTTCAAGTGCACATATTCAAATCAAGTTTGTTCAAATTATTCAGTTAGTATTTTCGGTGTGGATGATTATTATGCTTAAGAGGTTTTTTTCTCACTAGTACTGGCTGCATCTGTTTCCTGCCTGTGACTTGGTGAGGTTGGACCCAGGTGCAGAGAAGAGACGAGGAATCAGTGGTTAAGGATACTTAGAATCGGTAGCCGCAGGATCACAGTACACTTGAAAAACAACGAACACCAAGTCTCGAAAACGCACTGAGGAAACGAACGCACACGGTAAACAATTCAAGCGTCTGCAAAGGACAACAGAAAAACACACCTATTTTAACAGTGAAATCATAACGAGTAAATAGGACACACCTGAGTGTTGTAAATGTCTCTAGGACGGTCTCTGCTGCCCTCTGGTGACTGGTGGAACCATGACACAGCCAAGTTCACTTAGCCTAATAAACAGTGTTCAAATCAAGAGGAAAACTGCAAAAGAATGTAAGAATGACAGCAATGGAAAAAGGCTATTTYCCCTTTTTTTGGCAATTTTACCCCCTTTTTCTCCCCAATTTCGTGATATCCAATTGGTAGTTACAATCTCGTCTCATTGCTGCAACTCCCCAAAAGGCTTGGGAGAGGTGAAGGTCGAGTCATGCGTCCTCCAAAACATTACCCGCGAAGCCACGCTGCTTCTTAACACCTGCTCGCTTAAKCCGGAAGCCAGCCAAACCAATGTGTCGGAGGAAACGCTGTTCAACTTATGACTGAAGTCAGCTTTGCAGGTGCCCGACCCGTCACCAGGAGTCACTAGACCATGATGAGCCAAGGAAAGCCCTCACGGCTAAACCCTACCCTAACCCGGACAACGCTGGGCTAATTGTGCACCGTCTTATGGGACTCCCAGTCACAGCCGGCTGTGACACAGCCTGGGATCAAACCCCAGGCTGTAGTGATGCCTCAGCACTGCGATGCTGTGCCTTAGACCGCTGAGCCACTCAGGAGGCTTTTCTATTTGCGCTTTCTAACCTGACTAGAAACCAAGGCTTTCAAATCGAAAATAGTAAGCAGACAAATAATATGTCTACCATTGTTTACCAGACCTGTTGTGCCTCCATACAACATTGTTTTCCTGGAAATGTAACAATGAGTTCCTTAGAGTGAAACTGATGACCATCTAGAGATGAGGAAAGTGGAAATGAGGTATAGTAAATGTGTGTTTGTGATGTACTGGTGGAGTATTCGTGAGTGTTTCAAGAATCGATGTTTGTATTACGGTGTTCTTGGAAAACCTTGGGAACATTGAGGCCATTCTTGCCAAGCCATTCAAGCAGGTGTATAGGTACTGTAGCTATCGCCTACTCTAACTGTCTGGCTGGCCACACGGAACTGACAATTCTGTAGCGCTGTCTCTGTAAGCTAGCTGTGAGAGCAGGCCCCTGCTCCAGCACACTACACAGTTCTGGCACCGTCACTGAACACAGGCAAACCTGTTTGTTTCTCTCCCCACAGAGCCATGTCTCTGTCGCTGTCACTGTCTCTGTTAGGAAACAATGCTGTCATACCTGCTTGTCGCATCCCAATATGCACTGCAGAAAACATCCCACATTGTGCTCCAGCACATCACATTTTTTCCCCCCTTACACAAAATCCTGCTTTGACAGCACAACAGAACCCAACTGAACACATCCAACAATCATCTCAGATTGAGTCTCCTCACTCGTCACAGAGTCATGGGCTTCCAGGAAGCAGGAAGCATTAGGCCCATGTAAAGTCTTTAACTGAAGTCTGCTGCTCCATTTCAAAGGAAGACGGGTCCATTTCAYTGGAACTGCTCCCTGTGCGCAGCTTAAGCTCTTTAATGGGTATTAGAGCAGGTTTAAAATCACAGTGTTCACCATTAAGCGGTTAGGTGTGGTTTTAGAGTGTTGCTGGGAAAGTGCTGACTTGGCAGGGGCCTAATCTACCTTCCCCTCCATTACTAGTCTGTCTAACTGTTGTGACTCATCCCTCGCCCCTCTCAACCCCAACCCCCTTACTGGAACTGTCCTTACACCTGGGAGGCCTAGGGGTGGGAGGAAATCACTTACATATTGATCGCTGAGAGAGAGAGAGAGAGAGAGAGAGAGAGAGACTTGTCTTGGGTTTTTTGTAGGTTTAGGTATATATGTCTATGGTGGCCTGATATGGTTCCCAATCAGAGGCAGCTGTTTATCGTTGTCTCTGATTGGGGACCATGTTTAGCTAGCCATTTTCCCTTGAGTATTGGTGGGTTCTTGTCTATGTGTAGTTGCCTGTCAGCACTAATTTGCATAGCTTCACGGTTAGTTTTGTTCAGTGTTCATTCTTGTAATAAAGAAGAATGTACCTATACCACGCTGTGCCTTGGTCTCCTTCTTTTGACGGCCATGACAGAAGAACCCACCACAAAAGGACCAAGCAGCGTGAAAAGGAGGAGCAGCGTTTTATGGAGAAATGGACCTGGGAGGAGATTTTGGACGGAGCAGGACACTGGACGCAGGCTGGGGAGTATCGCCTTCCGAAGGTGGAAATAGAGGCAGCAAAAGCGGAACGGCGATATTATGAGGAGAAATACAAACAAGGCAAGCACGAGAGGCAGCCCCAATAAAAAAAGAATGGGGGGGGGACACGAGGAGATTTGCTGAGTCAGGTTGGAGCCAACTCCTCGTGCTTACCGTGGGGAGCGTGTGACTGGTCAGGCACCGGTTTGCGGACCCCCGACCGCAAACCTGAACTTATAGGGGAGGGTCCGGGTGGGCATCTACCCTCATTGGCAGCTCTGATTCTGGACGCCGCTCCGCCTCTTTACACTGATCCCTCCGCCTTTGTAGGTCCGGACCGTGGATCATCGCCGGAGGCTCTGGACTGCGGATCATCACCGGAGGCCCCGGACCCTCTCTGGAGGCCCCGGACCGGGGACCCTCGCTGGAGGCTCCAGACTGGGGATCGTCACTGGAGGCTCCGGACTTTTCACTTTTGTTTATTATCTACTTCACTTACTTTGGAAATGTTACATATGTTTCCCATGCCAATAAAGACCCTTATTAAATGTAATTGAATTGAGAACAGAGACCGAGAGAGAGCAGTGCTGGTGGTCTGGGTGTGTCCCTCATCCAGACCGCCATTCATCCACTACTGCAGAGGTTTGGTCGTGCGTTTTTCCAATAGATCTGTCTCAGTCAGAGGCTGTAGTTAGCACCCTATGTGGGAGCCATCAGAAGACAGGCGAAGAGATGTAGTTAGCACCCTATGAGGGAGCCATCAGAAGACAGGCGAAGAGATGTTAGTGAGCAGCCTATGTGGGAGCCATCAGAAGACAGGCGAAGAGATGTAGTTAGCACCCTATGGGGGAGCCATCAGAAGACAGGCGAAGAGATGTAGTTAGCACCCTATGAGGGACCATCAGAAGACAGGCGAAGAGATGTAGTTAGCACCCTATGAGGGAGCCATCAGAAGACAGGCGAAGAAATGTAGTTAGCACCCTATAGGGAGCCATCAGAAGACAGGCGAAGAGATGTAGTTAGCACCTATGGGAGCCATCAAAGACAGGCGAAGAGATGTAGTTAGCACCCTATGAGGGAGCCATCAGAAGACAGGCGAAGAGATGTAGTTAGCACGCTATGAGGGAGCCATCAGAAGACAGGCGAAGAGATGTAGTTAGCACCCTATGAGGAGCCATCAGAAGACAGGCGAAGAGATGTAGTTAGCACCTATGAGGGACCATCAGAAGACAGGCGAAGAGATGTAGTCAGCACCTATGAGGGAGCCATCAGAAGACAGGCGAAGAGATGTAGTTAGCACCCTATGAGGGAGCCATCAGAAGACAGGCGAAGAGATGTAGTTAGCACCCTATGAGGGAGCCATCAGAAGACAGGCGAAGAGATGTAGTTAGCACCCTATGAGGGAGCCATCAGAAGACAGGCGAAGAGATGTAGTTAGCACCCTATGAGGGAGCCATCAGAAGACAGGCGAAGAGATGTAGAGCACCCTATGAGGGAGCCATCAGAAGACAGGCGAAGAGATGTAGTAGCACCCTATGAGGGACCATCAGAAGACAGGCGAAGAGATGTAGTTAGCACCCTATGAGGGAGCCATCAGAAGACAGGCGAAGAGATGTAGTTAGCACCCTATGAGAGCCATCAGAAGACAGGCGAAGAGATGTAGTAGCACCTATGAGGGAGCCATCAGAAGACAGGCGAAGAGATGTAGTTAGCACCCTATGAGGAGCCATCAGAAGACAGGCGAAGAGATGTAGTTAGCACCCTATGAGGGAGCCATCAGAAGACAGGCGAAGAGATGTAGTTAGCACCCTATGAGGGAGCCATCAGAAGACAGGCGAAGAGATGTAGTTAGCACCCTATGAGGGAGCCATCAGAAGACAGGCGAAGAGTGTAGTTAGCACCCTATGAGGAGCCATCAGAAGACAGGCGAAGAGATGTAGTTAGCACCCTATGAGGGAGCCATCAGAAGACAGGCGAAGAGATGTAGTAGCACGCTATGAGGGAGCCATCAGAAGACAGGCGAAGAGATGTAGTTAGCACCCTATGAGGGAGCCATCAGAAGACAGGCGAAGAGATGTAGTTAGCACCCATGAGGAGCCATCAAAGACAGGCGAAGAGATGTAGTTAGCACCCTATGGGGAGCCATCAGAAGACAGGCGAAGAGATGTAGTTAGCACCCTATGAGGGAGCCATCAGAAGACAGGCGAAAGATGTAGTTAGCACCCTATGGGGAGCCATCAGAAGACAGGCGAAGAGATGTAGTTAGCACCCTATGTGGGAGCCATCAGAAGACAGGCGAAGAGATGTAGTTAGCACCCTATGGGGAGCCATCAGAAGACAGGCAAAGAGATGTAGTTAGCACCCTATGAGGGAGCCATCAGAAGAAGGCGAAGAGATGTAGTTAGCACCCTATGGGGAGCCATCAGAAGACAGGCGAAGAGATGTAGTTAGCACCCTATGAGAGCCATCAGAAAGACAGGCGAAGAGATGTAGTTAGCACCCTATGAGGAGCCATCAGAAGACAGGCGAAGAGATGTAGTTAGCACCCTATGAGGGAGCCATCAGAAGACAGGCGAAGAGATGTAGTTACACCCTATGAGGGAGCCATCAGAAGACAGGCGAAAGAATGTAGTTAGCACCTATGAGGGAGCCATCAGAAGACAGGCGAAGAGATGTAGTTAGCACCCTATGAGGGAGCCATCAGAAGACAGGCGAAGAGATGTAGTTAGCACCTATGTGGGAGCCATCAGAGACAGGCAAGAGATGTAGTTAGCACCCTATGGGGAGCCACAAAAGACAGGCGAAGAGATGTAGTTAGCACCCTATGTGGAGCATCAGAAGACAGGCGAAAGATGTAGTTAGCACCCTATGTGGGAGCCATCAGAAGACAGGCGAAGAGATGTAGTTAGCACCTATGGGACATCAGAAGACAGGCGAAAGAGTGTAGTTAGCACCCTATGTGGGACCATCAGAAGACAGGCGAAGAGATGTAGTTAGCACCCTATGTGGGAGCCATCAGAAGACAGGCGAAGAGATGTAGTTAGCACCCTAATAGGAGCTAATCAGGGGAGGGGGGGGGGGGGGGGGGAAGACAGG
>NC_036844.1:26512869-26523159 GCF_002910315.2 Salvelinus sp. IW2-2015
TTGCTCTTCATGAGCATCTAATCCCTCCAGTCCAGTTAAAAAAATATCATTTAGCCATGATGGCACGGGAATGCAGACCCTATGAGTCTCTCGTTTGTTAGATTGTACACTTTGTTACTCAATTTCTAGAGCAGCACGCAGAGCGAGCAATGATGATAACATTGTATCATAACACACCTGTTATAACCAAGACACAGACCAGTCTGAGTTGTAAGTCTCCCTGTACAAGCAGCCTTTGTAGTTCAGATAGCGGAAAATGGAGCACGCTTGCGACAGGCATGCACTTGCAACTTATTACAACAAGAAAAACGCTTGTCTCGACCTAAAACAGCTAAAGAAATTCATACCCCATATATACCTTTTTTTTCTTTCGATTGGAAATTTCGTAGCACCACTTTAAATAGTTTCACAAACCTTGCTGCGGCATTTTAACTGATCCCACGTCAACTAATTATTGTTTGAAAGCAAACAATTGTTCAGCATGATACCTACCCCCACCCATAGCTAACAACCTGTAACGTGACAGAGGTCAAGGCTATTGATGCCCAGGAAGAAAGGAAAAGGGTTCTGCACTACTCAGAGATGTGCCTTCAAAGTAGGATTCATATAGGCTAATGAAGCTTAGAAAACATACACGAACAAAACAATATAAATGCAACATTGAAAGTGGTCCAACTGTTTCAGAGCTGAAATAAAAGATTCCCAGAAAGTCTCAAAAGCACAAAAAATCCTATGTTAGCTGAAATTTTATGCACACATTTTTGCACAATCCTAAGAAGCTGCAGAAATGCCCATCTGTCCATGGCCTACATACTCACCCAGGACAGCACCCATATAACAGATGGGAGCCTGGATTGACGTGTACAACAGCGTGTTCCATACCCGCCAATAATCCCAGCAACTTTGCACAGCCGTTGAAAGAGAGTGAACAACATTCACAGCCACAATATCAACAACCTATCAAACCCTATGCGAAGGAGATGTTCGAGCTGTATGAGCAAAAGGTATCACAACCAGAAACTGACGGTCGTCTGATCCACACCCTAACTTGAAGTATCTTGACCAACAATGCTATCACATCTGTTTCCCAATATGTGAAATCAAGACTGCGAGCCTAATGATCGTATTGAAATTGAAGATTGCCTGATGATGAACTGAACTCAGTAAATATAAAACATTGTTGCTCGTTGCAATTTATAATTATTGTTCAGATATATATAAAAAATTGAGTTCTTCTGTGCTACTTACAATTCTGTTGGTGCCTAACCGCATCTAAACGGTGGGAAAGTGTGTTCGTGTGTTGTAGGAGAGAGATGTGGTGGTCTAGTACTGAGAGAGCAAAGAAGGTTCTCAGGCAGTCTTCCCCTTATCACATTTAATAACATGCAGATCAATTGGGCAGTGTTTCCCCTTATGACATAATAACAATGCAGATCATTGTGCAGTGTTCCCCTTAGTTGACATAAATAACATGCAGATCATTGGCCAGTGTTTCCCCTTAGTGACATAATAACATGCAGATCTCATTGGGCCAGTGTTCCCCTTATGACATAATAACATGCAATCATTGCAGTGGTTCCCCTTTGTACATATATAACATGCAAGATCATTGCAGTGTTTCCCTTAGTGACATAATATAACATGCAGATCATTGGCATGCCTTCCCTATTACATAATAACAGCAGATCACTGGGCAGTGTTTCCTCTACTTGACACAAATAAACAAGCAGATTTATCATGCCAGTGTTTTTCCTCTACTGACACAATGACAAGCAGATCATTATGCAGTGTTTCCCCCTTACTGACACAACTGACATGCAGACTCATTATGCAGTGTCTTCCCCTTACTGACACAATGACAAGCAGATCATTATGGCAGTGTTTGCCCTATACTGACACAATAACAAGCAGATCATATGCACGTTTTCCCTTACTGACACACTAAACAAGCAGATTATCATGCATGTTTTCCCCTACTGACACAATGACATGCAGATCATTATGCAGTGTCTTCCCCTTACTGACACCAATAACATGCAGATATCATGCCAGGTTTTCCCCTTACTGACACAATGACAAGCAGCATTAGTGCAGTGTTTCCCCCTTACTGACCCACAATGACATGCAATCATTATGCAGTTTCTCCACTTACTGACACAATAACAAGCGTCATATGCAGTTCCTTATGAATCAGATCAGATACATGTTTTCCCCTTACTGACCACACATACATGCAGATCATTATGCAGGTTTTCCCCTTACTGACCACAATGCACAAGCAAATCATTATGCAGGTTTCCCTCTTACTGACACCAATGCACAAGCAGACATTATGCAGTTTCCTTCGACACTCTCATACATGTTTCATACACAAGACATCCATATCATTAGCAGTGTTTTCCCTTACTGAACACAATACAAGCAGATCATATCAGTGTTTCCTCTTACTGACACAATAAACAAGCAGATCATAATCAGTTTCCTCCTTACTGACACAATGACAAGCAACTCATTATGCAGTGTTTTCGCCTTACTGAACACAATGACAAAGCAGATTATCATGCAGGTTTTTACCCTTACTACACAAAACATGCAAGATCATGATGACGCAGTGTCTTCCTTACTTATGGACAACAACGTAACAAGCAATCATTATGCAGTGTTTCCCCTTTACTGACACAAAACAAGCAGATCATTATGCAGTGTTTTCCCCTTACTGACACAATGACATGCAGATCGTATGCAGTGTGTCCCCTAACCTGACACAATGACATAGCAGATCATAGCTGTTTCCCTTACTGACACAATACAAAGCCAATCATTACTGCAGTTGTTTTCCCTTACGACACAATAACAAAGCAATCATTATGCAGTGTGTTCCTCTTACGACACAAAACAAGCAGAATTATCATGCAGGTCTTCCCCTTACTGACACAATGACCATGCAACATTATGCAGTGTTTTCCCCTTACGAACAATGACAAGCAATCTTATGCAGGTGTTTCCCCTACTACACAATAAAAAGCAGATCATATGCAGTGTTTCCCTTACTGACACAATGACAAGCAGATCATTATGCAGTTTTCCCCTTACGACACAATAACAAGCAGACAGTTATGCCAGTGTTTTCCCCTTACGACACAATGACAAGTCAGATACATTATGCAAGTGTTTCCTCCTTCACGACACAATGACCAACAGATCATATGCACTGTTTTCCCCTACTAGACACCAATGACAAGCAGATCATTATGCAGTGTTCCCTACACACAATATAGCAAGCAACTATTATCAGTGTTTTCCTCTACTCACACCAATAACAAGCAATCATCTCATGCAGTTTCCCTACTGACAACAATAACAAGCAGATCATTGCAGTTTCCTCTACTGACACAATAACAAGCAAGATCATTATGCATGTAATTCCTCCAGCCAATATCCCTAGTAGGCCTTTGCAAATATGAGCAACATCAGACATAATATGAGTATTATATTATACCACTAACAGTGTGAAGTTAAATAAAGTGTGTATGAGTAGAAGAATGTGTGATTTCAGCTGACAGGTTTTTGAGAAGTTTTAAAACTGAGCCAAGGTCACAGACTTCTTCCCACTGTGTATCGTAACACTAGATATCATGATACTTGCCTGGTGTCGTATCGTTGTTAAAATGTTGTATGCTAACAACACAACAAGAGACCATCTCTCTCTCATTTCAAAAGACTCCCTAAACAACCGAAGCCAAAAGTAAGAAGCATCACAAAATACAGCTTGTCCTGCGAGACAGCCCCAAAACTAGTCCTTTCACTGCACAGTACTAGTTAAGGCCGCTGAGAAAGACCCTAGAAACATTGTCCCATTTTCCCTACGCATCAGTGCTATTGTAGAGGAAAATCAATGAGAGAAATGCAAGCCATCATTCTTGTTGTCTAATTTTTGAAGGCAGGCAGGAATGCCAACCCATCATGGCGCATACTGCCCACTCAGCCCCTTACTCAAGGCTACAAGACCCTCAGCTACAGCGTATCCGGCCCTCATCACTCCACAGGGAACTGGTCTGTCCTCCAGATAAACAACTACATTAGCGGGTATGACCAAGGAACATTACACATACATACAACACGCACGCCACGCATAAAACTTAAGCACACACATTTCACCCATTCATACACACAAAAAAACAATCCCATCCAGGAGACATCAATGCCTCCATAAGAATGTCCCTCCCCTCCAGCCAAGTATCCCACCAGCGAGCCTCAGGTGGTGGTTCAGTATTTACACAGCCATGTGAGTTCTGACAGGGCTCCCCTACCGCCAAGTCACACAGTGCCCACATTAAGCTTTAACGTAAACAGTGGTTAAACGTTCCATAGAGGAACAAGCCAATAACAAGCAATCAGAGTGACCCCCACCCCTCTGGCGCGCTGCTCTCTTAAGCCTGGCCGATAGGATCCTGTTCATGTTTATTGTCTCGATCTTTCAGTGGAGCGCTACATGGCCGGCACAATCACTACACGGCTTATAGTCCCTCTCAATCACTTTAGGATTCAGCACGCTATCCTGTCCCCACACCCGACACGCATGCGCACACATGCACACGCACACACACCACTGGCATGCTAGCTATGCTAACACCACTCTCCCTTTCTGTTATAGGGTGTTAACGACCACACACTTCTCCTACGTGTTGCATACACTCACTCATTTAACAGACACAGTGTACTCTCTGTTGGTAGCCAGCAGCTTATCACCTCTCACATGTGCTAACTACATCTCTTCGCCTGTCTTCTGATGGCTCCCACATAGGGTGCTAACTACATCTCTTCGCCTGTCTTCTGATGGCTCCCTCATAGGGTGCTAACTACATCTCTTCGCCTGTCTTCTGATGGCTCCCATAGGTGCTAACTACATCTCTTCGCCTTCTTCTGATGCGCCCTCATAGGTGCTAACTACATCTCTTCGCCTGTCTTCTATGCTCCCCATAGGTGCTAACTACATCTCTTCGCCTGTCTTCTGATGGCTCCCACATAGGGTGCTAACTACATCTCTTCGCCTGTCTTCTGATGGCTCCCACATAGGTGCTAACTACATCTTTTCGCCTGTCTTCGATGGCTCCCTCATAGGGTGCTAACTACATCTCTTCGCCTGTCTTCTGATGGCTCCCCATAGGTGCTAACTACAATCTCTTCGCCTGCTTCTGATGGCTCCCCATAGGGTGCTAACTACATCTCTTCGCCTGTCTTCTGATGCTCCCTCATAGGTGCTAACTACATTCTTCGCCTGTCTTCTGATGTCCCTCATAGGGTCTAACTACATCTCT
Source organism: Salvelinus sp. IW2-2015 (assembly GCF_002910315.2). Classification (NCBI taxonomy): domain Eukaryota; kingdom Metazoa; phylum Chordata; class Actinopteri; order Salmoniformes; family Salmonidae; genus Salvelinus; species Salvelinus sp. IW2-2015. Next base: position 26,518,188 of record NC_036844.1, read on the forward strand.
TCGCCTGTCTTCTGATGGCTCCCTCATAGGGTGCTAACTACATCTCTTCGCCTGTCTTCTGATGGCTCCCTCATAGGGTGCTAACTACACTCTCCCTGTCTTCTGATGGTCCCTCATAGGTGCTAACTACATCTCTTCGCCTGTCTTCTGATGGCTCCCCATAGGTGCTAACTACATCTCTTCGCCTGTCTTCTGATGGCTCCCCATAGGTGCTAACACATCTCTTTCGCCTGTCTTCTGATGTCCCTCATAGGTGCTGCAACTACATCTCTTCGCCTGGCTTCTGATGGCTCCCCATAGGTGCTAACTACATCTCTTCGCCTGTCTTCTGATGGCTCCCACATAGGGTGCTAACTACATCTCTTCGCCTGTCTTTGATGGCTCCCTCATAGGTGCTAACTACATCCTTTGCCTGTCTTCTGATGGCTCCCTCATAGGGTGCTAACTACATCTCTTCGCCTGTCTTCTGATGGCTCCCTCATAGGTGCAACTACATCTCTTCGCCTGTCTTCTGATGGCTCCCTCATAGGGTGCTAACTACATCTTTCGCCTGTCTTCTGATGGCTCCCTCATAGGTGGTAACTACATCTCTTCGCCTGTCTTCTGATGGCTCCCTCATAGGCTGAACTACATCTCTTCGCCTTCTTCTGATGGCTCCCTCATAGGTGCTAACTACATCTCTTCGCCTGTCTTCTGATGGCTCCCTCATAGGTGCTAACTACATCTCTTCGCCTGTCTTCTGATGGCTCCCTCATAGGTGCTAACTACATTCTCTCGCCTTCTTCTGATGGCTCCCTCATAGGGTGCTAACTACATCTCTTCGCCTGTCTTCGGAGCTCCCCATAGGGCTAACTACATCTCTTCGCCTGTCTTCTGATGGCTCCCCATAGGTGCTAACTACATCTCTTCGCCTGTCTTCTGATGGCTCCCCATAGGGTGCTAACTACATCTTTTCGCCTGTCTTCTGAGGCTCCCTCATAGGTGCTAACCACATCTCTTCGCCTGTCTTCTGATGGCTCCCACATAGGGTGCTAACTACATCTCTTCGCCTGTCTTCTGATGGCTCCCTCATAGGGTGCAACTACAATCTCTTCGCCTGTCTTCTGATGGCTCCCTCATAGGTGCTAACTACATCTCTTCGCCTGTCTTCTGATGGCTCCCTCATAGGTGCTACTACATCTCTCGCCTGTCTTCTGATGGCTCCCCATAGGTGCTAACTACATCTCTTCGCCTGTCTTCTATGGCTCCCACATAGGGGCTAACTTACATCTTTCGCCTGTCTCAGGCGAAGAATCATTAGCACCCTATGAGGAGCATCAGAAGACAGCGAAGGATTATTAGCACCCTATGAGGAGCCATCAGAAGACAGCGAAGAGATGTAGTAGCACGCCTATAGGGAGCATCAGAAGACAGGCGAAGAATGTAGTTAACCCCCTATAGGAGCCATCAGAAGACGGCGAAAGATGTTAGTTACACCCATGAGGGACCTCAGAAACACGAAAATGTATTAGCACCTATGAGGAGCCATCAGATAGACAGGAAGAGAGAGTCACCCTATGAGACACAGAAGACAGGCGAAATGTATTAAGCACCCTATGAGGAGCCATCAAAACAGGCGAAGAGTTAGTTAGCACCCTATGAGAGCCATCAAAGACAAGGCCGAAAGATGTAGTCAGCACCTATGAGGGACCATCAGAAGACAGGCGAAGAGAATTAGTTAGACCCTATGAGAGCCATCAGAAGACAGGCGAAGAGATGTAGTTACTCAACCCTATGAAGGGACCATCAAAAACAGGCGAAGAGATGTAGTAGCACCCTATGTGGAGCCATCAGAAGACAGGCGAAGAGATGTAGTTAGCCAACCCTATGAGGAGCCATCAGAAGACAGGCGAAAAGATGTAGTTAGCACCCTATGAGGAGCCATCAGAAGACAGCGAAGAGATGTATCTAGCACCCTATGAGGGACCATCAGAAGACAGGCGAAGAGATTAGTACACCCTAGGGAAGCCATCAGAAGACAGGCAAAGAGATGTAGTTAGCACCCTATGAGGGAGCCATCAGAAGAAGGCGAAGAGATGTAGTTAGCACCCTATGGGAGCCATCAGAAGACAGGCGAAGAGAGTAGTTAGCACCCTATGATGGAAGCCATCAAAGACAGGCGAAAGATCTGATTAGCACCCTATGAGACCATCAGAAACAGGCGAAGAGACGTAGTGAACCCTATGAGACCATCAGAAGACAGGCGAAGAGATGTAGTTAACACCCTATGGGGAGCCATCAGAAGACAGGCGAAAGAGATGTAGTTAGCCACCTATGAGGAGCCATCAGAAGACAGAGCGAAGAATTCTAGTAGCACCCTATGAGCGGAGCCATCAGAAGACACGGAACAAGACATGTAGCACCCTAGAGGAACCATCAGAAGACAGGCAAAGAGATGTACGTTAGCACCCCTATTGAGGACCATCAAAAGACAGCGAAGAGAGTAGATCACCTTGAGGGAGCCATAAACAGGAGAAAATTAGCACGCCTATGTGGAGCCATCAAACAGCGAAGAAGATGTAGTTAGCACCCTATAGGGAGCCATCAGAAGACAGGCGAAGACGATGTAGTTAGCACCCTATGAGGGACATCAAAGACAGGCAAAAAATGTAGTTAGCACCCTATGGGGAGCCATCAGAAGACAGGCGAAGAGATGTATTAGCACCCTATGTGGACGACCATCAGAAACAGCAAGAAGTAGTTAGCACCCTATGAGGAGCCATCAGAAGACAGGCGAAGAGATGTAGTTAGCACCCTATGAGGACAGCATCAGAAGACAGCGAAGAGATAGTTACACCCTATGAGGAGCCATCAGAAGACAGGCAAGAGATGTAGTAGCACCCTATAGGAGCCATCAGAAGACAGGCGAAGAGGGGGGATGGGGAAGGGCTGGGGGGGGGGGCGGGAGGGGGGGATGGTGGGAGTGAGGGAGGGGGGGAGATGTAGTAGCACCCTATGAGGAGCCATCAGAAATAAAAGGCGAAGAATATGTAGTTAGCACCCAGCCCATGGACCATCAGAAGACCACAGGCCGAAGAGATGTATTAGCACCCTATGGGAGCCATCAGAAGAACAGTGTGCGAAGAGATATAGTTAGCACCCTATGAGGGAGCCATCAGAAGACAGGCCGAAAACTATGTATAGGTAGCACCCTATGGGAAGCCATCAAAAGACAGCGAAAGATGTAGTTAGCACCTATGGAGCCATCAGAAGACAGCGAAGAGATGTATTACACCCTATGGGAACATCAGAAGACAGCAAAAGATGTAGTTAGCACCCTATGAGGAGCCACAGAAGACAAGCGAAGAGATAGTTAGCACCCTATGAGGAGCCATCAGAAGACAGGCGAAGAGGTAGTAGCCACCCTAATGAGGAGCATGGGAGCCATCAGAAGACAGGCGAAGAGATGTAGTTAGCACCCTATGTGGGAGCCATCAGAAGACAGGCGAAGAGATGTAGTTAGCACACTGTGAGAGTGATAAAGCTGCTGGCTCACCAACAGAGAGTACACTGTGTCTGTTAAATGAGTGAGTGTATCGCCAACACGTAGGGAGAAAGTAGTGTGTCGTTAACACCCTATAACAGAAAGGGAGAGAGTGGTGTTAGCATAGCTAGCATGCCAGGTGGCTGTGTGTGCGTGTGCATGTGTGCGCATGCGTGTCGGGTGTGGGGACAGGATAGCGTGCTGAATCCTAAAAGTGATTGAGAGGGACTATAAAAGCCGTGTAGTGATTGTGCCGGCCATGTAGCGCTCCACTGACAGATCGAGACAATAAACAAATGAACAGGATCCCTATCGGCCAGGCTTAAAGAGAGCAGCGCGCCAGAGGGGTGGGGGGTCACTCTGATAATGCTTGTTATTGGCTGTCCTCTATGGAACGTTTAACCACTGTTAACGTTAAAGCTTAATGTGGGCCACCTGTGTGACCTTGGCGTAGGGGAGCCCTGTCAGAAGCCCTCACATGGCTGTGTAAATACTGAACCACCACCCCCTGCCAGGCTCCCTGTAGGGATACTCTGGAGGAGGGAGGGACATTCTTATGAGGGCATTGATGTCTCTGGATGGGATGTTTTTGTGTGTATGAATGTGTGAAATGTGTGTGCTTAAGTTTATGCGTGCGTGCGTGTGTATGTATGTGTATGTCCCTGGTCATCCCCCGAATGTAGTTGTTTATCCTGGCAGGACAGACCAGTCCCTGTGGACGTGATGAGGGCCCGGATACGCTGTAGCCTGAGGGCTGTAGCATTGAGCTAAGGGGCTGAGTGGGCAGATGCGCCATGATGGGTTGGCATTCCCCTGCCTGCCTTCTAACCACAAAGAATGATGGCTTGATTCTCCTCATTGATTTTCCTCTACAAAGCACTGATGCGTAGGGAATAAATGGGAAATGTTCTCTAGGGTCTTTCAGCAGGCACCTCTCAACTAGATACTGTGCAGTGAAACAGACTAGTTTGGGGCTGTCTCCGCAGGACAAGCTGTATTTGTAATGCTCTCTTACTTTTGGCTTTCGGTTGTTTGGGAGTCTTTTGAAAATGAGAGAGAAGATGGTCTCTTGTTGTGTTGTTACGATACCAACATTTTAACAAACGATACGACACCAGGCCAAGTATCATGATATCAAGTAGTATCGCGATACCACAGTGGGAAGAAATCTGTGACCTGGCATCCGTTTTCAAAACATTCTCCAAAAACCTGTCACTGAAATTCACACTTCTACTCAATACAACACATTTKATTTAACTTCACACTGTTAAGTGTATAATATAATACTACATATTATGTCTGATTTGCTCATATTTGCAAAGGCCTACCTGGGATATGGCTGGAGGAATATACATGCATAATGATCTGCTTGTTATTGTGTCAGTAAGAGGAAAACACTGCATAATGATCTGCTTGTTATTGTGTCAGTAAGGGGAAAACACTGCATAA
>NC_036844.1:26523184-26557589 GCF_002910315.2 Salvelinus sp. IW2-2015
AGGGGAGCCATCAAAGACAGCGAAAGAATGTAGTTAGCACCCTATGATGGGAACAAGAAGACGCAAATTAGCACCATAAGACAGGCACGAAGGAAGATGTAGTTAGCACCCTATGTGGACCATCAGAAGACAAGCGAAAAGATTAGTTAGCACCCTATGATGGAAGCCATCAAGAAAATAGGCGAAGAAGATTATTAGCACCCTATGGAGACAGCAGAAGCCGAAGAATGTGTGAGACTAGAAGACCATGCAAAACAGGCGAAGTTAGTTAGGCACCCTATCGCAGGAAGCCATCAGAAGACAAAAAACGAATTATTAGCACCCTATGAGGAGACCATCGAAGCATCAGCGAAGAAATGTAATTAAGCCAACCCCTATGAGGGCAAGCCATCAGAAGACAGGCGAGAGAATGTAGGTTAGCACCCAGAGAGCCATTCAGAAGACAGGGCAAAGATTATTAGCACCTATGCAGGAGCCCATCAGAAGACATGCGAAGAATTAGTTACAAACCTATTAGAGGACGCATCAGAAGACAGGCGAAGAAGTATACCACCCTATGAGGACCATCAGAAGACAGGCGAAGAGATTGTAGTAGCACCTATGAGAGCCATCAGGAAGCAGCGAAGAGATTGTAGTTAGCACCCTATAGGGAGCCATCAGACAGGCAAAGAGATGTAAGTTAGCACCCTATGAGGAGCCATCAAAAGACAGGCAGAAGAATGAGGTAGCACCCTAGGATTGGAGCAATCAAAGAAACAGGCGAAGAGATGTATTAGGCCTATGTGGAAGCCATCAGAAGACAGGTGCGAAGAGATGTAGTTAGGAACCCTATGAGGATGCATCAGAACACAGGGCGAAAAGATGTAGTTAGCACCCTATTGGAGGCCATCAGAAAACAAGGCGAAGATAATGGGTAGCACCCTATGTGAAAGCCATCAGAAGACAGGCGAGAGAGATGTAGTTAGCACCTATGAGAAGCCATCAGAAGACAGGCGAAGAGATGTAGTTAGCACCTAGAGGGAGCATCAGAAGACAGGCGAGAGATAGTTAGCACCCTATGAAGCCATCAGAAGACAGCGAGAGAAGAAGATGTATTAGCACCCATGAGGGAGCCATCAGAAGACAGGCGAAAATGTAAGTTAGCACCTATGAAGGAGCCATCAGAAGACAGCGAAGAGAGTGTAGACACCCTATGTGGAGCCAAGAGACCAGGCAAGATGTAGACACCCTATGAGCCATCAGAGAGAGGCGAAAGATGTAATGACACCCTATGAGGGAACCATCAGAAGACAGGCGAAAAGTGTAGTTAAGCACCCTATGTTGGGAGCCATCAGAAGACAGGCGAAGAATGTATTTAGCACCCTATGGTGGAGCCATCAGAAACGAGGCGAAGAATGTATTAGCACCCATTCGGAGAGCCATCAGAAACAGGCAGAGATGTAACGCACCCAGATGGAGCCATCAGAAGATAGCGAAGATAGTAGCACCCTATGAGGAGCCATCAGAAGACAGGCGAAGAAGATTTAAGTGAGCACCTATGAGGAGCCATCAGAAGACAGGCGAAGAGATGTAGTTAGCCACCCTAGTGGAAGCCATCAGAAGACAGGCGAAGAGATGTAAAGCACACTGGTGAGGGAGACTGGATAAAAGCTGCGGCTCAGCCAACAGAAGAGTAAACAACGGAGGTGTTGTAAATGAGTGGGAGTGTCAGGCGGCGCAATGACACAGGGAACGAGAGAAAGAAGAGTGAGTCGTAACACCCTATAACAAAAAAAGTGAGAGATGTGGGGTGAGCCATAGACTAGGGTGGGGGGGGCCCATGCCCAGGCGGTGAGGTGGGGGTGTGCGGTGGTGTGGTGCGCGAATGTCGTGCGGAGTGTGTGTGGTGAGGACTAGAGTGAGGGGAGCGTGCGTGAAGTGGTGCCTGTAAACAATGATGATGAGACTATAAAAGCCGTTTGAGGTTGGTGTGGAGTGATTGTGCCGGCCGATGTACGCTCCACTGAGACAGTATCCGAGGGTGACGGAATGAAAACAAAGGAACAGGAAGTCCCTGGAATCGGGCCCGCAGGCTTAAAGAGAGCAGCGCGCCAGAGGGGGGGTCACTCTGATTAATTGCGTATTGGTCCTCTATGAACGTTAACCACTGTTAACGTAAAGCTTAATGGGGCCACCTGTGGGGACCTTGCGGTAGGGACCCTGTCAGAACCCTCACATGGCTGTGTAAATACTGAAACCCATAGGCCAACCCCTGCCAGGGGCGGTCCCTTGTAGAGACCTGGGAGGAAGAGGACAGCTATGAGGCATGTATGTCTCTGGATGAGTTTTGTGTGTATGAATGTGTTGAAATGTGTGTGCTAAGTTTATGGCGTCGTCGTGGTATTATGTGCAATGTCCCTGGCATCCCCGAATGTAGTTGTTTATCCTGGCAGGACAGACCAGTCCCTTGGACGTGATGAGGCCCGATACGCGTAACCTGAGGCTGTAGCATTGAAGCTAAGCCTAGTGGCAGATCGCCCATAAGGTTGGCATTCCCTGCTGCTTCTAAAAACCACAAAGAATGATGGCTTGATCTCCTCATGTGATCCTCTACAAAGCACTGATGCGTAAGGAATAAATGGGAAAGTTCTCTAGGGTCTTTCCAGCAGGCACCTCTCAAACTAGAGATCTTGGCAGTGAAAACAGACTAGTTGGGCTGTTCTCGCAGACAAGCTGTATTTGTAATGCTCTCTTACTTTTGGCTTTTCGGTTGTTTGGACTTTTGAAAAATGAGAGAAATGAGTCTCTTGTTGTGTTACGATACCAACAAATTTAACAACGATACGACACCAGCCAAGTATCATGATATCAAGAGTGATGCGATCACAAGTGGGAAAATAAATCGTGACCTGCATGCCGTTTTCAAAACATTCTCCAAAAACCTGTCACTGAAATTCACACTTCTACTCAATAACAACACATTTCATTAAACTTCACACTGTTAAGTGAGAAATATAAACTACATTATGTCTGATTTGCCTCATATTGCCAGGCTACCTAGATATTGCTGGAGGAATACATGCCAAATGATCTGCTTGTATTGTCATAAGAGGAAACATGCAATACTGCTTGTTATTGGTCATAAGGAAAACCACTGCATAATATCTGCTTTGATAGGTGTCAATAAGAGAAAACACTGCATAATATCTGTCTATGTGTCAGTAAAGGCGGGACACACTGGCATATATCTGCTTGTCATTTGTCAGTAGGGGAAACACTGCTATGAATATCTGCTTAGTCGTGTAAAGGAACACTAATGCTATGTCTGCTTGTCATATTGTCAGTAAGGGGAAAACACGCATAGATCTGCTTGTTATTGTGGTCACTAAGGGGAAAACACTGCATAATGATCTGCTTCATTGTGTCAATAAAGGAAACACTGCATAATAGATCTTGCTTTTTATGGTCAGTAAGGGGAAAAACACTGCATAACGATCTGCTTGTCATTGTGTCTCGTAAGGGAACACACTGCATAATGATTCTGCATCATTGTGTCCAGTAAGGAAAACACGCATATAATCTCTTTTATTGCTGCAGTAAGAGGAAAACACTGCAATAATGATCTGCTTTATGTGTCAGTAAGGGAAAACACTTGCATAATGATACGCTTGTTATTGTTCAGTAAGGGGAAAACACTGCATAATGATCATGCTGCATTGTGGTCAACAGTAAAGGGGAAAACACGCATAACGATCTGCATTCATTGTGTCATAAGGGAAAACACTGATAATGAATCTGCTTGTATTGTTCAGTAAGGAAAAACACTTGCATAATACTGCTTGTCTATTTATGTCAGTAAGAGGAAAAACCACTGCGCATCAATGATCTGCTGTCATTGTGTCAGTAAGGGAAAACACTGCATCATAATCTGCTTGTCTATTGGGTCAGTAAGGAAAACACGCAATAATGATCTGCGTTCATTGGTCAGTAAGGAAAACACTGCCTAATATTGTGTTATTTTCAGTAGAGAAACGCATAATGATCTTGCTTCGTCATTGTGTCAGTAAGGAAAACACTGCATAATGATATGCATGGTATTGATCAAAGAAAACACTGCATAATGATCTGCGGTCATTGTGGACAGTAAGGAAAACACTGCATAATGATCTGCTGTTCATTGTGTCAGTAAGGGAAAACACTGCATAATGATCCATCATTTCAGGTAAGGAAAACACTGCGCATAAGATCTGCTTCATTGTCCAGTAAGGGAAAAACACTGCATAATGATCTGCTTGTTATTGTGTCAGTAAGGGAAAACACTGCATAATGATCTGCATTCATTGTGTCAGTAAGGGGAAACACTGCATAATGATCTGCTTTCATTGGTCAGTAAGGGGAAAACACTGCAAGATAATCTGCATGTTATTGCAGTCAGAAGAAGGGAAAACACTGCATAATGATCTGCATGTCATTGTGCATAAGGGAAAACACTGCATGAAATCTGCTTGTTATTGTGTCAGTAAGGGGAAAACAGGGCAAATGATCGCTTGTTATTGTGTCAGTAAGGGAAACACTGCATAATATACCTCTTGACATTTTCAGTAAGGGGAAAACACTGCATAATGATCTGCATGTCATTGTGCAGTAAGGGAAAACACTGCATAATATCTGCTTGTCATTGTCAGTAAGAGGAAAACACAGCATGATAATCTGCTTGTTATTGTGTTCAGTAGAGGAAAACACTGCCCATGACTGCTGTATATGTCAATAAGGGAAACACGCCCAATGATCTGCATGTATTATGTCACTAAGGGAAACATGCCCAATGATCTGCATGTTATTATGGCACAAAGGGGAAACACTGCCCAATGATCTGCATGTTATTATGTCAATAAGGGAAACACTGCCCAATATCTGCATGTTATTATGTCACTAAGGGGAAACACGCCTCAATGATCTGCATGTTAAATGTCATAAGGAAAACACTGCCCAATGATCTGCATGTTATTATGTCACTAAGGGGAAACACTGCCCAATGATCTGCATGTTATTATGTCACTAAGGGGAAACACTGCCTGAAACCTTCTTTACTCTTCAGTTAACAGACACACACACCACTCTCTCTCCTACAAACACAAAGACACACACTTTCCCAACGTTTAAAGCGTTAGGCACCAAACAGAATTTAAGTAGCACCAGAAAGAAATCAATTTTTTATATATACTGAACAAAAATATAAATGCAACACGCAACAATGTTTTATATTTACTGAGTTACAGTTCATATCAGGAAATCCTTCAATTTCAATTAAATCATTAGGCCCCAGTCTATGAATTTCACATATCTGGGAATACAGATATGCATCTGTTGGTCACAGATACCTTAAAAGTTACGGGCGTGGATCAGACAACCAGTCAGTTTCTGGTGTGATCACCATTTGCCTCATACAGCTCGACACATCTCCTTCGCATAGAGTTGATCAGGCTGTTGATTGTGGCCTGTGGAATGTTGTTCCACTCCTCTTCAACGGCTGTGCAAAGTTGCTGGATATTGGCGGGAACTGGAACACGCTGTTGTACACGTCAATCCAGAGCATCCCAAACATGTTCAATGGGTGACATGTCTGGTGAGTATGTAGGCCATGGAAGAACTGGGACATTTTCAGCTTCTAGGAATTGTGCAAAAATGTGTGAATAAAATTTCAGCTAAATAGGATTTTTGTGCTTATGGAACATTTCTGGGATCTTTTATTTCAGCTCATGAAACATTGGACCAACACTTTACATGTTGCATTTATATTTTTGTTCAGTGTAGTTTAAGCTTCCATTAGGCCTATATGAATCCTACCTTTGAAGCACATCTCATGAGTAGCAGACCCTTTTCCTTTCTTCCTGMGCCAATCAAATTAGCCTTGACCTACTGTCAAGTTACCAGGTTGTTAGCTAGGTAGGTATCATGACTGAACAACATTGTTTMTTATCAAACCAATAATTAGTGACGTGGGATCAGTTTAAAATGGCCCGCGACAAGGTTTGTGAAACTATTTAAAGTGTGCACAAATCCCAATCGAAAGAAAAAAAGGTATAATATGGGTCATATTTCTTTACTGTTTAGGCTCGAGACAAGCAGTTTTCTCTGTTGTAATAGTTGCAAGCATGCCTGTCGCCAAGCGGTGCTCCATTTTCCCTATCTGACACTCAAAAGGCTGCTTGACAGGGAACTTCAAACTCAGACTGGTCTGTGCTCTTGATTATAACAGGTGATGTAATGATACAATGTATCATCATTGCTCGCTCTGCGTGCTGCTCCAATGTAACAAATGTACAACTCTAACAACAGAAGACTCATCAGGGTCTGCATCCCCGTCGCCATCATGGCTAAATGATATATTTTTTAACTGACTGAGGAATAGATGCTCATGAAGAGCAGAAGGAGAGAAGCAGGTGAATGGGGGCTGGTAGTGGGTTATGCTGGCTGATTACAGCTGCTACACGTGATGTGAGCATGAAAGTGAAGTGGATATGATTGGACCTGTGCATACCAGAGACTAGTGGCTGTCGCTTCAATTCAACTGAATTTAAACATTTTGTAGCAGGTTTTTTGGATCACTAGGGCTGAAAAAGTCGGTATCATATGAAACAGTACTACGGTATTCTAAAAAATGTATCAGAAGTATCATGATGTTTTGGTATCGCGATGTTACCGTGGTAATCGGTATACCGTGCAACGCTAGTCTCTTGCTGGTTTGCCATTTTTCTCCTCCCTTGGTTTCTTTTTCATTTTCAGCAAAGTGAAATCTTTTTCTCTTTTCTCTTTTTCCTCCCTTTTTTCTGAACCTTAGGTCCACTCACAAAAAAACACGATGAGTCTACAATGAACAAACCAAGGGATGAAGGTATTTTTGCAGCATGTTTAACCCTTTTGTGGTATTTTTCAAACTTTTGGAGYGGATAGAATAATAAACTGACATTATGTTGGTGTCTGTAAGTGTAATCACTATTATTATTATCTCAGTAATTGTAATCGTCTCACAAAAATGTAATATGTATAATAATATACACATAATATATTATATTTGATACCATAGCTAAAAGCTAGGTAGAATAGATAACTCAACGTTAATGTTGTGAAGTAGACTGATTTAGACAGACATATTCCCTTCTCATCTATCATCTCTCTCATCTCTCTTTTTCCTTCGCTCTCTCTCTTTCTTTTGCTCTCTCTTGCTCTGTTTCTCTCTCTCTCTCTCTCTCTCTCTCTCTCTCTCTCTCTCTCTCTCTCTCTCTCTCTTTCTCTCTCTCTGTCTTTCTCTCTCGTCTCTGTCTTCGTCTCTCTCTCTGTCGTTTCTCTGTCTTTCTCTTTCGCTCTGTTTTCTCTCTGTCCTCTCTCTCTCTCTGTTCTTTCTCTCTCTGTCTTTCTCTCTCTGTCTTTCTTCGTCCTGTCTTTTCTCTCTCTCTCTCTCACACACACACATCCACAACCAACCCACCCCACACATCACCACCACACACACACACACCACACCACACACACACCACACACACACCACACACACACACCACACACAACACACACACACACACACACACACACACACACACATACACACAAACCTCAATTGTTCCACACACCTCTGCCACAGCCATTTTCTCCTTTTTTGGTATATGGTTAATCAACCAATAAACTGCATTTTATTTGCATATCAATTTTTACAAAGTCATGCTGTTTTGACTGTCCTCTGTCTTGCACCATCCAAAAGGTGAATACTTTATATTTTGTTTAATAGGTGTTCTTTAACTGCATTGTGTAGATTGGGTCTTTTGATTGATCCACTTGACCATTTCTTTATTTGGTTCTTTGTTGGGGAATAGGTGGGTTTTTACAGTAAAGGCATTACAGTTTGGTTGTAGGGGGATGCTGGCATTTGGATACGATTCCAAGCGGTGAAGGTTGCTATCCCACAAACATTACACATGTAGGAAACCATGTAACTAGTTGTTAAAACTAGCCAGGGGAATGATGCCTTGTCTTTATATAATCAAGAAGTCTGAAAGATCAGACTTTTACTACTGTGTTTATGTGCGTGTGTGTGCATATGTTTGTGTATGCATCCACTCAGGCAGTGGATGTGTGTGTATGTGTTTGTGCTTGATTGTATGTGTTAAGGTGTGTTTGCTGTATCCGTGTTCATTTCTCCCATTCTGCCATCTCTAATTGCTATGGTTTAAAAAGAGACAGATCTAGCTAATCCAATTGTGCGGTTTCTTAACGGTGAAAAGAGAGGGAAGGATGCGTACAGGAATCTGGAGGAGAGGAGCAGAATGACAGAAGAGAGATGAAAGGGAGAGGGGAGCGCTGAGAGCACAGGGGAGGGCGAGGAGGGGGAGAAAATGGAAAAAATAGTGGTGATGAAGACAAGTGCATGATGAAATGACATTTATAGAGCTTTGAAAGTGAGAGAGAGGGAGGAAGAGAGGGTGGATGAGTGGGAGACTAGGAGGGAAAATAGTGAGAAAGAGAGAGCTGCAGAAGAGAGGAAGTGAGAGAGAATGCAGTCCAATATCAAGAGACTAGTAGGGCTGAGATGAAGGGAGAGAAATGCAGCAAGGGTGGAGGGAGAGAGAGCAGCAAGGGTGGAGGGGGGAGAGAGCAGCAATGGTGGAGGTGGGAAGAGATGCAGATGGTGGAGAGTGGAGAGAGAGCAGTCAAGGTGTGAGGGGGAGCGCAGTAACGGTGGGGGGGAGCAGCAAGGGTGGAGGGGAGAGCAGCATGGGTTGGGGGGGGAGAGAGAGCAAGGGTGGAGGGGGGAGAGAGCAGCAGCAAGGGTGGGGGGAGAGAGAGAGCAGCAGAAGAAAGGCAGAGAGAGGGGAGAGGGAGATGGCGGGTTACGAAGAGAGAGAGGAGAGGAAGGAAGGAAAGGAGCGAGAATAGTGTGCCAGTGTTTCAGGGCCTGTTTTGAAGAGGCAGGACAGTGAGGGCTTTTGGCCCTGTAGGCCTGGGATGTAGGCTGATGTTGGCTGAGTGAGACAGTTATCTCTGCTCCCTCCCACATGCACACATTATTTTATCATACTCTTATTATGCACTCTTATCATGCACAACACATGCCTCTTATCATTGCATCTTATCATGCATTAACATATGCACACTTATCATGCACTAACATATGCACTCTTATATGTATCTTCATGCACTAGCATATGCACTTTATCATGTACTCTTACATGCACTAACATATGCACTCTTTCATGTATCTTTATAGCACTAGCATATGCACTCTTATCATGTACTCTTACCATGCACTAACATATGCACTCTTATCATGTACTCTTATCATGCACTAACATGTGCACTCTTATCATGTACTCTTATCATGTACTCTTACCATGCACTAACATATGCACTCTTACCATGCCTAACATATGCACTCTTATCATGCACTAACATATGCACTCGTATCATGTACTAACACGTGTGAAGTCACACATACAGTACACAGACACTAAATCACTCTATATCACTTTCTTTCACAGAACATCCTACACCACACAACATCCATCACATACAAACAGGGGATCAGCACCCACGCAACACAGGAGAAGGTGAAGGCATGACAAACCTAACCTAACGCACTGTAGCAGGCCTAAAATAAACGCCCCAAACTAGATCCCCTACATACTGGTCTTGACGAGAAGAAAAACCTGTCCGGGGAGGTTCTCTTCTGCACTGTTCAACAATCCATTAAATGTGGAGGAGGATGGACTTCTGACTGGGGTCAGTCCAGACCCCTGCTACAAGGTTAGCTCTTGTGCTGATGCTTAGAAAGACCTCCATAAAGAATTAATGAGTCCCACAGTACTGTACAGAGTGATGAACAGCTGCATACATAATGTCTATGATCTACAGAATATTCACACTATGTATGGTGCAGTCAACCTATCAGATGGACCCATAACACCCATATTCATATACATACATATTACATGCATAGTACATGCATATTATATACTATTACATGCATAGTACATGCATATTATTATACATATTACATGCTGTCCTGTGACTGGATATGTAAGTAACGTTGGTTTAGTTAACGTTTCTAACGTAGGTAATGACATGTTTGGATGGAGTGTTAACCTCCTGGACTTCCAATGTGAGTCAGTCACATAGTGAAATGTCTCTCTGAGGAGACACGTCACCTGGAGAGTCTGCAGGTGGCTCTAACACACATCCCATCTCCCGCCTCTGTTAGTCGCCCTGAACACGTGCACAGACACGCACATACTGGCAAACATGTACATTATTATGTCGTCATGCTAGGCTCGTACGCTCACACACGGACACATAATAAACTCAAATCGTTACGTTCACTTAGCTCCCATTCACACAGAGGTATTTGAGTGCTTTATGTGGGTGAACAGCGAGATAGATTGTCACAAAGGCTACATCCTTTAGAGGTAACACATGCTCACAACACACAGAGCACTCAGACGTCCACAGCAACACTCTCAGAGACAAAGTACATGGTGTCTAGATGTCCTAGCTCTGCTGGAGAAGAGTGACACTCTCCAGTCCAGTGCTGAGCGTCCCTCTCTGTCAATGTTCTGTCGCTGTCTGTCTCTGTGTGTGTGTTGTTTGTCATGTGCTTGTGGTGTGTGACTGCCTGGTGAACAGAGAGGAGAGCTGATCCATTAGCCAGGCGTCACACCAAGGGCTCTGCTGGCCTGGTAATGCTGGGATAATTGAACTTGTTTAACATCTCCTCTGGGAAATCACTAGAGACACACAAACACTGGAGAGAAAGGGAATGGAGTGCGTGTGCGTGGTGTGTTGTGTGGTGTGTGTGTGTGTGTGTGTGTGTGTGTGTTGTTGTGTGGTGTGTGTGTGTGTGTGTGGTGTGTGTTGTGTGTTGTGTGTGGTGTGTGTGTGTGTGTGTGTGTGTGTGTGTGTGTGTGTGTGTGTGTGTGTGTGTGTGTGTGCATCCATTGCTGTATGATTGTGCGCATATGTGATTTTGGTTGCATAAGAGAGATGGGGAAATAATTGTGTGTGTGTGTGGTTGTGTGTGTGTGTTGTGTGTGTGTGTGTGTTGTGTGGTTGTGTGTGTGTGTGTGTGTCAGGGCTTTAATGTATTTAGTCTCTCGAGTGCACTGTATAATATGTTCTATGAAGGATGACTGCATGTGTGTGTATTGACGCAGTGGGTGTGTGTGTGTGTGCACATGCAAGTGCGGGTGTGCGTGTGTGTGTGTGTTGCACTCTGGTGCATGTGTCTGAGATTCAGGTTGTGATGCAAATACGTGAGTAGATGTGTTACCACGGCAACAGGCTCAGAGTGAGTCAGTGCAATGGAATGTCTGGTGCGGTTCTATTAGAGAGAGAAGAGGCAGTTTCCATAGCGACTCAGCATCGGAGCTGCCTATGTGTGTTTGTGTCTGTGTGTCCGTGTGCTCACGTGTGTGAAGTTTCCTACATGCATCTCTGTGTCCGTGAAGAGACCTTGCCATGTACAACTTTGTAACGGTTTATTTGATCTCATCCTGTCCCACCATTTTCTTGTAACATTTCTCTCTCTCTCTCTCTCTCTCTCTCTCTCTCTCTCTCTCTCTCTTTTCCCATCGTTCTCTACATTATTTATATACTCATCTCTCTCCCTCTGTATATTTTTCCATCTCTCTCTCTATCTCCATCTCCCTGTCTCTTTTCCCATCTCCCACTCCAGAAGCTCATCAGGCTAAACAGATGCTGTGCTGTTATTTATGTTTCCTCTTGGTCTGGCTCTCATATGAATTATCCACAGGGCAGACGCTAGGCTAACTGGGCAGCACTGGCAGCTCTGCCCTACAAAGACACACAGACCATACCACAGCACAGAGAGGGGGGATCCTGTGAAACCCAGACCGTACCAGCATACTACAGAGAGGACAGTAGGAGAGACAGTGGCAGACTGTACCATAACTCGCCAGAGGGGAGAGTGAGAGTTACAGACTGTGCCATAATTCCACAGAGAGAGGGGGCCCAGGGAGACATGTAGCACAGCACTACAAGAGGGGACAGAAACATACATAGACTGCCACAACAACACTACCACCATGTTCTAACATCTAATATGACTAACCCCTGGATAGGTTCCAACACTGTAGCTTTCACTTATAATGTCCTCTCAGTTCAGTATGAAGGTCAGGAATGAGGAGAAGAAGCTTACGTTTCAGACTTTGAGGATATGCACTGCATATACAAAAGTATGTGGACACCCCTTCAAATTAGTGGATTCGGCTATTTCAGCCACACCCGTTGCTGACAGGTGTATAAAATCAAGCACACAGTCATGCAATCTCGATAGACAAACCTTGGCAGTGGAATGGCCTTACTGAAGAGCTCACTGACTTTCAATGTGGCACCGTCATAGGATGCCACCTTTCCAACAAGTCAGTTCGTTCAATTTCTGCCCTGCTAGAGGTGCCCTGGTCAACTGTAAATGCTGTTATTGTGAAGTGGAAACGTCTGTCCTCGGTTGCAACACTCAGTACCAAGTTCCAAACTGCCTCTTGAAGCAACGTCAGCACAAGAACTGTTCGTCGGGAGCTTCATGAAATGGGTTTCCATGGCCGAGCAGCCATGGAAGCCTAAGATCACCATGCAAGCCTAAGATCACCATGCACAATGCCAAGCATTGGCTGGAGTGGTGTAAAGCTCGCCACCATTGCACTCTGGAGCAGTGGAAACGTGTTCTCTGGAGTGATGAATCACGCATCACCATCTGGCAGTCTGACAGACTAATCTGGGTTTGGTGGATGCCAGGAGAACGCTACCTGCCCCAAGGCATAATGTACATTTTAATGTTTGGTGGAGAAGGAATAATGTTCTGGGGCTGTTTTTCATGATTCAGGCTAGGCCGCTTAGTTCCACTGAAGTGAAATCTTAATGCTACAGAATACAATGACATCCTAGATGATTATGTGCTTCCAACATTGTGGCAACAGTTTGGGGAAGGTCCTTTACTGTTTCAGCATTACAATGCCCCGTGCACAAAGCGAGGTCCATACAGAAATTGTTTGTCGAGATCGGTGTGGAAGAACTTGACTGGCCTGCACAGAGCCCTGACCTCAACCCCATCGAACYCCTTTGAGATTAATTGGGACGTCACCTGCGTAATCGCCCAACCTCCGTGCCCGACCTCACTAATGCTTTTGTTGCTGAATGGAAGCAAGTCCCTTCAACAATGTTCCGACATCTAGTGGAAAGCTTTCCTAGAAAATTGGAGGCTGTTATAGCAGCAAAGGGGGGACCACCTCCGCTAGGGGCGGCAGGTAGCCTAGTGGTTAGAGTGTTGGACTAATAACCAAAAGGTTGCAAAATCGAATCCCCGAGCTGACAAGGTAAAAAACAGTGTTAACCCATTGAAAATAAGAATTTGTTCTTAACTGACTTGTCTAGTTAAATAAAGGTTAAAAAAAAAATGCCTGTGATTTTGGAATGAGAGGTGTCCATATACTTTTGGTCATGTAGTTTAGTTGAAGATGAGAGGCCACAGTAGAAAAGGGAGATTGAATGACACATATGGATATATGATTTGAGTGAATGATGTTCTGTGGACATTTTTGTGGGTGTTTTTTTGTAAATACACAAAAAGTTGTGTCATCTGTTCCTCAGAATCTAAAGTTGTCGTACTTCTGTCTCTTCTTCTCATCCTCTCATCTGGTGTGGTGTGTGTGTGTGTGTGTGTGTGTGTGTGTGTGTGTGTGTGTGTGTGTGTGTGTTTGTGTGTGTGTGTGTGTGTGTGTGTGTGTGTGTGTGTGTGTGTGTGTGTGTGTGTGTGTGTGTACTTTTGTGGTGTGTGTCCATGTCCCTCTCTTCGCCACAGATATCCGTGACCGTCGGAAGAAGCCGGTGATGTTGTTCATTCATGGCGGCTCCTACATGGAGGGGGCGGGAAACATGTTCGACGCCAGCGTCCTCGCAGCCTACGGCAACGTCATTGTGGTCACTATGAACTACCGTCTGGGCGTGCTTGGTGAGTATGTCTGTCGGCATACTATGACATCACTTCCTGTTTGCACCGTCAGTCCTCAGAACTCTTCGTCTATGGTTTATCTCACCTGAATTAGATGCCTTGCAATTATATAGAGCAAGGAATTTTTCCTGATCATGTAAACTGACCAGGAAAAGATCTGGGTCATTCTTGTACTGATGTAGGATCTTAATTTGAGCCAGTCTCCTACAGCAGGAAAATAATCCAGCAAGGGGTTGATATATTTTTTGTTAAGGCAAATCAAGTCTTACATTTTAAAATGTTAATTCCAAACTTTGGAAGGCTTTTTTAAACCTTGAAAACACTACAAGTCTGCATTTCCTGCCATGCAGGAACATTTTCAGCAACAAAAGAGTGATCCAATCCTGATCCTACATCTGTAGTCTACAGCTAGGTCCTGGACTTTGTCCTGACCACATGACCTGAACAGGAGAACCATCTGGCCCTAGCTGAACCATGACCTGAGCATTGTGTGGTCTGCCTCTGTATACAGACT
This sequence comes from Salvelinus sp. IW2-2015, assembly GCF_002910315.2. Taxonomy (NCBI): domain Eukaryota; kingdom Metazoa; phylum Chordata; class Actinopteri; order Salmoniformes; family Salmonidae; genus Salvelinus; species Salvelinus sp. IW2-2015. The sequence continues at coordinate 26,537,692 of NC_036844.1, forward strand.
GAGCCAGTGGACAGGAGTTTAGTCAGCTGTTCTGAGGGGCTGACTACCTGCTTGTTTCAACAGGTGTTTGTTCGTATACAGTACACCACAGTATCCATTGTGGTTGCCAGGCTGGGTAATGGGATCTTGTTTACTGTATCAAGCCTGTCTCAACACATCAGAGTATTCTTCAAGAGAGAAATTGGAGTACTTTATGATACAGTTCAAGCTTTCCCACTAGTGTAAACCGAGTGAAATGTGACCCAGACAGTCATTGACAGACCGGGCCAGCCAGTTGAGAGGTTTGAGAGTTTAAGGTGCACCTGGCAGCAGTCCTGTCCTGACCTGCTAAATTTGGGCCTGTCTGTTTTGTGGTCATGTTTCATGTGCTATTATGCTTTTCTACATCTGTCTGACTAACTGGAAACATTATTGAGTGGAGCGTGAGAACAATCCTCTGTGTGAACTCCAGTTTTCTTAACGCACTATTTAATCCTTGCGCTGCATGCCGCTGTAATGGACTGATCCAAATGCTCCTCAATGGTGTGCGTGTTCACATCATTCTTAAGCCAAATAGTAGTCTTTTCCTGTGTGATTTACATATTTACATACATTTGTGTAGTAGTTGTGTATGTACTGCATGTGTGTGCGTCTGTATATGTATTATGTAGGTATGTGTGTAATTTACCCTTGTGTAGTGTACCACACACACACACACACACTGACACAGAGGTAAAGAGCGATCTTGCTGAGCGATGCAGAGGGATGATGCAGTGTCCTCGATTCCTCTAACATGGTTGAACATTTTGGTACGTGGGCGAGTAGACTAACCTCACTCTCTCTCCCTCTGTTCTGCTTCAACTGGGTTACTCTACTGTACTGAAGGGATTATGTGTGTGTGTGTGTGTGTGTGTGTGTGTGTGTGTGTGTGTGTGTGTGTGTGTGTGTGTGTGTGTGTGTGTGGTGTGTGTGTGTGTGTGTGTGTGCTGTGTTTGTTAGGGAGTTTGTGGTGTGTGTGTGTGTGTGCGTGCATTTATGCATACATGTATTAGTGTGTGTGTGCATTTTGTTGTGTATGTGTACGTGTGCATATTTGAATAAGTAACAGTAGAAATTGTGCCATCCACCCTCACCACCTCTCTCATTGGACAAAACATTTTGGCCTAAAGAGAAAGACAACTGTTCGACATTTCAACAATATGTTTAGCACATAATCTTTAGTATCATATCATACTTATGCACATGCACACTGACATATGCCAACCTGATTTCAGCCTCTCTTAAGAGAGAGATAGGGGGATATAGAGGGAGGGAGGGAGCGAGAGAGAAGGGGTATAGAGACAGATGAGGAAGGGAGAAACAGAGAGAGACAGCGTTAGAGAGAGAAGGAGAAAAGAGAGAGACAGTGTGAGAGAGAGAAGAGAAACAGAGAGACAGTGTTAGAGAGAGAAGGAGAAACGAGAGAGAAGCGTTAGAGAGAGAAGGAGAAACAGAGAGAGACTGCGTTAGAGAGAGAAGGAGAAACAGAGAGACAGTGTTAGAGAGAGAAGGAGAAACAGAGAGAGACAGCGTTAGAAGAGAAGGAGAAACAGAGAGAGACAGCGTTAGAGAGAGAGAACAGAGAGACCGCGTTAGAGAAGAAAACAGAGAGAGACCGCGTTAGAGAGAGAAGGAGAAACAGAGAGAGACAGCGTTAGAGAGAGAAGGAGAAACAGAGAGAGACTGCGTTAGAGAAGGAGAAACAGAGAACAGTGTTAGAGAGAGAAGGAGAAACAGAGAGAGACAGCGTTAGAGAGAAGAAGGAGAAAGGAGAGAGGCAGCGTAGAGAGAGAAGGAGAAACAGAGAGAGACAGTGTTAAGAAGAGAAGGAGAAACAGAGAGAGACAGCGTAGAGAGAGAAGGAGAAACAGAAGGGGAGATGAGAACAGTCTAAAAAAACCCATCAGAAGTGCTTTTAAATCTGCAGCGAAGCAAAGAATTCATTCAATCAAAATGTGTAATGCAATATGGCCACAGCGACACCACACACACCACACACCACACCACACACACACACACCACACACACACACACACACACACACCACACCACCCACACACACACACACACACACACACCACACACACCACCACACACACACCACACACACACACACACACACACATCACACACACTTACAGTATCTCTCTATACTCTCTTACAATTCATAAGGGTTTCAAACAAATGAAATGTTTTTGTGGATGTTAGATTAATTCATGATATGTTTGTGCTTTGTGAAAGGGAAAAGATGTCTGATGTCTGTTTGAGAAGAATCCCAAATGTCTGCCATGTGCAGTCCAGGAGTGTTTAGCATGGTGAAGATAGGAGTGTATACTAGTACATAGAGATCCAGCCCAATGCTGCTGCCTCCCACCTTCCCCTACCGTCCTCCTGGCTGCTCCAGCCCAATGCTGCTGTCTGCTCACCTTTCCCCTACCGTCCTCCTGGCTGCTCCAGCCCAATGCTGCTGTCTGCTCACCTTCCCCCTACTGTCCTCCTGGCTGCTCCAGCCCAATGCTGCTGTCTGCTCACCTTTCCCCTACCGTCCTCCTGGCTGCTCCAGCCCAATACTGCTGCCTGCTCACCTTCCCCCTACCGTCCTCCTGGCTGCTCCAGCACAATGCTGCTGCCTGCTCACCTTCCCCCTACCGTCCTCCTGGCTGCTCCAGCCCAATGCTGCTGCCTGCTTACCTTCCCCCTACCGTCCTCCTGTCTGCTCCAGCACAATGCTGCTGCCTGCTCACCTTCCCCCTACCGTCCTCCTGGCTGCTCCAGCCCAATGCTGCTGCCTGCTTACCTTCCCCCTCCGTCCTCTGGCTGCTCCAGCCAATGCTGCTGCCTGCTCACCTTCCCCCTACCGTCCTCCTGGCTGCTCCAGCCCAATGCTGCTGCCTGCTCACCTTCCCCCTACCGTCCTCCTGGCTGCTCCAGCCCAATGCTGCTGCCTGCTACCTTCCCCCTACCGTCCTCTTGGCTGCTCCAGCCCAATGCTGCTGCCTGCCTTACCCCCCTACCGTTCCCTGGCTGCTCCAGCACAATGCTGCTGCCTGCTTCCCTTCCCCCTATCGTCCTCCTGGCCGCTCCAGCACCAATGCTGCTGCCTGCTTACCTTCCCCCTACCGTCCTTCTGGCTGCTCCAGCACAATGCTGCTGCCTGCTTCCCTTCCCCCTACCGTCCTCCTGGCTGCTCCAGCACAATGCTGCTGCCTGCTTCCCGTCCCCCTATCGTCCTCCTGGCTGCTCCAGCACAATGCTGCTGCCTGCTTCCTTCCCCCTATCGTCCGCCTGGCTGCTCCAGCACATGCTCTGCCTGCTTCCCTTCCCCCTATCGTCCTCCTGGCTGCTCCAGCACAATGCGGCTGCCTCCTTCCCTTCCCCCTACCGTCCTCCTGGCTGCTCCAGCACAATGCTGCTGCCTGCTCACCTTCCCCCTACCGTCCTCCTGTGCTCCAGCCCAATGTGCTGCCTGCTTCCCTTCCCCTACCGTCCTCTTGGCTGCTCCAGCACAATGCTGCTGCCTTTTCCCTTCCCCCTCACATCTCTTGGCTGCTCCAGCCCAATGCTGCTGCCTGTTCACCTTCCCCCTACCGTCCCTCCTGGCTGCTCCAGCCCAATGCTGCTGCCTGTTCACCTTCCCCCTACCGTCCTCTTGGTTGCTCCAGCACAATGCTGCTGCCTTCTTCCCTTCCCCCTACCGTCCTCTTGGCTGCTCCAGCCCAATGCTGCTGCCTGCTCACCTTCCCCCTACCGTCCTCCTGGCTGCTCCAGCCCAATGCTGCTGCCTACTCACCTTACCCTTACCTTCCTCCTGGCTGCTCCAGGCCAATGCAGCCTCTTGATTTGTGCTGCACAGCCATCTGTTCAGACTAATTAACTAATTAACTAATTAATGAACTCTGGGGAAGGGCCAACCATCACTGGACTGTGGGAGAGAAAGAGAGGCTTCTCACCTCAGGAAGAGAAATGTAACACTTTGCTGTCTTCATCTTCTCCTTCTTCTCCTTCTCCTTCTTCTCCTCCAACCACTCCTCTCTTCTTCTCCTCTCGATCATTTCATCCCCATTCTCTCCATCAGATCAGACCCATCTCTCTGATTGAACAGGATCGGATGACTCCTAATGAGTTAATCTCATGTGTTTGTTTCTCTCCTCTCTACCAACAAACACCAAATCCCTGAATGATCATTCCCAGCTCTCTCCTGATGCACCCAAGGACACTGCCTTTGAGTTATTAATGCTTCAGCATACAGCCTATTGGTTTCAATGTACAGTAATCTCATAATGACAAACCCCGCTCAGATTGAATAAATAGAGCCAGTGTTGGGATTTGAGTATTATGAGAAATCGCATGTTCCCTTTTGTAAATGTAATGTAAATGTAAATAATGAGGTGATCATTTGGTTATTGTTGCATGGGGCTGTCAGGAGAAAGTGAACTTGCCTGCACAAACGTAGCGAGTGGAGGAAGCATGAAATTAAAAGAGAGGGTAMAGTGTTACTGTATGGAATAATCATTTAGATGGTGAAACAACATAGAATAGACCACAACCCAATCCTGCATAACACAACAGGATAACACTGGAGAGTGCACAACGATTGACAATACAACAGCCCAATAATAAAATAGACGGGTTAGCTGTCAATGTAACGAAAACGAAGTGCAAGCTTCAAAGGGGCAGACTATCGTGTGTTGTTGTGATTCTGGCTGGCCAGATAGCTAACAGCAATGACAAGAAACTGCCATGTGGTGAATTGTAAGTGTCTCGTTTCAGCCCGATTGATCTTGTTCTTGAGACCATGTCTTGTTTTGAGGTGTTATGACTAATGTCACATCTATGCTAATATGGCTCAAATTTGCTAACTAGCTAGCTAACCAACATCTGTAAGGAAGTATTCTAGAGACATTTGCTCATTGTGCAACTTTATTTATGTTTTCGATAAACATTGGAGACGAAATATAGTTTACATGTTATGAACAACCTTAACCAACGCTGTCTGTTTTGCCCCATAGTTGCGCACACTTTGGTTTTGTTGCTGAACAACCAACCCGTCTATACAGGAGGGTAGGGATTTCTCTGAAACACACAGATACTGATAAAGGCCATGATGGATACGGTTGATCTCAAAGGTTACCTCACATTGCACAATGAGTAATTTCACCTATGAGTCCAATTTTACGCTGTTAGACACAGGCTCGTGTTTACAAGAAGAACAAACTGTCCATGAACGATGTAGTTTGAAAACACTGTGCTTCTCTCTCTGAGCACAGCCTCATCTGTGGAAGGCAGACATCTTACGGTAATACTCAATCTGTACTCAATCAGGTCATTTCACATGTACGTCTGTGGACCTCACTACTGGACTGATTTATACACAACCATATTTTCCCTTCTCATCTGCCCCCACCTGCCGTAGCTTTGAAGGCTGTCTCTCCATTTCCCGGTGTTCTTCCCTCTGTCTCTATATCGATATGTATGTTTATGTATCTGTCCTACTCTTCTGTACACTGAGTATACCAAACATTAAGAATACCTTTCTAATATTGAGTTGCACCCCAATGTTGACTCCAGTGCTTCCCACAGTTGTGTTAAGTTGGCTGGATGTTCTTTGGGTGGAGGACCATTCTTGATACACACGGGAAACTGTGGAGCGTGAAAAACCCAGCCACATTGCTGTTCTTGACACAAACTGGTGCGCCTGGCACCTAAATCAAATCTAATTTTATTGGTCACCTACACATGGTTAGCAGATGTTATTGTGAGTGTAGCGAAATGCTTATGCTTCTAGATCCGACAGTGCAGCAGTATCTAACAGGTCATATCTAACAAATTCCACAACATAACTTAATACACACAATCTACTAAAGGAATAAGAAAATATATATATAAAATATATGGATGAGCAGACAAACCGGCTAAGATGCAATAGATAGTATAGAATAGATAGTGTAGTATACAGTCTTTACATTTGGCATAAGTAATGTGAGATATGTAAACATTCTTAAAGTGGCATTATTAAAGTGACTAATGTTCCATTTATTAAAGTGGCCAATGATATCAAGTCTGTAGGTAGGCAGCTGCCTCTCTGTGCTAGTGATGGCTGTTTAACAATCAGATGGCATTGAGATAGAAGTTGTTTTTCAATCTCTCTGTACCAGCTTTGATGCACACTGACCTCGCCTTCTGGATGGAAGCAGGGTGAACAGGCAGTGGTGGTTATTGTCCTTGATGATCTTTTTTGCCTTCCTGTGACATCGGGTGTTGTATGTGTCCTGGAGGGCAGGTAGTTTGCCCCCGGTGATGCGTTGTGCAGACCGCACCACCCTCTGGAGAGCCCTGCGGTTGTGGGTGGTGCAGTTGCCGTACCAGGCGGTGATACACCCCGACAGGATGCTCTCGATTGTGCACCTGTAAAAGTTAGTGAGGGTTTTCGGTGCCATATTTTTTCAGCCTCCTGAGGTTGAAGAGGCGCTGTAGCGCCTTCTTCACCACACTGTCTGTGTGCGTGGACCATTTCAGTTTGTCMGTGACTAGTCTCAAAGCACTTCATGATGACAGAAGTGAGTACTACGGGGCGATAGTCATTTAGTTCAATGCCCTTGGCTTTCTTGGGAACAGGAACAATGGTGGCCATCTTGAAGCATGTGGGAACAGCAGACAGGTATAGGGAATGATTGAATATGTCCGTAAACACACCAGCCAGCTGGTCTGCGCATGCTCTGAGGACGCGGCTAGGGATGCCGTCTGTATCGGCAGCCTTGCGAGGGTTAACACGTTTAAATGTTTTACTCACGTCGGCCACGGAAAAGGAGAGCCCACATTCTTTGGTAGCGGTTCGCGTCGGTGGCACTGTATTGTCCTCAAAGCGCACCAAAAAGTTTTTCATTTGTCTAGAAGCAAGACGTCGATGTCCGCGACGGGGCAAGTTTTCTTTTTGTAATCCGTGATTGTCTGTAGACCCTGAACCTGGTCAGTCTGTGTCATGGAAAGAGCGGCTGTTCTTAATGTTTGTATACTCGGTGTATATACTGTAGATATAGGATCTTAATTTGATCACCATGTTGCAGGAAATGTTAAACTTGTAGTGTATTTGAGGTTTAAAAAGGCTTCTGAAATTTGTTATTTCCACTTTGACATTTTAGACTTTGCGAAAAAAATATTTCAACCCCTACAAAAATGTCCATTAATTATAATACACATGATAACTCACATTTCCTTTTGCTGCAGGATTATTTTCCTTCTGTAGTGAACTGGCTCAAATTAAGATCCTACATCTGTATCTGTCTCTTATTGACCTTTTCTCTATAATAGATTGGTTCCCTCACACTAATGAGATGTGCATTAGGAGGAGAACAATCTGGCCTAGATGGCCATGTACTCTTATAATCAATACCCAGCACAGCCAGAAGAGGACTGGCCTCCCCCCGGTACGCAGTGGCGGATTTAGGTATAGGCGGCATTGGCAGCCGCCCAGGGCGGCATCTTGCCGGGGGCGGTACGGGTCGCCCGCACACAAGAAATCGGAATGGTGACATTTGCACGATCGGTTTTCTATCGCTCATTTGCATGTCATGTCAATGATATCATGTCACCATGTGGGACTGTGTGTCAATTAACCTTGTCAGAGTGTGCACCCTGATTTTAGTTTTGAGCTAGGCAGGGAAGGTCTCCCACTCAGAAGTACGAGATGGGGAGGGGGGCGGGGGTAGGTTGACCTCAGGTCTCCCCACTGGAAGCCCGAGGTAGGAGGAACGGGGGAATCTATTGTTGGAATCGGCTAAACTTTGAACATTGAGATATTAAATGAATGATAGGAAATTAAAGATACTGGGTTATGTTAGAAGTTAATGGTTCTCAGAAGAAAGAAGAAGGCTTTGGAATGTGTTTGATGGAGGAGAGGAGAGCGATGTGTTGATACAGGGAAGACAGATGGACATCTGTGTATTAGATGAAAGAGGGGTTGAAGTCAGGAGGTGAGGACAGATTCTCTTAAGAGAGTAATACATGTTTGGAATCCTGTTACCGTCTTTATTAGCTTCCTGTAGAGCCATAAAATGTAAGGATTGGAGAGAAAGGGGAGTGTCTTAACCTCTCTAGGGTATGTGGGACGGTAGTGTCTCACCTCGTCAACAGCCAGTGAAACTGCAGGGTGCCAAATTCAAAACAACAGAAATCCCATAATTAAAATTCCTCGAACATACATGTATTTTACACCATTTTAAAGATACACTTGTTGTAAATCCAGCCACAGTGTGCGATTTCAAAAACGCTTTACGACGAAAGCAAACCAAACGATTATGTTAGGTGAGTGCCTATTCACAGAATAACACAYCCATTTTTCCAGCCAAAGAGAMYATTCACAAAAAGCAGAAATATAGATAAAATGAATCACTAACCTTTAATGAACTTCATCAGATGACTCTCATAGGACTTCATGTTACACAATACATGTATATTTTGTTCGGTAAAGTTCATATTTATATCCAAAAATCTGAGTTTACATTGGCGTTCAGTAGTTCCAAAACATACGGTGATTTTGCAGAGAGCCACATCAATTTACAGAAATACTCATTATAAATGTTGATGAAAATACAAGTGTTATGCATGGAATTTTAGATGCACTTCTCCTTAACTTCTCTGCGCTACGGATCCCTTTTACGGGATCACTTTCCTAAACCACCGCTAGAATTGCAAGGCGCCAAATGCAAAAATATTACTAAAAATATTTATAATCGTGCAATCACATGTGAAACACAGTTTAGCTTGTTGTTAATCCACCTATCGTGTCAGATTTTGAAAATATATTTTACAGCGAAAGAAATCCAAGCTTTTGTGAGTGTAGCTTTCAATGCTACAACAGCTAGCCTCAAATTAGCATGGTCACGAAAGTCAGAAAAGCAATAAAATTAATCGCTTACCTTAGATAATCTTCGGATGTTTTCACTCACGAGACTCCCAGTTACACAATGAATGTTCTTTTTGTTCGATAAATATTACTTTTATCACAAAAAAACGCCATTTGGGTTGCGCGTTATGCTGAGAAAACTACAGCCTCGTTCCGGTCCTGAAAGGAAGATGAAAATTRCCAAARGTATCAGATTAAAAAATATTACAAAAAATATTTATAATCATGCAATCACAAGTGAAATATACCAAAACACAGCTTAGCTTGTTGTTAATCCACCTATCGTGTCAGATTTTGAAAATAATTTTACAGCGAAAGAAATCCAAGCTTTTGTGAGTGTAGCTTTCAATGCTACAACAGCTAGCCTTATATTAGCTTGGTTAGCTTGGTCACGAAAGTCAGAAAAGCAATCAAATTAATCGCTTACCTTTGATAATCTTCGGATGTTTCCACTCACGAGACTCCCAGTTACACAACAAATGTTCTTTTTGTTCGATAAATATTACTTTTATCACAAAAAAATGCGATTTGGGTTGCGCATTATGTTGAGAAAACCAAAGCCGTGTTCCATTCGACAAATTCCAAAAAGTATCCTTAATGGTTGTTTTTAACAAACATAATCGATAATATTTCAACCGGACCGTACCCTATTCATTAAGAGACAAAAGGAAAATGGAGTGGCCCTCTCTCGCGCGCAGGAAATATTCAGAGGACACCTGACTAAAAAAGAAACTCGCTAATTTTTCAAAATAAAAGCCTGAAACTATGTCTAAAGCCTGGTCACAGCCTGAGGAAGCCATTGGAAAAGGAATCTGGTTGATACCCCTTTAAATGGAAGAAAGACGGTCAAGGAAACACAGTTTTGTTTTAAACAATATCACTTCCGGGTTATATTTTCTCAGGTTTTCGTCTGCAGAATATGTTTTGTTATACTCACAGACAATATTTTGACAGTTTTGGAAACTTTGGAGTGTTTTCTATCCTAATCCGTAAATTATATGGATATTCTACGATCTGGGCCAGAGAAAATGTCCGTTTACGTTGGGCACGTTATTTAAAAATAAAATAAAATTCTGATCCCTAGCACTAAGAAGTTAATGCAACCGCTGTGTCAGATTTCAAAAAAGCTTTACTGAAAAAGCAAACCATGCAATAATCTGAGGTCGGCGCTCAGAGCCCAATCAAGACAAAAGTATATCCGCCATATTGTGCAGTCAACAGAAGTCAGAAATAACATTATAAACATTCACTTACCTTTGATGATCTTCATCAGAATGCACTCCCAGGAATCCCAGTTCCACAATAAATGTTTGTTTTGTTCAATAATGTCCATCATTTATGTCCAAATTCCTCCTTGTTGTTTTAGTGTTCAGTACACTTTCTAAACTCACGACGTGCGAGCAAGTCCAGCGGAAAGTACGGACGAAAAGTTAAAAAAGTTGTATTACAGTCCGTAAAAACATGACAAACTAAGTATTTGTCACGCCCTGGCCTTAGTATTCTTTGTTTTCTTTATTATTTTAGTTAGGTCAGGGTGTGACATGGGGTATGTTTGTGTTTTTGTCTTGTCTTGGGTGGTTGTAGTGTCTAGGGGGATTTGTTAGAGTGTATGGGTTTGTGTTGAGTGAATGTTTCTAGGGAAGTCTATGGTTGAGTGAATGTGTCTAGGTATGTCTATGGTTGCCTGAGTGGTTCTCAATCAGAGACAGATGTTTTTCATTTGTCTCTGATTGGGAGCCATATTTAAGGCGGCCATAGGCATCATGTATTTGTGGGTAATTGTCTATGTCTAAACGTTAGTAGCTTGTGTGTGCACTTTCGTTTTGTAGCTTCACGGTCGTTTGTTGTTTTGTTAGTTTGTAAAGTGTTTTGTTTCGTTTTTCCTTCTTAAAATHAAAAGAAGATGTCTTATTTTTCACATGCTGCGTTTTGGTCCTCTCTCTCTTCACAAGACGATCGTGACAGTATTGAATCAATCTTTAGGATGTTTTTAACATAATTCTTCAATAATGTTCCAACCGGAGAATTCCTTTGTCTTCAGAAGTGCGATGGAACAGTGCACGCTCTCATATGAACACGCATGGTCAGCACATGTTCAGGTCATGGTAGACTTTACTCAATCACCTCTCATTCGGCCCCACTTCACAGTAGAAGCATCAGACAAGGTTCCAAAGACTGTTGACATCTAGTGGAAGCCTTAGGAAGTGCAACAGTACCAATATCCCACTGTATCTTCAATAGGAGCTGAGTTGAAAATCGACCAACCTCAGATGTCCCACTTCCTGGTTGGATTTTATCTCAGGTTTTTGCCTGCCATATGAGTTCTGTTATACTCACAGACATCATTCAAACAGTTTTAGAAACTTCAGAGTGTTTCCTATCCAAATCTACTAATAATATGCATATCCTAGCTTTTATGGCTGAGTAGCAGGCTGTTTAGTCTGGGCACGCTTTTCATCCGGACGTGAAAATACTGCCCCCTACCCCAAACAAGTTAAGTAGGATGCATATAAACTGTGAAGTCTGAAATCTTTAGCTGTCTGTTTTCAGCTGTACAGAACCTTTGGGATGAATAAACTTGGTTAAAGCTTCTCTAGTGTCCGTGGGTCATTTACTCAGAAAAATAAGAACCTAACACCATCAAATAGCGCACCTCTAACTTTGTACAGTACTAATGCAGTTAATAAAATCAGTCACACAACGAAATGCTACCAAGTAAACCACAATTCATTCATAGTACTGTGAATATATAGTTTCACAGACATATTGTTGCATTTTTTTCTGGTTTGTGCGAAATCATTAAGAATAATATTAAACCAGTCTGCACACCACCAAGGTGAATAGGTTTAGTCTTGACTCTTGGTTGACAGTCTTGGGTGATGGGGTAATGTATTGATGCTCGAGTGCCAAATCAACACAAATGTTTTTCTGTTAGTCTTTAAAAGTCTTATTTTTGTATATACTGTATTTTTATATTTATATAGTTTTAAATGTTATGATTATTTATTTGTGATGTTTCAAATGTCTGACAAAAAAAAATTACAGTTAGTGCAGAATGGTACTTTTTGGGGGGGGGGGGGGTAGGGTTCGCCCAGGGAGCCATACAAGCTAGAACCGCTACTGCCCCCGAGCATGGTTCCTCTCTAGGTTTCTTCCTATGTACCTGCCTGTGCTTCTACATACATGTGGGTAGACTTTGGACTTTGTGACAACTGCTGATGTAAAAATAAATGTGATTGAATTTGATTGATGTTTTTGTAGAACTGTAATATCCCTGTCTCTGTCTTCATCCCATCTGTCCATTACGCTCCATCTTGCAAGGCTCATTTGAATAATTTACTGAATCTACAGTAATGCTTTCCTTGTATCCATCGCCTTTCATGTCCCCCTTTTCTTAGCTTTTTGGCCCTCTTTCCATTCCATACCACCCTTCTTCCTCTCCTCCTCTCCTCTCTGGGTATAGCGCTCTATTCACCTATTCATGTATTCATAGATGTGTTTGTTCAGTGACTTCCTGATAATTGTCCTGTTCATGTCTGAGACACTAGGTCTGTAGGGGCCTGTTCACTCACACAGCAGGCTAGCTATCTCCTATACTATGACTCTACACACCTGAGGGTCTGGACACACACACACACACACACACTCACCTTGAATCAGTGAATAGAACAAGCTTTTACTGAGCCACTGTAGTGGAGAACATCACATCCCAACAATATCATTAGTCCTAATTGGCTCTCACAGCACTGACTCCACTCAGCCAACTGCTTCACCAGTCACCTGTTCAGGTAGAGAGAGAGTTAGAGAGAGAGTTAGAGAAAGATGTAGAGAGAGAGAGGGAGAGAGAGAGGTAGAGAGAGGGAGAGGTGGAGAGGGGTAGAAAGAGAGAGAGAGAACGTGTGTGTTACTCATAGGTCATAATTCATGATTAAAACACAGAATTCATCTCAAAATACAAAGGTTCAATCCCCCACATACAAGGTCTGTATGATTATCAAGGTGTCCATTACAATAAACATATGCAGCGACAATGAATTAATGATATGTGTTTTTTCACCGTCTCCCATGATGAAATATACTGTGTTCAATCAATCTTTCACAATATTACACTGATTACTCCCATTGTTGTAAATATTGTAAAGAACCGTCCTAAATATCTTTGTGATATTGTATTACTACGGTTCCAGAGGCAGGAGGGGGCAGTGTTTCATGAAGAGCTGTCTGGTGGATGCTTACAGAGCTCAAATAACCCTCAATCTAGTGCACTTTATCCTTCCGTTACGTCTTTCTCCAATTCATTTATTTCTCTACACCATATCGCTCCTTCTCTCTCTCTCTCCGAGGTTGAAGACTCTCTTCACATTTCCTTGGCCGTTACCTAAAGCGAGTGTAGAATATGCATGAGTTCGGCCTTGTAAACTGCTGCTCTCAGCGCTAAAGGAAGCAGGAGGCCCAACTCAGCAGACAGGAAAAGTATCGAAAAGAAAACTTATTGAGTGAGAGAGAGAGAGAGTGAGAGAGAGAGAGAAAGAACGAAAAATTTATAAGAATTAACCAAAAAACTGACCAAACTAGAATGCTATTCTAGACAGAAAGACAGAGAGACAGAGAGATTGAGAGAGAATTAAAGAATTAACCAAAAAACTGAGCAAACTAGAATGCTATTCTAGACAGAAAGACAGAGAGACAGAGAGATTGAGAGAGAGATTGAAAGAGAAAAAGACAGAGAGATTGAAGAAGAAAGACTGAGTGAGAGATTGATTTTCATATTGTAAATATCCAAAGTAAGCTTTGGCAATATTTTACATTGTTACGTCATGCCAATAAAGCAAATTGAATTGAATTGATTGAAAGAGAGATTGAAAGAGGAAAAGACTGAAAAAACCTGTCTGATTTATCTTAAATATTTCCTCTCTCCCTCCTATCAAATAGAATGGGGAAGAGGTCATGTGAGCATGCAAGTGTGTCTGACTTTAAGTCTGTGTATGTGTGTCGTGCCAGAGTGTGTCCAGATCTCTGTGACTGTAGTTCTGGCTGGTTGCCAGGCAACAGAGGCAGGCAGACAGCTCACCACAGCTGCTATGAGATAGGACACATCTTCACGCCTCTGGCTCTAGCTAGTAGTACGGGTCACAGTTCAGAGGTCGTAAGGTCACTGAGACCCTGCCCCTGACCACCATGATCCAAACCATTATCACACTGAGACACCACTCTGTCATCACTCTATCAACTGTCCAATCACCGGGCGACCATTTAGTGAGGCCAGTGGATGAGGACCACCCAGTGAGTGAACTCACTAATCTAGATCTTTATCTTGATGTCCCTGTACATCTTGATCTGTTTAATCCCTTCTACTCACTCTCTAGCTCTCTCTCCTGACTCTGTTGCTCTCTCTCATTCTCTCTTTCTCTATCCCTCCTCTCTCTCTTGCTTTCTCACTCTCTCGCTCAAAGCTCAGGGTTTAGAGGTCAGATTGCTTTTGTATTCAGTCCTATTTTGGTCTCTTTTCTTTGACTGTGCCGCTGGGGGTAGTTAAGCAGCAGTGGATGAGTGAATGGCTGCATGGTGTACGTCTCTGTCCCTCTGTCTTTCCCCAGGCCTCTCCCCAGTCCTCTCTCTCTGCCCTTTGCTCTTTAGAAATGGGGCTACCATCTACAGAGAATACAAAACCCTCTCCTGAAGCCATGGAAGGGTTTCAACATATTTTCCCTCTTAGTCCCTTGTAATGCACCTCCTGGAGGGGTGTTTGCCTTGACCTACATGGTGTGGAACCATGGAGCCAGGATGGCATTCTCTTTTCAAGGACAATCAATTACACAACACTCTTAGCAAGGATTCTGTTACTGACACATCATGATCCATTTAATCTGCCTATGAAGGTCATTATGCATGAAATAATACAAAACACTGGAGATACAACTCATGTACAGAATGCCCTTCATATCATTTCCATTTTCATAAAGTCATGTCTAACACGTCAGTTGACATGTAGTGACTTTGTCGTGTTCCAATTCTCGTACAGTTGTAGCATATCAGTACAACAGGTATTAATCACGGCTGGCATTGTTTGCAATCCACCCATGCAGTAACTATTAAGTCCAAACCACCAATTAACCAACAGATAAATAGAGGCAGGCAGGCAGGTAGGCAGGCAGACAACAAGACAGGCAGACCAAGGGAGAGACAGACAGACAGATGAGTGTGTCTCTGTATCGTAAAGCATTAGCTAGGCCTCAGACCCACAGATAACAGAGTGATGCTCTGCTACCAGTAGGATTGGGGTTCATTCCACAAATTGAATTCAAATTCCATTCCTTCTCCCTCTAAATTCCATTTAATTTAATTCCCGGTCAGTCTTTAAATTCATAGATAATTCCATTCCTGTCAATTCCAATGTTAGGTCAATTCCAATAATTCAATTCCCAATTGAATATTATCCCCAACAGTTCAGACAGTCTAGCTATACTGGGAATATAGAAATACAAGTTGAAATAATTTATAACAAATCTTGCAGTCAATTGTTGATATTAAGTGCAGCAATTCCATTAACTGGGGAATGTAGAAATATTGAATTCCAATTCAATTACAAAGATTAAATTATTTTACAATTCCAAATCAATTTAAATTCCGCAAAGTCCAAATATTATTTTTCCAATTCAATTCCAAATCTATAACCTGAAGATTGCTGAAATTTGAATTGAGCAGTGTTGGGGTAATGCGTTACGTAATCAAATTACTTTTATGAGTAACAGAGTAAAATAACGCGGTACTTTTTCTAATTGGGTAATAATGGGTAATATATTATTATTGTTACTTAGTCAAACAGTCGGGTGTGTGTTTCAAATCAAAATCAATCTCGACTTGTTTCCAATTGAGTACTCGAGCAAGCAAAGAAAGGCTGTTTGGAGAAATGTCAAGACTGCTGCTGTCCATAGAAATGTATAAAGGGCGCTCCTCTGATCTTTGCAATTGAACGCTTCTGTGATCGCAAAGCATATAAAGGGCTTTCCCTTCTAGTGACAAGTGTGCCCTCTATACGTCTCTTGGTCCGTGTACATGCAGTCCAGAACCGGAACTGGCGGTTCGAGAGAAAGATTTTGAATTAACAGATTTTTGCCTTACAGAATATACAGCTAATTAAGCAGCCCATATATAGCGTAGCACTTGTAGACTAGCACAGCAAAGCAGCGCCACAGATGAAAGGAGGAACTTGTGATCAACCTGAATTAGTAAGTAGCCTGTCTTATTTAGAGAGTGCATGGCTCGCCTTGCTCCCTCAGTCAGTCAAACAAACGGGGAGATTTTGAGATTGTTTTCATGAAAGTAACGCAAAGTAATGTAACTAGTAATATGATGTGTACTTTCCACACAAAGTAATACTGTAAGATAACGAGTAATAGGTAATATATGGCCAGATTTATGTACATTTGAAAACACCAGCAACACCCATTAGCTGTTCAACACAGATAATGACGTTATAACACATTCTAGATGTTTTTATTTATTCTGTTTGTGCCCGTGTGTGTGTGAGAATGTGGTTGTGTGTGTGTGTGTGTGTGAGAAGTGTGTGTGTGTGTGTGTGTGTGTGTGTGAGAATGTGTGTGTGTGAGAGAATGTGAGAGAATGTGTGTGTGTGTGTGTGTGTGTGTGTGTGTGTGTGGTGTGTGTGTGTGTGTGTGTGTGTGTGAGAGAATGTGAGAGAATGTGTGTGTGAGAGAATGTGAGAGAATGTGTGTGTGTGTGTGTGTGTGTGTGTGTGTGTGTGTGTGTGTGTGTGTGTGTTTGTGTGTTGGAGAGAATGTGAGAGTGTGTGTGTGTGTGTGAGAGAATGTGAGAGAATGTGTGTGTTGGTGTGTTGGTGTGTGTGTGTGTGTGTGTGTGTGTGGTGTGTGTGTGTGTGTGTGTGTGTGTGTGTGTGTGTGTGGTGTGTGTGTGTGGTGTGTGTGTGGCGTGCGTGAGAAATGTGAGAGATGTGTGTGTGAGAGAATGTGAGAGAATGTGTGTGTGTGTGTGTGTTGTGTGTGTGTGTGTGTGTGTGTGTTGTGTGTGTGTGTGTGTGTGTGTGTGAGAGAATGTGAGAGAATGTGTGTGTGAGAGAATGTGGAGGAATGTGTGTGTGTGTGTGTGTGTGTGTGTGTGTGTGTGTGTGTGTGTGTGTGTGTGTGTGTGTGTGTGTGTGTGTGTGTGTGTGTGTGTGTGTGTGTGTGTGTGTGTGTGTGTGTGTGTGTGTGTGTGTGTGTGTGCGTGCGTGAGAGAATGTGAGAGAATGTTGTGTGTGAGAGAATGTGAAGAATGTGTGTGTGTTGTGTTGTGTGTGTGTGTGTGTGTGGTGTGTGTGGTGTGTGTGTGTGTGTTGTGGTGAGAGAATGTGAGAGAATGTGTGTGTGAGAGAAGTGAGAGAATGTGTGTGTGTGTGTGTGTGGTGTGTGTGTGTGTGTGGTGTGTGTGTGTGTGTGTGTGTGTGTGTGTGTGAGAGAATGTGAGAGAATGTGTGTGTGAGAGAATGTGAAGAGAATGTGTGTGTGTGTGTGTGTGGTGTGTGTGTGTGTGTGGTGTGTGTGTGTGTGTGTGCGTGCGTGCGTGCGCGTGCGTGCGTGTCTATGAGTGTGTTTACAGTGCCTCTCCTCTTTCCTAACGAGCTCTCTTTGCTCTGTTCATTTAACGACATAGGTATTAAAAATGAGTGCCATTGCCTTTATCAGATAATACAGTGCTTGACTAATTTGCCAAAGTTTCTGTTAAAGCACTTGAGGCTGCTAACGAGCTGCAGCCTCATAAACATCACTGTCACTGGATGCTGCGGCCATCTTTGCTTGTGTAGGACATAAAAAGATGCAAAACGTAATAATATTTTCTTCTCTCCCTGAATCTCTCCCTACTCCTCTTCAACCAACCCTCATCCTCTTTCTCTCTCCATGCCTTTTCATGTATTCCTCTTTCTCATTCTGGTCTCTTTCCTCTCATCAATATTTCCTCTCTGTCATCTTATCATCCT
This sequence comes from Salvelinus sp. IW2-2015, assembly GCF_002910315.2. Lineage (NCBI taxonomy): Eukaryota > Metazoa > Chordata > Actinopteri > Salmoniformes > Salmonidae > Salvelinus > Salvelinus sp. IW2-2015. The sequence goes on from NC_036844.1 coordinate 26,555,607, forward strand.
TGTGTACCCCTCTCACTCCTCAAATCACTCTTCCCTTCTCTCTTTCCATTGTGCTGCTTCTCCACTCAAATCCCTCTACCATCCGTCTACCCTCTATCCCTCCCTCCATGCGCTCCTCTCTGTCCTGCAGGGTTTCTGAGTACCGGGGACCAGTCAGCCAAGGGGAACTATGGTCTTTTGGACCAGATCCAGGCTCTGCGCTGGCTCAATGAGAACATTGGCCACTTTGGAGGAGACCCAGAGAGGATCACCATCTTTGGCTCCGGGGCTGGAGCCTCCTGTGTCAATCTGCTCATCCTCTCCCACCACTCCGAGGGTAAGGACCTGTCGTCATAGTCATAACCCAGCTATTGTAGCCGGTGTGAAATGGCTCGCTAGTTAGCGGTGCGCGCTAGTGGGATTTCAATCGGTGACGTCACTCACTCAGAGACCTTGAAGTAATTGTTTCCCTTGCACTGCAAGGACCGCGACTTTTGTGGAGCGATAGGTAACGATGCTTCGTGGGATGTAGTTGTTGATGTGTTCARTGGGTCCCTGGTTGGAGCCCACGTTGGGGCGAGGAGAGGGACGGAAGCAACACCATAACACTAGCACAGGGCTCTCCAACCCTGTTCACGGAGAGCTACCCTCCTCTATGTTTTCACTCCAACCCTATTCAGGATGGTAGCTCTCCAGGAACAGGGTTGTAGAGCCCTGCAATAGCACATAATGTTCTGAGAACCATATGTTTCTGGTGAGAGTGTAGTAGTCCTATGGTTATTTTGCAAACAACCTTCCCACAACTTTCTGGGAATGGTGCAGAATAGTTGCTTGGCTTTGGAACATTCTCAGCACAATTAAGGAACTTTCTTGGTATTTCATTACTTTTACAGAACGTTTCCTAAAAGTTCAAACATGGTTACATTTCATTGACATTTTGGTAATGTTCTAGGAAGGTTCTCCAACTGGTTTGACATTGGGAATGTTCTCAAATAGTTCAGAGAATGTTAAGAAACCTTCTTCTGTGGGAATTTCAGTACTTCAGCATAACGTTTCCTACAGGTTTCGTCATGGTTCTATTTATGGTCATGTTCTCAAATTGTTCCAAGAACATTAGGAAAACGTTAAAAAAACAAAACATGAAACTTTAGTAACGTACATAGAACATTCCAAGAATATTATTTAAAAAGCATGTTAAGAAAACGTTATTTTTTAAAAAGAAGAAAACTTTAGTAATGTTTTTTATTTATTTATTTATTTTATTTTATTTTTATTTTTTTGGGGGGGGGGGTTGGATCAGCTTAATCTTGCGGAAAGAATGTTGTGTCCAATGTAATTGTCTGCATCATTTCCAATCCCCCATATTTTTTGGGGTAAATATATATATCCATACACGCATGCATACATATACACATATATACATACACATACCTATATAGACATACATACTTTTTTTAAGAATATACCTTTATTATTATTCCCGCAACCCTACCACCAATCCCCCAATTGGAGTAAACTAATAAACACTTCTGCTTTTACCTTCAATTTATACATCTTATACCCATCTTACAAACACAGTCCACTTTACAATAGTTCTCTCTTATTTGTTCAAAAGAGAGAGGATTGAGTACTGAATTGCATGGCCTCTAAAGGGCACACTTAAAGTGTCCCATACAATAAGGGGATCTGCTGTACCTATTGTTATGTCTGAAAAAGGTTATAAAGTCTTCTGTCCTAGTTCTAAACAATTTATGCATCTAGTAGACTTTGATTAAATTTCCAATATCCTCGCCCACGTGGAAATTCTGTAAGAGAAATATATATGCCAATTATGTGATGATCCGACCGCATTCTATCCCCTATCAACACTTTTTAAACTTTTGGTGCCAGAGAGAATGGTATAGAAAGTAGTCAGACGACTAGCTTGATTCAGCCTCGCGATGTAATATCTCACTAAATCAGGGTATTTAAGTCTCCATATATCCACTAATTACCAATATAATC
>NC_036844.1:26560771-26566102 GCF_002910315.2 Salvelinus sp. IW2-2015
TTGAGTCCTCCTCTTAATTTGCTGTTGTCCATCCAATTATGACATTCATGATTTCCTTAAGTGCCTGAGGGTGATAGTTTGTAGTGTGATTTCCTTTCCGGTCTATAGAGGTATTTAAGACCGTATTAAAATCTCCCACTATAATAATAGAGTCTAGTGTTGCTTGTAGAGTTGATAAATTCTTATATATATTTTCAAAGAAGCTTGGATCATCATTATTCGGACCGTATGTCCAATAACATATTTAAAATAATCCATCTACCTTGAGGATCTGTTTGGACAATTTGCACATTTGGATCAAAATTATTGTTAATTAAGACCATCACCCCTTTTGAATTTCTTTGCCCATGGGAGAAATATATTTTGTCCCCCCAGTTCTTTTTCCACAAAACTTCATCTAAAACTGTTGAACTTTAGTAATGTTAAAAACATTTACATTCCATACTCAGCATCAACAAAACTCTCTATCCTCGATCTTGTTAAATGTTCTCAGGTGTGTTGGCCACGCCCACTAATTGGCCTCACCCACTAATTGGCCACACCCAATCTTAATAAGTGTTTGTTTCCTTTGAAATGGGGTCTGTTTGGATAGACTAAAATTAACAGCTTGAATTGAAAAACATTACATAATAGCTCCATCCTGGCGGCGCAGTGGACTAATTTCATGAATAGAGAACAGAGTATTATAGGAAATTAATTTCCGTGTGTCCTGGAGTTCAAAAAAGTGAACCCAAAATAAGCTAGCAGTGCTATTCAAAGTCTTATTGAAAACATTCAGTGAAAGTTTTAAGGAACTTATTCAAAAACCATCAAATAACCTATAATTTCCGTTCTCAGAGCATTAATAAAATCTTCTAGGAAAACATTCAAGGAACTAAAGTAAAACGTTCTCAGAACCTCCCTGCAACCCAAAACTGACACATTTTCACTTCTGTTCTCAGAACATTTTTTATGAAGTAAGTTTTTCTGGTCAGGAAGCGTATAGGTTCGTTCCCACAACCAATGTGAAACCAAAAACATACGTTCCCACAACTTCCAGGGAACCAAATGTGCTATCTTGGAACAGTCATCATCATTTTAGTGATTATCATCAACAACATAAGAATCATCATCGCCAACATCATCAAACATGATAGTCAGGGGCCTCTCGAGTGGCGAGTGGCGCAGCGGTCTAAGGCACTGCATCTAAGTGCTAGCTGCGTAACTACAGATCCTGGTTTGATCCCAGGCTGTGTCGCAGCCGGCCGCAACCGGGAGACCCATGAGGTGGCGCACAATTGGCCCAGCGTCGTCCGGGTTAGGGGAGGGTTTGGCTGGCAGGGATGTTCTTGTCCCTGTCAAGAAGCAGTGCGGCTTGGCGGGGTTGTGTTTCGGAGGACGCACAGCTCCCGACCTTCGCCTCTCCCGGCACTCGAGCATCAATACATTACTCATCCCCCAACACTGTCAACCAAGAGTCAAGACTAAACCAATTCACCTTGGTGGTGTGCAGACTGSTTGTATATTATTCTTAACAATTTCGCACAAACCAGCAAAAATGCAACAATATGTCTATGAAACTATATATTCACAGTGTTATGAATGAATTGTGGTTTATTTGGTAGCATTTCATAGTGTGACTCATTTTACTAATTTCATTATACTGTACAAAGTTAGAGGTGCGCTATTTGATAGATTCCCACGCTCCCCTTACCTTGGGCTTCTAGTGGGGAGACCTGAGGTCAACCTATACCCGCCCCCTCCCCATRTCGTACTTCTGAGTGGGAGACCTTCCCAGGCAGTAGCCTGCCTAGCTCACAAACTAGAATCAGGGCGCCCACTCCGACAAGGTTAATTGACCCACAATCCCACACGGTGACATGATATCATTGACGTGATGTGCAAATGAGCGATAGAAAACCGATCGTGCAACTGTCACGATTCCGACTTTTTTTGTGCTGGCTCCCCGTGCCGCCCTGGGCGGCTGCCCATGTCGCCTATACCTATATCCGCCACTGTGCACGGGAGTTGCAGCTATGTAACTGTAACTACCAATTGATTTCACGAAATTGGGGAGAAAAAAACAAATATTWAAAAAATTATGTCATTTTGGGCTCCCGAGTGGCACAGCGATCTAAGGCACTGCATCTCAGTGCAAGAGGCGTCACTACAGTCCCTGGTTTGAATACAGGCTGTATCACATCCGGCTGTGGTTGGGAGTCCTATAGGGCGGCACACAATTGGCCCAGCGTCGTCCGGGTTTGGCCGGGGCAGGCCGTCATTGTAAGTAAGAATTTGTTCTTAACTGACTTGTCTAGTTAAATAAAGGTTCAATTAAAAACACATAAATAAATAAACAGTCATCATCTACGACAACAATCCCCACTATTACTGTCATCATCTACGACAACAATCCCCACTATTACTGTCATCATCTACGACAACAATCCCCACATTACTAGTCGATGCATCTACGACAACAATCCCCACTATTACTGTCATCATCTACGACAACAATCCCCACGTATTACTGTCATCATCTACGACAACAATCCCCACTATTACTGGCATCACTACGACAACATCCCCACTATTACTGTCATCATCTACGACAACAATCCCCACTTATATACTGTCATCATCTACGACAACAATCCCCACTATTACTGTCATCATCTACGACAACAATCCCCACTATTACTGCATCATCTACGACAACAATCCCACTATTACTGTCATCATCTACGACAACAATCCCCACTATTACTGTCATCACCTACGACAACAATCCCCACTATTACTGTCATCATCTACGACAACAATCCCCACTATTACTGTCATCATCACGACAACAATCCCACTATTACTGTCATCATCTACGACAACAATCCCCACTATTACTGTCATCATCTACGACAACAATCCCACTATTACTGGCATCATTACGACAACAATCCCACTATTACTGTCATCATCTACGACAACAATCCCCACTATTACTGTCATCATCTACAACAACAATCCCCACTATTACTGTCATCATCTACGACAACAATCCCCACTATTACTGTCATCATCTACGACAAAATCCCCTATTACTGTCATATCACCATATTACCATTTCAATCATCAACACGATAGCACTAACATGTTTTAACTACTATTCAGGTATGTGTAAAAAATGGAAACCCAGAGAGGTGTATTTAAAGGCCCAATGCAGCCATTTTTTATATCAATATCATATCATTTCCTTACTATAATAGTTTTCCTTTAAAATTGACAAAAATAGCTTTTTCAGAAAGAATCAGTGGTCTGAGTGGGGAGGTTAACTTAAAACTAGCTGTTATTGGCAGTATGGTTTGGATCTCTCTTTGTTATTGGTCTATTAACCAATTTACCAACTGTGATGTCACAAGGCAAGCCGAAACTCTCGCCCATGCGAACAGGCTGATTAGAAGGTCCTATGTAGATTGTATTTTCAAACAGAACTATTGGGAAAAGACACTGCTCAATTTCTTTTTACACTTACAGTGGGGAGAACAAGTATTTGAATACACTGCCGATTTTGCAGGTTTCCTACTTACAAGCATGTAGAGGTCTGTAATTTTTTATCATAGGCTACACTTCAACTGTGAGAGAAGGAATCTAAAACAAAAATCCAGAAAATCACATTGTATGATTTTTAAAGTTAATTAATTTGGCATTTTATTGCATGACATAAGTATTTGATACATCAGAAAAGCAGAACTTAATATTTGGTACAGAAACTTTGTTTGCAATTACAGAGATCATAACGTTCCTGTAGTTCTTGACGCAGGTTTGCACACACTGCAGCAGGGATTTTGGCCCACTCCTCCATAAGACCTTACTCCAGATCCTTCAGGTTTCGGGGCTGTGTCGCTGCAATACGGACTTTCAGCTCCCTCCCAAAGATTTTCTATTGGGTTCAGGTCTGGAGACTGGTCTGGAGGCCACTCCCAGGACCTTGAGATGCTTCTTACGGAGCCACTCCTTAGTTGCCCTGGCTGTGTGTTTCGGTCGTTGTCATGCTGGAAGACCCAGCCACGACCCATCTTCAATGTCTTACTGAGGGAGGAGTTGTGGCCAAAGATTCTCGCGCGATACATGGCCCATCCATCCTCCCCTCAATACGGGCAGTCGTCCTGTCCCCGTTTGCAGAAAAACATCCCCAAAGAAATGATGTTTTCCACCTCCATGCTTCACGGTTGGGATGGTGTTCTTGGGGTTTACTCATCCTTCTTATTCTCCAAACACGGCGAGTGGAGTTTAGACCAAAAAGCTCATATTTTGTCTCATCAGACCATATACCTTCTCCCATTCCTCCTCTAGAATCATCCAGCATGGTCATAGTGGCAAACTTCAGACGGGACCTGGACATGCCGCTGGCTTGAGCAAGGGGGACCGTTGCGGCGCTGCAGGAACTTTAATCGCATTGACGGCGTAGTGTTTTGACTAATGGTTTCTTTGCAGGACCTGTGTACCCAGCTCTCTTCAGGTCTATTGGGACCAGGTCCTGCCGTGTAGTTCTGCGCGATCCCCTCAGCCTTCCTCAGGAAATCATTGATGCCCCACGAGGTGAAGATCTTAATGGAGCCCCAGACCAGAGGGTGATTGACCGTCATCTTGAACTTCTTCCATTTGCTAATAGCGCAATAGTTGTTGCCTTCTCACCAAGGCTGCTGCCTATTGTCCTGTAGCGCCATCCCAGCCTTGGCAGGTCTACAAGTTATTATCCCTGATTGTCGCTTACAACAGCCTCTCTGGTCGTTGGCCATTGTGGAGAGGTTGGAAGTCTGTTTGATTGGAGTGTTGGACAGAGTTGTCCTTTTATTACAGGGTAACGAGTTCAAACAGGTTGCAGTAATACAGGTAAATGAGTTAGAGAAACAGGAAGGGCTTCTTAAAGAAAAACTAACAAGGTCTCTGTGAGAGCCGGAATCTTACTGGTTGGTAGGTGATCAATAACTTATTGTCAATGCAATAAATGGCAAATTAATTACTTAAAATCATACCAATGTAATTTTCTTGGATTTTTTGTTTAGATTCCGTAATCTTCAGCAGTTGAAGTGGTACCTATGATAAAAATAACAGACCTCTTACATGCTTTGTAAGTAGGAAAACCTGCAAAATCGGCAGTGTATTCAAAATACTTGTTCTCCACCCACTGAGATAGTGTTTAGTTTTCATCACCTGTTGTACAGATGTGATAGCAAAACATAGGAAACTTGAATTTTTGAAACTGGCAGTGGCCCCTTTAAAGAATGCAAACGTTCCTTTGCCTCAGTTCCAAGGTGGTCTAACTGAGCAAAACAAGGTAGTTATGTCATATGG
>NC_036844.1:26569118-26576318 GCF_002910315.2 Salvelinus sp. IW2-2015
AATCTACGACAACAATCCCCACTATTACTGGTCATCATCTACGACAACAATCCCCACTATTACTGTCATCATCTACGACCACAATCCCCACTATTACTGTCATCATCTACGACAACAATCTCCCACTATTACTGTCATCATCTACGACAACAATCCCCACTATTACTGTCATCATCTACGACAACAATCCCCACTATTACTGTCATCATCTACGACAACAATCCCCACTATTACTGTCATCATCTACGACAACAATCCCCACTTATACTGTCATCACTACGACAACAATCCCCACTATTACTGTCATCATCTACGACAACAATCCCCACTATTACTGTCATCATCTACGACAAACAATCCCCACTATTACTGTCAGTCATCTACGACAACAATCCCCACTATTACTGTCATCATCTACGACAACAATCCCCACTATTACTGTCATCATCTACGACAAACAATCCCCACTATTACTGTCATCATCTACGACAACAATACAATCCCCACTATTACTGTCATCATCTACGACAACAATCCCCACTATTACTGTCATCATCTACGACAACAATCCCCACTATTACTGTCATCATCACCATATTACCATTTCAATCATCAACACGATAGCACTAACATGTTTTAACTACTATTCAGGTATGTGTTAAAAATGGAAACCCAGAGAGGTGTATTTAAAGGCCCAATGCAGCCATTTTTTATATCAATATCATATCATTTCCTTACTATAATAGTTTTCCTTTAAAATTGACAAAAATAGCTTTTTCAGAAAGAATCAGTGGTCTGAGTGGGGAGGTTAACTTAAAACTAGCTGTTATTGGCAGTATGGTTTGGATCTCTCTTTGTTATTGGTCTATTAACCAATTTACCAACTGTGATGTCACAAGGCAAGCCGAAACTCTCGCCCATGCGAACAGGCTGATTAGAAGGTCCTATGTAGATTGTATTTTCAAACAGAAACTATTGGGAAAGAACACTGCTCAATTTCTTTTACACTTATATAGTGTTAGTTTCATCACCTGTTGTACAATGTGATACAAAACATAGGAAAACTGAATTTTGACTGCAGTGGGCCTTTAAAGACAAATGTTCCTCTTGCCTCAGTTCCATAGTMTCTAACTGAGCAACAAGGTAGTATGTCATTGAACCCTAGGATGATGTATGAATATCAATGAGGTAGGTAGAGTATTATGGGATAGAACTTTAGGCCCATATGAATATGGATAGGACTATCTGAGATTGAGCCACACATAGAATAGGTTCGTTGAATCAGATCAATATGCAAATTACAACATAATTAATTTGACTTCGGTATAGGAAATCTGATTGTAGATTCTACGGTGTAGAATATGAATCTCCGTTTGTGTATATGAGAGAGAGACTGGTGTATGAGTGAGCACTTTGAACTGAGTTAATATGGATGTGTGTGTCTGTCTGTCTGTGAGAGAGAGAGCACTATAACGAGGCCTGTCAATATGGATGTGTCTGTCTGTGAGTAGGAGAGAGCAGAGCTGAGCACAGAACTTGAGCTGCAGCTGAGACGAGTCTTAATTGATTTCACAGGGAGAGGAGCGGGGGAGGTGGCACATGCAGAGGATGGGGGATGGAATGGGGCGAAGGGGGTCTTAATTATTAATGACAGAATCTGCAGATGAAAACAGGGGGACAACAAGGCACTTTACATAACAGTGCAGCAGTACTCTCCTCTCTCTACCCGCGCTCTCGCTCTCGCTCTCACTCTCGCTCTCGGTCTCGCTCTCTCCATTCAACACAGCCACCAGTCAGTGGAAACACCAACACAGCTGTGTGCCGGCCTGTCGCCATTTTGTGTGCCAGCCGGCCTGCCTCCGTATGTGATATGAGAGAAAAGGTGGATTTGGCAAGCCTAAAGTTTACAGTGATTTAGTGGGGCTGGGGAGAGAGGCAGCATATCTGGACCAGTGCTCCCTCCATATGTAATACTTCACGGTGCCAAGGCTCCTCCTCTGATGCATGCATCATTAAAGCACTCTCTCTGTAGTGCCTTGAAGGCCTCATGAGCAGCTAGTGAGTGTCAGAGGGATGAAAAGACAGCGTAAATGGAGAGAGTGATACTTTCTCTAGATACAGACAGTACAGTGCCCTATATCTATTATACASTCAGGGATCTGAGTCCTCTGACCCTATTGTGACCCCCAGGTCTGTTCCAGAGAGCCATAGCCCAGAGTGGCTCAGCCATCTCCAGCTGGTCGGTCAACTACCGACCCCTCATGTACACCCAGATCCTGGCTAAGAAGGTAGGRTGCAGCTACGGGGACACAGGCGACCTGGTGGAGTGTCTGAGGAGGAAGAGCTTCAGGGAGCTGGTGGACCAGGACATCCAGCCGGCCAGYTATCARATCGCCTTCGGCCCKGTGGTGGATGGAGACGTGGTMCCCGACGACCCRGAGATTCTCATGCAACAGGTCGGACTCAGCCTCTAGCTCCAAAACAACATGTCTATTCTGTCTTTCAATTGTATTCTGTCTTTTAAAATTGTATTTCTATCCGTCTTTCTCACAGTCTTTTATATATTTGGCATTTTTATGCAACGTCTGCTCTTACTGTTTCTATAGCAGTGTCTTTTTCTTCCTCCATGTTCTGTGATGCTGTGTGTGTGTGTGTGCTGCCACCAGGGGGAGTTCCTGAACTATGACATCCTGCTGGGGGTGAACCAGGGAGAAGGGCTGAAATTTGTGGATGACAGTGAGGGGGATGATGGGATCTCTGCAGCCTCTTTTGACTACACCATCTCCAACTTTGTGGACAACCTGTATGGATACCCTGAGGGTGAGAGTTTGTTATAAATGTCCTCATACACACAAACATATTCGTCGCCCCCACAGGAGCAGAAGTAATGCTCCACTTACCCATGTGTGTTAATAATAGATAAATATTTTATTTTGCAATGCTTTAGTATTTCATTGGTGGGTATTCAAGGTCTCTCTGTTCCTTAACCTCCCCATCTCTTGTTACTCTCTAATCTATCTCTTGCTCTCATTCTCTGTCTCCCCCCCCTCTCACTCTCCCCCTCTCTCTGTCTCTCTCTCTCTCTCTCTCTAATCTATCTCTTGCTCTCATTCTATGTCTCCCCCCCTCTATCACTCTCCCCCCTCTCCTCCTGCTCACTCTCCCCTCTCTCTGTCTCTCCCCCTCTCTCTCCCCCTCTCTCCACCACCTCTCTCACTCTCCCACCTCTCTCTCTCTCTAGTTGAAGTACAAAATGGAAAATAATATAGGTTGTATTTACAAAGGTGTTTGTTCTTCACTGGTTGCCCTTTTCTTGTGGCAACAGGTCACAAATCTTGCTGCTGTGATGTCACACTGTGGTATTTCACCCAATAGATATGGGAGTTTATCAAAATTGGATTTGTTTTCGATTCTTTGTGGGTCTGTGTAATCTGAGGGAAATATGTGTCTCTAATATAGTCCTACATTTGGCAGGAGGTTAGGAAGTGCAGCTCAGTTTCCACCTCATTTTGTGCGCAGTGTGCACGGCAGCCTTTCTCAGTAGCAAGACTATGCTCACTGAGTCTGTACATAGTCAAAGATTTCCTTTATTTTGGGTCAGTCGCAGTGGTCAGGTATTCTTCCACTGTGTACTCTCTGTTTAGGGCCAAATAGCATTCTCGTTTGCTCAGTTTTTTGTAAATTCTTTCCAATGTGTCAAGTAATTATCTTTTTGTTTTCTCATGATTTGGTTGGGTCTAATTGTGTTGCTGTCCTGGGGCTCTGTGGGGTCTGTTTGTGTTTGTGAACAGAGCCCCAGGACCAGCTTGCTTAGGGGTCTCTTCTCCAGGTCCATTTCTCTGTAGGTGATGGCTTTGTTATGGAATGCTTGGAAATCGCTTCCTTTTAGGTGGTAGTAGAATTTAARGGCTCTTTTTTGATAAATAGCGAATATCAGCCTAATTATGCTCTGCATGCATTATTTGGTGTTTTAAGTTTTACTGGGGATATTTTTGCAGAATTTTGAATGCAGAGTCTCAATTTGGTGTTTGTCCCATTTTGTGAATTCTTGGTTGATGAGCGAACCCCAGACCTCACAACCATAAAGTGCAATGGGTTCTATAACTGACTCAAGTATTTTTTGCCAGATCCTAAATGGTATGTTGAATTTTATGTTCCTTTTGATGGCATAGYAGGCCCTTCTTGCCTTGTCTCTCAGATTGTTCACAGCTTTGTGGAAGTTACCTGTGGCGCTGATGTTGAGGCTTAGGTATGTATCGGTTTTTGTGTGCTCTAGGGCAATAGTGTCTAGATGGAATTTGTATTCGTGGTCCTGGCAACTGGACCTTTTTTGGAACACCATTATTTTTGTCTTACTGAGTTTTACTGTCAGGGCCCAGGTCTGACAGAATCTGTACAGAAGATCTAGGTGCTGCTGTAGTTCCTCCTTGGTTGGGGACCGAAGCACCAGATCGTCAGCAAACAGTAGACATTTGATTTCAGATTCTAGTAGGGTGAGGCCGGGTGCTGCAGATTGTTCTAGTTCCCTCCCCAATTCATTGATATATATGTTGAAGGGGGTGGGGCTTAAGCTGCATCCCTGTCTCACCCCCGGCCCTGTGGAAAGAAATGTGTGTGTTTTTTTTGCCAATTTGAACTGCACACTTGTTGTTTGTGTACATGGATTTTATAATGTCGTATGTTTTTCCCCCAACACCACTTTCCATCAATTTGAATAGCAGACCTTCATGCCAAATTGAGTGGAAAGCTTTTTTTAAATCAGCAAAGCATGAGAAGACTTTGCCTTTGTTTAGAATTTTTTGTTTGTCAATTAGGGTGTGCAGGGTGAATACGTGGTCTGTCGTATGGTAATTTGGTAAAAAGCCAATTTGACATTTGCTCAGTACATTGTTTTCACGGAGGAAATGTTTGTCTGCTGTTAATGATAATGCAGAGGATTTTCCCAGGGGTGATGTTGTTGCATATCCCCCGGTAGTTATTGGGGTCAAATTTTTCTCCACTTCTGTGGATTGGGGTGATCAGTCCTTGGTTCCAAATATTGGGGAAGATGCCAGAGCTGAGGATAATGTTAAAGAGTTTAAGTACAGTCAATTTAAAATTGTGGTCTGTGTATTTTATCATTTCATTTAGGATATCTTCAACCCCACAGGCCTTTTTGGGTTGGAGGGTTTGTATTTTGTCCTGTAGTTCATTTAATGTAATTGGAGAATCCAGTGGGTTCTGGTAGTCTTTAATAATTTATTCTAAGATTTTGTATTTGATCATGTATTTGTTTTTGCTGTTTGTTCTTTGTTATAGAGCCCAAAAGATTGGAGTGATTTATCCATATACTGTATATCCGTTTTGGATAGATAACTCTTCATGTGGTTGTTTGTTTAGAGCTTTCCAATTTTCCCATAAGTGGTTAGAGAATTTGGATTCTACAATTACATTGAGCTGATTTCTTATTATTATTATCTTTATTTTTCCGTAGTGTATTTCTGTATTGTTTTAGTGATTTGCCATAGTTCCCTAAAACACTTCTGCGAGCAAGCCTTTCTAATCGACCTGGCCCGGGTATCCTGGAAGGATAGTGACCTCGTCCCGTCAGTAGAGGATGCCTGGTTGTTCTTTTAAAGTGCTTTCCTAACCATCTTAAATAAGCATGCCCCTTTCAAAAAACGTAGAACTAAGAACAGATATAGCCCTTGGTTCACTCCAGACTTGACTGCCCTTGACCAGCGCAAAAACACCCTGTGGCGTACAGCACTAGCATCGAATAGTCCCCGCGGTATGCAACTTTTCAGGGAAGTCAGGAACCAATACACACAGTCAGTTAGGAAAGCAAAGGCTAGCGTTGATTGAGTGTGAAGCTATTTTGTAGATGACATCGCCGAGATCGAGGATCGTAGTAGTCAGTTTTAACTAGGGTAAATTTGGCGCGTGAGTGAAGGAGGCTTTGTTCGGATAGAAAAGCCGATTCTTGATTTGATTTTGGATTGGAGATGTTTGATATGAGTCTGGAAGGAGAGTGCAGTCTAAGCAGACACCAACGGTACTTATAGATGTCCACATATTCTAGTCGGAACCGTCCAGGTGTGGTGATGCTAGCAGGCGTCTGCGGTGCAGGCAGCGAATGGTTGGAAGCATGCATTTGGTTTTACTAGCATTTAAGAGCAGTTGGGCCACGGAAGGAGTGTTGTATGGCATTGAAGCTCGTTTTGAGGTTAGATAGCACAGTGTCCAGGAAGGCCGGATATATGAAGTGTCGTCTGCGTAGAGGTGATCAGGAATCGCCCGCAGCAAGCAACAATCACATTGATGTATACAGAGAAGAGTCGGCCCGAGAATTGAATGTGGTACCCATAGAGACTGCAGAGCGGACAACATGCTCCGATTTGACACCAATGAACTCTGTCTGCAAAGTAGTTGGTGAACCAGGCAAGCAGTCATTAGAAAAACCGAGGCTACTGAGTCTGCGATAAGAATATGGTGATTGACAGAGTCGAAAGCCTTGGCCAGGTCGATGAAGACGGCTGCACAGTAATGTCTTTTATCGATGCGCGTTATGATGTCGTTTAGTACCTTGAGCGTGGCTGAGGTGCACCGTACCGCTCGGAAACCGGATTGCACAGCGAGAAGAGTACGTGGGATTCGAATGGTCAGTGATCTGTTTTGCTTGGACTTTTCGAACCTTATAGGCAGGCGGGATGGATATAGGTCTGTAACAGTTTGGTCAGGGTGTCTCCCCTTTGAAGAGGGATGACCGCGGCAGCTTTCCAATCCTGGGGATCTCAGATGATACGAAGGAAGAGTTGAACAGGCTTAATAGGGTGCGACAATGGCGGCGGACAGTTTCGAAAATAGGGGGTCCAGATTGTCAAGCCCAGCGATTATTGTATGGGCAGGTTTTCCAGCTCTCTTCAGAACACTCTGCTATCTGGATTTGGGTAAGAGGAAGCTGGGGAGGCTTGGGCGAGTAGCAGGGGGGGGGGCGGGGCTGTTGGCCAAGGTTGGAGTCGCCAGGAGGAGACATGGCCAGCCATTGAGAATGCTTGTTGAAGTCTTCGATTATCACGGATTTATCGGTGGTGACCGGTTACCTAGTCAGTGCAGTGGGCAGCTGGAGGAGGTGCTCTTGTTCTCCATGGACTTTACAGTATCCCAGAACTTTTTGGAGTTAGAGCTACAGGATGCGAATTTCTGCTTGAAAAAGCTGGC
>NC_036844.1:26580354-26708706 GCF_002910315.2 Salvelinus sp. IW2-2015
TGAAAGGGCTGCAAAATCTGGACCCCTACAAATCAGCTGGGCTAGACAATCTGGACCCTCTCTTTCTAAAATTATCCGCCGCCATTGTTGCAACAACTATTACTAGTCTGTTCAAACTCTCTTTCGTATCGTCTGAGATTCCTAAAAATTGGAAAGCGGATGCGGTCATCCCCCTCTTCAAAGGGGGAGACACTCTAGAGCCAAACTGTTACAGACCTATATCCATCCTGCCCTGCCTTTCTAAAGTCTTCGAAAGCCAAGTCAACAAACAGATCACCAACCATTTCGAATCCCACCGTACCTTCTCCACTATGCAATCTGGTGTCCGAGCTGGTCATGGGTGCACCTCAGCCACGCTCAAGGTCCTAAACGATATCATAACCGCCATCAATAAAAGACAGTACTGTGCAGCCGTCTTCATCGACCTGGCCAAGGCTTTCGACTCTGTCAATCACCGTATTCTTATCGGCAGACTCAACAGCCTTGGTTTGTCTAATGACTGCCTCGCCTGGTTCACTAACAACTTCTCAGATAGAGTTCAGTGTGTCAAATCGGAGGGCCTGTTGTCCAGACCTCTGGCAGTCTCTACAGGGGTGCCACAGGGTTCAATTCTTGGGCCGACTCTTTTCTCTGTATATATCAATGATGTTGCTCTTGCTGCGGGTGATTCTTTAATCCACCTCTACGCAGATGACACCATTCTGTATACATCTGGCCCTTCTTTGGACACTGTGTTAACAAACCTCCAAACGAGCTTCAACGCCATACAACACTCCTTCCGTGGCCTCCAACTGCTCTTAAATGCTAGTAAAACGAAATGCATGCTCTTCAACCGATCGCTGCCAGCACCCGCCCGCCCGACTAGCATCACTACTCTGGACGGTTCTGACTTAGAATATGTGGACAACTATAAATACCTAGGTGTCTGGCTGGACTGTAAACTCTCCTTCCAGACTCACATTAAGCATCTCCAATCCAAAGTTAAATCTAGAATCGGCTTCCTATTTTGCAACAAAGCCTCCTTCACTCATGCTGCCAAACATACCCTCGTAAAACTGACTATCCTACCAATCCTTGACTTCGGCGATGTCATTTACAAATTAACCTCCAACACTCTACTCATCAAATTGGATGCAGTCTATCACAGTGACATCCGTTTTGTCACCAAAGCCCCATATACTACCCACCACTACCCACCACACCTGTATGCTCTCGTTGGCTGGCCCTCGCTACATATTCGTCGCCAAACCCACTGGCTCCAGGTTATCTATAAGTCCTTGCTAGGTAAAGACCCACCTTATCTCAGCTCACTGGTCACCATAGCGGCACCCACCCGTAGCATGCACTCCAGCAGGTGTATTTCACTGGTCACCCCCAAAGCCAATTCCTCCTTTGGCCACCGTTCCTTCCAGTTCTCTGCTGCCAATGACTGGGAAAAAATTGCAAAAATCACTGAAGTTGGAGACTTATATCTCCCTCACTAACTTTAAGCATCAGCTGTCAGAACAGCTTACCGATCATTGCATCTGTACATAGCCCATCTGTAAATATCCCATCCAACTACCTCATCCCCATATTGTTATCCAGTTCTCTGCTGCCAATGACTGGAACGAATTGCAAAAATCACTGAAGTTGGAGACTTACAGTTGAAGTCGGAAGTTTACATACACTTAGGTTGGAGTCATTAAAACTCGTTTTTCAACCACTCCACAAATGTCTTGTTAACAAACTATAGTTTTGGGAAGTCGGTTAGGACATCTACTTTGTGCATGACACAAGTAATTTTTCCAACAATTGTTTACAGACAGATTATTTCACTTATAATTACTGCATTTTTACCTGTTGTTGCTGTGTTAGACTAGCACCCTGTTATTGCTGTTGTTATCTTACCTGTTGTTTTAGCTAGCTCTCCAATCAAGACTGCAATCACTTTATGCCTTATTGTATGTCCTCTCAAATATCAATATGCCTTGCATACTGTTGTTCAGGCTAGTTTTCATTATCATTGTTTTGGTTTGCAATGGACCCTGTAGTTCCACTCTCCGTACCTCTGATACCCCCTTTGTCCCACCCCCCACACATGCGGTGACCTCACCTATTGAGACCAGATGTCCAGAGATACAACCTCTCTTATCATCACCCAGTGCCTGGGCTTACTCCGCTGTGCCCGCGCCCCTCCATACCCCTGTCTGCACATTATGCCCAGAATCTATTCTACCACGCCCATAAATTCTGCTCCTTTTATTCTTTGTCCCAACGCTCTAGGCGACCAGTTTTGATAGCCTTTAGCCGCACCCTCATCCTAATACTCCTCTGTTCCTCGGGTGATGTGGAGGTAAACCCAGGCCCTGCATGTCCCCAGTCACCCTCATTTGTTGACTTCTGCGATCGAAAAAAGCCTTGGCCTCATGCATGTCAACATCAGAAGCCTCCTCCCTAAGTTTGCCTTACTCACCGCTTTAGCACACTCTGCCAATCCTGATGTCCTTGCCGTGTCCGAATCCTGGCTTAGGAAGGCCACCAAAAATTCTGAGATTTCCATACCCAACTATAACACTTTCCGTCAAGATAGAACTGCCAAAGGGGGAGGAGTTGCAATCTACTGCAGAGATAGCCTGCAAAGTTCTGTCATACTTTCCAGGTCTATGCCCAAACAGTTCGAACTTCTAATTTTAAAAATTAATCTCTCCAGAAATAAGTCTCTCACTGTTGCGGCCTGCTACCGACCCCCCTCAGCTCCCAGCTGTGCCCTGGACACCATCTGTGAATTGATCGCTCCCCATCTAGCTTCAGAGTTTGTTCTGTTAGGTGACCTAAACTGGGATATGCTTAACACCCCGGCAGTCCTACAATCCAAGCTTGATGCCCTCAATCTCACACAAATCATCAAGGAACCCACCAGGTACAACCCTAAATCCGTAACATGGGCACCCTAATAGACATTATCCTGACCAACCTGCCCTCCAATATCACCTCTGCTGTCTTCAATCAAGATCTCAGCGATCACTGCCTCATTGCCTGTATCCGCCACGGGTCCGCGGTCAAACGACCACCCCTCATCACTGTCAAACGCTCCCTAAAACACTTCTGCGAGCAGGCCTTTCTAATCGACCTGGCCCGGGTACCCTGGAAGGATATTGACCTCTCCCGTCAGTTGAGGATGCCTGGTCTTCTTTAAATGTTACTTCCTCACCATATTAACAAGCATGCCCTTCAAAAAATGCAGAACCAAGAACAGATATAGCCCTTGGTTCACTCCAGACTGACTGCCCTGCGACCAGCACAAAAACATCCTGTGGCGAACTGCAATAGCATCGAAAGTCCCCGCGATATGCAACTGTTCAGGGAAGTCAGGAACCAATACACCAGTCAGTAGGAAAGCAAAGGCCAGCTTTTTCAAGCAGAAATTCGCATCCTGTAGCTCTAACTCCAAAAAGTTCTGGGATACTGTAAAGTCCATGGAGAACAAGAGCACCTCCTCCCAGCTGCCCACTGCACTGAGGCTAGGTAACACGGTCACCACCGATAAATCCGTGATAATCGAAGACTTCAACAAGCATTTCTCAATGGCTGGCCATGCCTTCCTCCTGGCGACTCCAACCTTGGCCAACAGCCCCGCCCCCCCCCCGCTGCTACTCGCCCAAGCCTCCCCAGCTTCTCCTTTACCAAATCCAGATAGCAGATGTTCTGAAGAGGCTGGAAAACCTGGACCCATACAAATCAGTGGGCTTGACAATCTGGACCCCCTATTTCTGAAACTGTCCGCCGCATTGTCGCACCCCCTATTACCAGCCTGTTCAACCTCTCCTTCGTATCATCTGAGATCCCCAAGGATTGGAAAGCTGCCGCGGTCATCCCCTCTTCAAAGGGGGAGACCCCTGGACCCAAACTGTTACAGACCTATATCCATCCTGCCCTGCCTATCTAAGGTCTTCGAAAGCCAAGTCAACAAACAGATCACTGACCATCTCGAATCCCACCGTACCTTCTCCGCTGTGCAATCCGGTTTCCGAGCCGGTCACGGGTGCACCTCAGCCACGCTCAAGGTACTAAACGCATCATAACCGCCATCGATAAAAGACATTACTGTGCAGCCGTCTTCATCGACCTGGCCAAGGCTTTCGACTCTGTCAATCACCATATTCTTATCGGCAGACTCAGTAGCCTCGGTTTTTCTAATGACTGCCTTGCCTGGTTCACCAACTACTTTGCAGACAGAGTTCAGTGTGTCAAATCGGAGGGCATGTTGTCCGGTCCTCTGGCAGTCTCTATGGGGGTACCACAGGGTTCAATTCTCGGGCCGACTCTTTTCTCTGTATACATCAATGATGTTGCTCTTGCTGCGGGCGATTCCCTGATCCACCTCTACGCAGACGACACCATTCTAATACTTCCGGCCTTCCTTGGACACTGTGCTATCTAACCTCCAAACGAGCTTCAATGCCATACAACACTCCTTCCGTGGCCTCCAACTGCTCTTAAATGCTAGTAAAACCAAATGCATGCTTTTCAACCGTTCGCTGCCTGCACCCGCACGCCCGACTAGCATCACCACCCTGGACGGTTCCGACCTAAGATATGTGGACATCTATAAGTACCTAGGTGTCTGGCTAGACTGCAAACTCTCCTTCCAGACTCATATCAAACATCTCCAATCCAAAATCAAATCAAGAATCGGCTTTCTATTCCGCAACAAAGCCTCCTTCACTCACGCCGCCAAATTTACCCTAGTAAAACTGACTATCCTACCGATCCTCGACTTCGGCGATGTCATCTACAAAATAGCTTCCAACACTCTACTCAGCAAACTGGATGCAGTTTATCACAGTGCCATTCGTTTTGTTACTAAAGCACCTTATACGACCCACCACTGCGACCTGTATGCCCTAGTCGGCTGGCCCTCGCTACATGTTCGTCGTCAGACCCACTGGCTCCAGGTCATCTACAAGGCTATGCTAGGTAAAGTGCCGCCTTATCTCAGTTCACTGGTCACGATGGCTACACCCACCCGCAGCACGCGCTCCAGCAGGTGTATCTCCACTGATCATCCCTAAAGCTAAAACCTCATTTGGACGCCTTTCCTTCCAGTTCTCTGCTGCCTGCGACTGGAACGAATTGCAAAAATCTCTGAAGTTGGAGACTTTTATCTCCCTCAACAACTTTAAAAATCTGCTATCCGAGCAGCTAACCGATCGCTGCAGCTGTACATAGTCCATCTGTAAACTACCCACCCAATTTACCTACCTCACCCCCCATACTGCTTTATTTTATTTACTTTTCTGCTCTTTGCACACCAGTATCTCTTCTTGCACATGTTCATCTGATGATTTATCACTCCAGTGTTAATCTGCTAAATTGTAATTATTCGATTTATTGCCTACCTCATGCCTTTTGCACACATTGTATATAGATTCTCTTTTTTTCTACCATGTTATTGACTTGTTTATTGTTTACTCCATGTGTCTCGTCTGTTCACACTGCTATGCTTTATCTTGGCCAGGTCGCAGTTGCAAATGAGAACTTGTTCTCAACTAGCCTACCTGGTTAAATAAAGGTGAAATAAAAAATAAATAAATAAATATCACAATTCCAGTGGGTCAGAATGTTCATACGTAAGTGACTGTCCTTTATACAGCTTGGAAAATTCCAGAAAATGTGTTCATGGCTTTAGAAGCTTCTGATAGGCTAATTGACATCATTTGTATCAATTCGAGGTGTACCTGTGGATGTATTTCAAGGCATACCTTCAAACTCAGTGCCTCTTTGCTTGACATCATGGGAAAATCAAAAAGAATCAGCCAAGACCTCAGAAAAAAATTGTAGACCTCCACAAGTCTGGTTCATCCTTGGGAGCAATTTCCAAATGCCTGAAGGTACCACGTTCATCTGTACAAACAGTAGTACGCAAGTATAAACACCATGGGACCACGCAGCCGTCATACCGCTCAGGAAGGAGACGCTTTCTGCCTCCTAGAGATGAATGTACTTTGATGTGAAAAGTGCAAATCAATCGCAGAAAGGACCTTGTGAAGATGCTGGAGGAAACAGGTAAAAAAGTATCTATATCCACAGAAAATGAGTCCTATATCGACATAACCTGAAAGGCCGCTCAGCAAGGAAGAGGCCACTGCTCCAAAACCGCCAATAAAAAAGCCAGACTACGGTTTGCAACTGCACATGGGGACAAAGATCGTACTTTTTAGAGAAATGTCCTCTGGTCTGATGAAACAAAAATAGAACTGTTTGACCATAATGACCATGGTTATGTTTTGAGGAAAAGGTGGGAGGCTTGCCAGCCGAAGAACACCATCCCAGCACGGGGGTGGCAGCATCATGTTGTCGTGGTGCTTTGCTGCAGAAGGGACTGGTGCACTTCACAAAATAGATGGCATCATGAGACAGGAACATGTTGTGGATATATTGAAGCAACATCTCGACATCAGTCAGGAAGTTAAAGCTTGGGTCTTCCAAATGGACAATGACCCCAAGCATACTTCCAAAGTTGTGGCAAAATGGCTTAAGGACAAGCATACTTCCAAAGTTGTGGCAAAATGGCTTAAGGACAACAAAGTGAAGGTATTGGAGTGGCAATCACAAGCCCTGACCTCAATCCTGTATAAAATTTGTGGGCAGAACTGAAAAAGCGTGTGCGAGCAAGGAGGCCTACAAACCTGACTCAGTTACACCAGCTCTGTCAGGAGGAATGGTCCAAAATTCACCCAACTTATTGTGGTACGCTTTAAACAATTTAAATGCAATGCTACCAAATACTGAGTGTATGTAAACTTCTGACCCACTGGGAATGTGATGAAAGAAATAAAAGCTGAAATAAATCATTCTCTCTACTATTATTCTGACATTTCACATTCTTAAAATAAAGTGGTGATCCTAACTGTCCTAAGACATGGAATGTTTACTAGGATTACATGTCAGGAATTGTGAAAAACTGAGTTTAAATGTATTTGGCTAAGGTGTATGTAAACTTCRCGAATTCAGCTGTATATCTCCCTCACTAAATAACTGTCAGAGCAGCTTACCGATCGCTGCAGCGGTACACAGCCCATCTGTAAATAGCCCATCCAACCAACTACCTACCTCATCCCCATATTTGTTTTTGTTTTTCTGCTCTTTTGCAKACCAGTATTTCCACTTGCACATCCTCATCTGCACATATATCACTCCAGTTTAAATTGCTAAATTGTAATTACCTCGCCACTATTGGCCTATTTATTGCCTTACCACCTTACTTCATTTGCACACACTATATACAGATTTTTCTATTGTGTTATTGACTGTACGTTTGTTTATCCCATGTGTAACTCTGTGTTGTTGTTTTTGTTGCACTGCTTTGCTTTATCTTGGCCACGTCACAGTTGTAAATGAGAAGTTGTTCTCAACTGGCCTACCTGGTTAAATAAAGGTAATATAAAAAAATATATTTAAAAAATAGTTAAGGCGTAGGCTCAGGTTTTTGGGGTCTCTATGTTTTTGGTTAGATAGGTTTCTCAATTCCTTTCTTAGGTTTTGCATTCTTCATCAAACCATTTGTTATTGTTGTTAATTTTCTTACGTTGTCTGCTTTACATTTTTAGATTTGATAGGGAAGCTGAGAGGTCAAAAATGCTGTTAAGGTTTTCTACTGCCAAATGTACACCTTCACTATTACAGTGAAACCTTTTGTCAAGGAAATTGTCTAAAAGGGATTGAATTTGTTGTTGCCTAATTGTTTTTTGGTAGATTTCCACACTATTTTCCTTCCATCTATAGCATTTCTTAATATTATTCAGTTCCTTTGGCTTTGATGCCTCATGATTGAGCATAGCTCTGTTCAAGTAGAGTCTGATTTTACTGTGATCTGATAGGGGTGTCAGTGGACTGCAGGAGTTGTGACCTGTTTTTGTTGTCGTAATTGGTGGAGGGAATGCTGTCACCTCCAGGTAGGTGTTTGTCCCCCTGTATGCTGAGGGTGCCAGGTTCTTGTCCAGTTCTGGCATTTAGTCCCTGCCTGGAAATTGTTGATCTCCCCCTCTAGGATGGAGAAGCTGTCATTGTTAAAGTATGAGGATTCTAGTGGGGGGATAAAGGTAGCAAACATTAGCACATTTTTATCTGTTGCGATAATTTCCTTATTAACTTCTAGCCAAATGTAAAATGATCATGTTTTAACTAATTTAATAGAGTGGGTTAGGTCTGCTCTATATCAAATTAGCATACCCCCGAGTCTCTTCCCTGTTTCACACCTCATAGTTTAGTGGATGGAACTACCAGCTCTCTGTAACCTAGAGGGCAACCAGTGGGCCTGTCTCCTTTATACCATGTTTCTTGTAGGATAAGAATGTCTGTATTTCCAATTTCTTTGATGAAATCTGGGTTCCTGCTCTTTAGACCAAAGGCAGATGACCTCAGACCTTGTATATTCCAGGATGAGATAGTAAAAGCTTTGTGTTCCATAGTGTCTAGTGTTGTTTTTGTGTGGTTTAGGCCCGGACAATCACAGTAGGTGTGAGCAGAGCATGTTAAGCATCTGATACACACCTCTTAGGTCGCAGGATTGGCGGGTGTAATAGCGGTMGTTGGGCCTGTTGCTCTGCTCACGGCCTGGGCATAATGTCCTGCTGTCATGTTGAGGCCATTGCCGCAGGGTCGGGGGGCATGGGGTGGGCAGAAGGTGCATTGGTCTGATATGGGGTGGCCTATATAGGGTGTGGCCAGGGTTTGCTTCGGGTGGTCTTAGTTGGTTGGTGTGTGGCTGGTGATGCTGTGGTGTGGGTGTAGGTCCTCTTGGCATGGGTTCCCTTGGTGCAGGTCCTTCGGGAGGGGGTCTTGCAGGTCTGGGAGGGTGTCTCACTGGTCTGGGCGGGGTGTCCATTGCTCTGTTGCTCCTGTGTGAGGTGTTGGGGCTACGGTTGAGGATGACGTCCTCAGGAGCGTGCCGACGTCCTTCAGGGTCCTGGCAAAAGTTGGGATTGCTGCCTTGTGGAGGTGGACCTGGTCGTAAAGGCTGTTAAAGTCCAGGGTGGAGTGGTGGGCCAGGTATACATTTAGGTTTTGAGGCACAGTCTTGCGAAATGCTTGCATMCACCCGCTGTATGGTGGCAGGGTGAAAGTATTTTTGTGGTAGCAGGGTGGAGATAAACACTTGTGCATTGGGGTGAGTGGAAGAAGTTTTTTCAATCACTCCCAGCCTTGCTGGCTTGTCTGGGGGAGTGTCCTGCTCTCTGTCACACCTCAGCTTTCTGACCTCGTCCTTCAATGCCATGTGTGCCTCTTTAAGTTATCTCACCTCAGTCCGTAGAGCAGCCAGCTCTCTCAGACAGCCATCCATCTCCACATTCTGCCCTCCGGGTCTTGTTGTGCTGGTCTGTTTTGTGGGTTCTTCTGTCTGGATTGTGTGGACCAGCTCTCTGAGCTCCAACATGTCTCTCTCCAGCTCTGTGAATTTATCCCTCTCAATGATGGAGGACCAGTGCAGTTGTGGGACCTGGGTGTGTTCAGTGCTGGGGGGGTGACACTATTCTCATCTGCGGGACAGTTTGAAGAGGTGTGATCAGACTCACTCAGGATGGGGGAGTCGTCACAGGGAGAGAGATTTTCCTGCTGTGCTCTCTCTTTGATCCCATAAAAGTCCTGCATGATGCCATGCACCATTACTGTCCCAGACTTGTACACGTTGACAGACATTGTTTCAATTTCCTCAATGTCTAGTTTTCTGAGTTTCCACCCTTGGCCAATACACTCTCTCTTGGGGTAGTGTGCTCTTACAGCACTGTGCCATGCCAGGGGATGGTCTGTGTGGGAAATTAAGTTGCTTACGTTCCCCTCTTTGTAGCAGTCAGCAAATAATGTTTCTGGGTTGTCCTTGAGGAGCTTTTTTGATACTTATTCCTTGCAGTGTTATTTTTATTATACATGGGGTACTGTATTGTAATGACCTCTGGACAGGGATAAGCCGTTGGGGCTTCAAAGGCCTCTAAATTTGGGTGGGGGGAGCTGTGAAACTCTCCTGCCATTGTTGGGTTCAAGAGTTTTTACACATCTGGCTTCAAACCTCAGTGCTAATTGAAGGTGCCGCCAGGTCTGTTCTGTCCTAGCATTTTGGTAGCTTAGTATACTTATTTACTTAACTTTATATAACAAAATGACCTAGAGATTGTCTTTTACTTTTTGGCTTCAGAAGTAGCTTCAGACTGAATATTACTCACTGAGTTTTGTGTTGGATGGTATTTCTAGGTTCCGCTGTGTTTCTTCTGCAGGTTTTGGTTTGTTAGAAGTTTTTTCTTGATAGTCCCTGCTCTCATTCTCTGCCCCCCCTGTATCACCCTCTCTCTGTCTCTCTAATCTCTCTCTTGCTCTCATTCTCTGTCTCTACCCTTTCTCTCTCTCTCCCCCTTTCTCTCTCTCTAATATCTCTCTTGCTCGTTCTGTCTCTCCTCCCTCTCTCTGCTTCTCCCCCCTCTCCCTGTCTCTCGCATCTCTTTGTCCCCCCTCTCTGTCTTCCCCCTCTCTGTCTCTCCCCCCTCTCTCTGTCTCTCTAATCCCTCTCTTGCTCTCATTCTGTCTCTCCCCTTTCTCTCTCTCTCTCTCTCTATCTCTCTCTCTCTCTCTCTCTCTCTCTCATCTCTATCTTGCTCATTCTCTCTCTCTCATCTCTCGTCTGCTCTCTCTGTGTCTCACCCATCTCTGTCTGTCTTCAGGTAAGGACATCCTGAGGGAGACCATAAAGTTCATGTACACAGACTGGGCCGACAGGGACAACATAGACATGAGGAGGAAGACCCTGCTGGCACTGTTCACAGATCACCAGTGGGTGGCGCCAGCTGTGGCCACAGCCAAGCTGCACGCTGAGTTCCAGTCTCCTGTCTACTTCACACCTTCCACCACCACTGCCAGACAGAGGCCGGCCAGAGTGGGCGGAGCGGCCCACGGGGATGAGCTACCCTACGTGTTTGGGTCCCCATGGTGGGAGCACAGACCTGTTCCCTGTAACTTCTCGAAGAATGACGTCATGCTCAGTGCTGTGGTCATGACCTACTGGACCAACTTTGCCAAGACCGGGTCGTACTGAACCTAGACAGGACCTAGACACAGCACTGAGATATCAAATTAGAAACATGCTCTATCAGATGCATACAGTACATGCTCAATTATTTTGATCATCTTTCTTTCTTTCTTTCTTTCCTTCCTTCCTTCCTTCCTTCCTTCCTTCCTTCCTTCCTTCCTTTCCTTCCTTCCTTCCTTCCTTCCTTCCCTTCCTTCCTTCCTTCCTTCCCTTCCTCTCCTTCCCTTCCTTCCTTCCTTCCTTCCTTCTCTCGCTCTTGTTCTTTTTTTCCATCAGGGATCCCAACCTGCCTGTCCCTCAGGACACTAAGTTCATCCACACCAAGCCCAACCGCTTTGAGGAGGTCATCTGGACCAAGTTCAGCTCCAAGGACAAGCAGTACCTTCACATTGGCCTGAAGCCCCGCGTCAGGGACAACTACCGGGCCAACAAGGTGGCCTTCTGGCTGGAGCTGGTGCCTCACCTGCACTCCCTGCATGAGGACATCAACCCCATCACCACCCGCCTGCCACCTGGAGGAGGAGGTCCCCGCGTCCACCGGCCTGGTCCCCCTGGGGCACGCTCCACCCGCCACCCTGTCATCTCCACCAACCCCTCTGAACCCGAGCCAGACCCCTCAGAGCCGCCCCGTCGCAACCCGTTCCCTGACGAGATAAGGGACTACTCCACGGAGCTGAGTGTGACTGTGGCTGTGGGCGCCTCGCTGCTCTTCCTCAACGTGCTGGCCTTCGCAGCGCTCTACTACAAACGGGACAAGCGCCACGAGCTGCTTCAGAGACGCCACCGCCGCTTGTCCCCCCAGCGTGGCATGGGTACCGCCATGGGCTTGGGCATGGGAGCCCCGTCCCACAATGACCTGGCATTGAGCCAGGAGGAGGAGCTCATGTCCCTGCAGATGAAGCAGCAGAGAGTAGAGATGGAGCATGGTATCGGCACGCCCCTCCCTTCCCGCGGTCTCCATGGCGACCTGGAGCCGCTGCGGGCACAGGTGGGCCCGCCGGACTACACGCTGGCGCTGCGGCGGGCACCGGAGGACGTGCCGCTGATGACGGCAAACACCATCACCATGATGCCCAGCACCATCAGCGGCATGCAGCCCCTCCACCCCTTCAACACCTACCCCCCCGCCCCGGCACCCTCCACCACCCCCACCCCTGGACACAGCAACAACGCCCTGCCACACCAACACTCCACCACCCGCGTATAGGACCAGGCATAACCTCTGGATCAGCAGAGATACAAATAAACACCACACAGACTGGTCCTCTCCTCCTTCTTCTCTCTCTTACTGGGGTTATCCTCTCTTCTTTTTCTGTGTTGCTTTTTTCTCTTTCTCCGTGTCATTCTGTTCTCTGTCAATCTCCCCATGAGGCTGTGTTATCGCCCCCTACTGTTGGGATGCATGGCTCAGTCTGACTCAGGCTGTGGGCTGCTGGGACAAAGACTATCATTACCCAACTAACACATCTCTATCACACATCTTCCAACCTGTTCATATGTCTGTACAATCTGGGTGTTTCACTCTCTCTCTCTCTCACACTCTCTATCTTCCTCTCTCTCTCTCAACCAATATTACTGTTCTTCTTCTCTCTGCCTCCCACTCACTTCTCTCCACGTCTGTTCCTATAGCTCTTGATCACAACGTTCACACATTCCTCCCAGTCTCATTTTCATCCTATTTCTCTCTTGCGCAAACCACTTCAGGACTCCGTTTTTTCCTCTTTGGAGTCTTTTATACAAACACATAAATGTAAATTATGTATTATTGATAAATTGTAAGGATATGAATGAAAAAGGTGAGATTCTGATATCTCGTTTTTACCAGCATTCTTGGTGCCAAGTACTGTGATAACGCTCCTCTTTCAATGGGGTCCAATGGACCACCTGGAGAGGCCCATCCTGACTTGATCTTACACAAGGAATTACCATAATCAAAAAAGTGCCAGACGTTTCATCTTTCTTTTTGATCTTTTGCAATTTCTTTTTGTTTTTATTGCATTCAGTGTTGCACCTTGGCTGAGCTTTACTCAAGGGGGAAAATATTAAATATATCCATGTAAAAAATATAAAGAGAATATTAAGATTTATAACTGGTTTGCTGTCTGGGATCTTCTGCATGATTTTTATTTTCTAAATGGAGGATGGACATCAGAGTGGATATCTTGAATTTTTCCTTTTTATTTCAAGGTTTGGCCTTGTTTTTTTTATTGTTGTTTTTTTTTCTTTCTTGAAAAGTACTTTCTTTTTGTTTTTTACGTCAGCTGAACTTCGTGCACAAGAAAACTATCTTCTATTCTGTAGATACTTCAAAAAGGCTTTCAAGAGATGAATATTGACTATGACTATGATTATAACAAGGACAACAAATATGTCCTTTATTTTTTCATTTCTTATCACTGAGGCTGTTCCACAAGCACCTGCCGCCCTGAAAGACTGATGGAAGCCCCCTCTCTCTCTCCCTCATTTTATTTCTCTCTTTCTCTCATTACTTTAGCTGTGGAGTGTTGCACGGTCAACTGAAGAAAAAACATTGTTGGACTTTACCACTCCATCAGCTTGCAGTGTTTGTCCATGATAGGCTAATACTTGTTTTTGAATGGTGAAAATGTCATACTTCACGTGGATTGCCTCAATGATAAAAATTGATAGAATTCTACACATTTTCCCAGGAATAAAGGGTTGTCTRTGAACAATTATCTTCGTTTGAAGCACTCTAATCCTCTCCTCAGTGGGCTTTTAGCTACGTGCTTCAGGTTTTTGGAGACTGGGTATGACACTGTCTTTTCAAATCCTCTTCTGTTGTTCTGAGATTCTCTGTGTTGCTGAGGGGAGAGGGTGCAGGGGGTATGAGGGGGGCTCAGACAGACTGACTGACATACTGTAGGTCAAAGGTGAAAAGCCTTGTACGCACGTTTTAGATCTTTCAACCGCACAACTGAACACAGGGACACAATGAACTCTGAACATTCATGAAAAAAAAACTGTTACAGAGCGGATGTTGAGACAAAATAAGAAAAACCTTGACATCAAAACCAACAACGACGATGGAGAGATGAGTCTTCAGCAGAAGCCTGATATGTCTCCGATGCACTGAGGATGCGTTCAATATCTTGAGTAGAAAAAACATTTGATAAACATTACTCACATATATACAGAAAAAAAACAAATCTGTCAGGATGGAGTTCCCCATGTTTTTCCTGTTCTGTTTCCTGTCTTGTTTTGGGATGATGATGATCACACTGGGGTTAGACTGGCATCTGTCACAGGGGCCGGGACTCAGAAAAATGAACAAAACACACACCATGGAAAACAAACTGTACATTTTTTTTAAGTGTAAGAGAACAAACTGGTATTTGTAAATATTATGTTTATGGGTTGGTTTATGAGTGAACGGTCAAATCTTTCCTTTGTGAGAACAGGTGCAAGTTCAGACGGCTGATCCGTTGTTGTTGTTTGATTCTCTTTATTTCTTAGATTTTCAAGGTCAACGTGCAACAAGTTATGGGAACATGTAGACAGTTATTAACATACATGAATGATCTGTGAACTACATCTAAAATCKTAGCATGATTGAGTTCAACATAATAGCGATAGGGAAGGGGATATGGCTCAGGTTTCTCTAGGGTAGAAAGGACATACTGGACGTGTGTGGGGTTCTGGATGGAGGTGGGCATTACTTGCACAATTGTCAATTGCCACATCAATCATGAAGACAGATTTTGTCTGGATTCATTTAAGATGAGCCTTTTGCATCCGTTAAGTGGCCAAAGATAAGAGCTGCATAAATAGCAGATTTAGAGAGAATAGGGATACAGAGAAAAAGAAAATGGGAGAGTGATCAAGAGCGAGAGACAGAAGGAAAGAAAGAGGAAGGAACTGATGGAGAGTGGTAGAGATAAAGTCATGGTTTGAAACTGTGCTCAACCCAAACCTACAGAACTAGGAAACTTGAATCTTGATGGTGGTGCTGTTGGTACTTGTTAGTGACACTCACTGTCCTGAGATATGACATACAGTATTACCCATAGCTTAGAACAGGTACAGTATGTTGTCAACTCCTTTGTACTCTTTAGTCTTGTTTCAGACTCTGATGGTTGTGGTTGCTTTGCTATCCTTTACTATTATGTCTGCCATGCACACTCTCTGTTTAAGTCATTTTCTGCGAATATCAGCTCACCTGTTTGCTGTCCATTTGAGAGGCCCATGTTTCCAAAAAGGAAAAGTGAAAAAATACAGTATTTTTCTAAAATAAAAATAAAAAATATGACTGAAATTTGGAAACCAGGGATATGACAGCCAACAGACTCTGGAAGCACACTCTCACCAAGTTTACACAGTGACACTAAAGTCTGACGTTGGCTCAATGTTACAAAGAAACATTACAATGATGCAAATCTCTACTTTTCCGAGGTTCACGCTGGGTTGCCCAAAAAGGTTTGCACCTGTTTGTCTCGGTTTTCATTTAGTCTGAAATCAGCACTTACTGGAGGATTAAGACACTGTAAGGAAGCATAACGAACGGGTTTAAAGAATGAAATTAATATTTCTATTTCATATAGAGGCTATAACAGACTGTATGTTGTGCACCTGAAATGGAGAACATTAAAAATACATTCTTAAACAAATTATCACATTTGCCTCCCTGTTATTGTCTATGAACACACAACATCTAATTATTTAAATTGATAATCTGTGAGTGGTTGCTGATCTGATTAATAATTACCCATGTTGACATATTGGTTGGTGTTCTTTTGTGTGTTTTTTGTTTCTGGTGAACATTTTGTCTATATGCACAAATATGAGATGATTTCATGATGATGTCTTTTTCTTTTTGTAGCCATAGAGCTGTTCTTTGTGTATGCGAGGTRTAAGTAGGGCAATGATGTCACGGTCTATCCAGCAGAGGGCAACAGAGTGCAGAACTATCCAGGAACTGAACTCATTCTCATCTTCAATTCTCTGCCTGCCAGGCCGGAGAGCTGTATGTGCTGCCTGGTGGTGAAATACAATGTCTGCTCTGACCCCAAAGACAGGGTGAGCCAGAGAAAGGGAGAGAGAGGGGGCATGGAGGGAGGGAGGGAGGGGTACAGACAGACAGAGTGCAGAGAGCACACAGTGAGAAGTGATCAATATATTGTCCTGCAGCAAAGTGTACCTGTGGTCTGAATTATAACAGCACTGAGCAAGCATATTACATGAACACACAAACACTGACTTCAGTATGTTAAACCTTAGCATCAATGAGAAACCTATGGTTCAAAGACTAAAAGGGACACACTCATATATGAAAATAGAGATTTATATAAAAACACGTTTAAGACAAGTTTAATGCAAACTGTATAAATAGAACATAATATAAAATTCTTGAATTTAGGACTTTATATATGATCTTCTATGATGTGTTCTATCTGTAGCTTATTCCACTGCATGCATTAGAGCTCTTTGGCAGTACTGCTAGGTAGAACTTCCGTTTTTCTCTCTCTCACTCATTCATGTTCTCACCAACTCCACCCACAGGGAACTTACTTATCCACCAGTTTTTGTCCGGTCAGCAATCACCTTGTCTACACATTCCATACTTGGTAAGCCATTCAGAGGTTTCAGCAAAAGTCCAATCACCTCATCCTCTCTCTAAACAATGGTCCAATCACAGCCTCTTCTGCCTTTGAGGAAAGCTCCAATCAAGTACTGTTCTGTTGACAGGCAGGTGCGTTGGTGAGCAGCAGGCGAACCTTCCCTCGTAGGAAGTTGGTGTGGACATGGAGCAGCTCAGATAAGGATGACACCTTCCTAGTCACTAAGTCACCTACTGCTGGTGCTGGAGGAAGGGGCAGGTCCTGTTCAATGGATGGGAGGAAGAACAAGGTTTAGTACACAACCCTGGGGGAAAAAAGCACCACTCATCTGTTCTGTGGAAGAGGGTCTATTCCAGGTTCTTCTTGGCCTGCTACTCCATACCAAACTGTATGCAGCCAAATAGAACCCCCATTCTGACACCTTTCCACTAACTTCCACTGCCATACCCGGACTGCTCAATGCCATCTCAGTCACTGAACTGCCCTAACCTTAAAAGGCACAGGTTTCTGAGAAGAGTGGCGCCTCTGACAGAAAAGCAAACAAAGCGCGGCAGGTAGGCGGTGGTACACTGAGGGGAGAGGGCAGAGAGGGCAAGGGAATGTCTGGCTGACTGTACCCATCACAGGCGGCTGATGGCACCTTAATTAGGTAATGGCTGGAACGTGGGAGGACGTGTGTTGGATACCATTACATTCACTCCATTCCAGGCATTGTTTTTAGATGTCCTCCCCGCACCAGCCTCCTTTGGTACCTATGTTCCATGACCTTTCCAAGAACACCTATCTATTCCCAACGAGGCTCTCTGTAGGGGAGGTTCAGTACAGTACAGTAGAGTATAGTACGTACAAACTGACTCACACATACGGTGTCACGCCCTGATCTGTTTCACATGTCTTTGTGCTTGTCTCCACCCCCCTCCAGGTGTCGTCCATCTTCACCATTTGTCCCCTGTGTATTTATACCTGTGTTCTCTGTTTGTCTGTTGCCAGTTCGCTTTGTTCGTAGAATCTACCAGCGTTTTGTTTCCCTGCTCCCGCCTGTTTCCTTGCTCCTGTTTTCTAGTTTCCCGGTTCTGACCTTTCTGCCTGTCTTGACCCTGAGCCTGCCTGTCATCCTGTACCTTTGCCCCACTACTCTTGATTACCGACCTCTGCCTGACCTGACCCTGCGCCCGCTTGCTGTTTTGTACCTTACACCCTTTCTGGATTATTGACCCCTGCCTGCCTTGACCTGTCGTTTGCCTGCCCCTGTTTAATAAGGAATAAACTTTAGTTTCTTCAACACTGTCTGCACGGGGTCATACCTTAAAACGTGATATACGGTAGAAAAAGAGACACAAAAACATATCTGATAAGTGGGATAGGAGTTTTTCCTGGTTAGGTCATGTGATCAGCAATAACTCTGTGCCTATTGGGGCAAGGAGGTTTTCTTTACCATGTGATCAGACCAGAAACTCTCCTGGCCCTACATAACAAACTGTTCACACCACAGTCCCATCCACTGGCCATGCTGTAGACGAGACACTCACACTCCTCAGTGAGTCACCTGGATGTGGAGGCTGCGCAGCACTTGGCCCAGGCTGTGGATGTTGCTCTTGTTGTTGTCGATGAGGATCTGCACGGCAACACGGCTCACTGACTCCCTCACAGCACCCAGGGCCTGGCCGAACAGAGACATCCCCGACTGGACCTCCAGAGCCTGCTCCCCAGTCTGGGAATACACACATACATGCATTACATACATGCGTACGCTAAAACAAAACTCACAGAATGTCATAATACATCATCATTATATAGCTAAAGATGCATGCACATTAGGGTGAATGTAATCCTGTATTAATGGGTACACTGTACAGAAATACATGTATTGGCAGGCAGAGCTCAGTGGACTCAATGGACTCAATGTAAGTTCAAATCAAATCAAATTTGAACTTTGTAAACAATAGGTGTGGCCTAACAGTGAAATGCTTACTTACAGGCCCTTCCCAGCAATGCAGAGAAAGAAAATAGAAAAATAATAGAAAAGTAAAACACGTAATAATAAAATAATAAATGTTGTACAATGAATAATGATAACTTGGCAATATACAAAGGGTACCAGTACCGAGACGATGTGCAGGGGTATGAGATAATTGAGTTAGATATGTACTGTGCATATAACTAGAAAGAAAGTGACAGATAGTAAACAGTAGCAGCGGCGTATGTGATGAGTCAAAAAAGTTTGTGCAAAAAGGGTCAATGCAGATAGTCCGGATAGCTATTTGGTTAACTATTGAACTAACTATTTAGCAGTTTTATGGCTTGGGGGTAGAAGCTGTTCAGGGTCCTGTTGGTTCAAGACTTGGTGCACCAGTCCCGCTTGCTGTGCGGTAGCAGAGAGAACAGTCTATAACTTGGGTGGCTGGTGTCTTTGACAATTTTTAGGGCCTTCCATTGACACCGCCTGGTTTAGAGGTCCTGGATGGTAGGGAGCTCGGCCCCAGTAATGTACTGAGCCGTCTGCACTACCCTCTGTAGCGCCTTGCGGTCGGTTGCCAAGTAGTTGCCTTACCAAGCGGTGATGCAGCCAGTCAAGATGCTCTTAATGGTGCAGCTGGGGAACTTTTTGAGGATCTTTTTGAGGATCTATCCATGTCAAATCGTTTCAGCCTCCTGAGGGGGAAGAGGTGTTGTCGTGCCCTATTCACCACTGTGTTGGTGTTTTTGGACCATGATAGATGTGATGTGGACACAGAGGAACTTGAAGCTCTCGACCCGCTCCGCTACAGCCCTGTCGATGTGAATGGGGGCGAGCTTGGCCCTTCATTTCCTGTAGTCCATGATCAGCTCCATTGGCTTACTGAGGTTGAGGGAGAGGTTCTTGTCCTGCCACACTTCCAGGTCTCTAACCTCCACCCTATAGGCTGTCTCATCGTCGTCAGTGATCAGGCCTACCACCGTTATGTCATCTGCAAACTTAATGATGGTGTTGGAGTCATCCGCGGCCATGCAGGTGAACAGGGAGTACAGGAGGGGACTAAGCACACACCCCTGAGGGGTTCCCGTGTTGAGGGTCAGCGTGGCAGCTCTGTTGTTGCTTACCCTCACCACCTGGGGGCGTCCCATCAGGAAGTCCATGATCCAGTTGCAGAGGGAGGTGTTCTGTCCCAGGGTCCTTAGCTTAGTGATGAACTTGGAGGGCACCATGATGTTGAACGCTGAGCTGTAGTCAATGAAAAGCATTCTCACATAGGTAAAAAAAAAAAATAGGAGGAAGGGAAGCGTTGCTAAGGTACACAATAGTAGGTTTTGGTAGACAGAAGGTGCTCTTTGGTAAAAGGGGTAAATTGGTCATCAAAAAGAAAGGAGGACCAAGGAACTCTTCATATAATTAATTCAAATGCCTTTATTTGTATGGCATGTTCAATGGAAACACATTTTAAAAACTTTTGGCTGCATGGCCTTCATCAGGGAGTACTCCATTGAACATGCCATACAAATAAAGGCATTTTAATTAAATATATGAAGAGTTACTTGGTCCTCCTTTCTTTTTGATTCTCATGTAGGTGTTCCTTTTGTCCATGTGGGAAAGGGCAGTGTGGAATGCAATAGAGATTGCGTCATCTGTGGATCTGTTGAGGCAGTATGTGAATTGGAGTGGGTCCAGGGTGTTTGAGATGATGGTGTTGATGTGAGCCATGACCAGCCTTTCAAAGAATTTCATGGCTACAGATGTGAGTGCTACTGGGCGATAGTCATGTGGACATCTTACCAATATTGGTGCACAATTTCTGCTTAAAATATCAAAGGGCACTCATCAAAAAGCACTCATTTCGTGGAACAACCCAGGTATTGAACTGATAGACAGGTACTCACATCCTTTTTCTCCCAGACTACAAAGTCAACATTTGTCAGAGGAACCACAAATGTGCCTGTCACTCCACACCCTGCCTTGCAACCTCGCTGCAAGAGGGAAGGAAGGCAAGACATATTGACACAGTTAGGGTAAGATGAGACACACCGACAGATCAAACACACTAACAAAGCTGAATTGTCTCCGCACATAATACAGTCTAATAGTATCATCATCCATCTTCTAATGTGACATTTTTCAAACATGAAAAACTAGCTCAGGTTCATCTAGTGATGGTTAGGCCTCAAGCTCACCAGAGCGGTCTCTGTGTCGCGGGCCTCCATGATGAAGCGATCCAGGACGCGGGGGTCACAGATGGGCCTGACAGGAGAAGGGAGGCCTCGTCCTGCCCACTGGAGTACCGTCAGCAGTACCACCACCGGCCCTGAGGGGGTTGGGGACACACACACATCATCAGGCTACTGCTAGAAATGGTGGCTGAGAGCAGTTACAGACTGGCAGCAAATCTGACAATCACATAACAGGAAGTTATGTCAACCAGTTCCAGAGAATAGAGGATCACTGGAGCAGATACACTGTAAATGATGTACAATAATAACTGACTGTTTGGACTGTTTTGACTGTTGGACTGGGAAAACCCATTCTGGCCAATACGTTGGCTTCTCTATGAGGTGGGTTATAAAATCTAATTCTGATTTACTTCTGCAGAAGATTTACACAGAAGGGACATCAACCCCCTATGACAACTAAGTCCCAGGTTCACTCTCCCGGATTCATTGACCAATAACTGCAGACAGGTTTGTGGCCATGCACATCATACTAACCCTGAGAAGAACACAAAAATACAATGTCAGATAAATAATCATGATGTTATTGTGCTTGTCACTCTTACTGTAATGCATTGTTTCAGAACATAATGATACCTTACTGTATGTCATGGATTTCTGTAGAGGTACAGTTGAAGTCGGAAGTTTACATACACTTAGGTTGGAGTTATTAAAACTTGTTTTTCAACCACMCCACAAATTTCTTGTTAACAAACTATGGTTTTGGCATGTCAGCTAGGACTACTTTGTGCATGACACAAGTAATTTTTTCAACAATTGTTTACAGATTACGTATAATTCACGTATAATTCAGTGTATCACAATTCCAGTGGGTCAGAAGTTACATACACTAAGTTGACTGTGCCTTTAAACAGCTTGGAAAAATCCCCAAAATTATGTAATGTATTTAGAAGCTTCTGATAGGCTAATTGACATCATTTGAGTCAATTGGAGGTGTAGCTGTGTATGTATTTCAAGGCCTACCTTCAAACTCAGTGCCTCTTTGCTTGACATCATGGGAGAATCAAAAGAAACCAGCCAAGTCCTCAGATTTTTTTTTTTTTTTTTACAAACGCCTGAAGGCACCACGTTAATCTTTACAAACAATAGTACGCAAGTATAAACTCCATGGGACCATGCAGCCGTCATACCGCTCAGGAAGGAGATGCGTTCTGTCTCCTAGAGATGAACATACTTTTGTGCGAAAAGTGCAAATCAATCCTAGAACAACAGCAAAGGACCTTGTGAAGATGCTGGAGGAAACAGGTAAAAAAGTATCTATATCCACAGTAAAACGAGTCCTATATCAACATAACCTGAAAGGCCGCTCAGCAAGGAAGAAGCCACTGTTTGGCTATAATGACTATCATTATGTTTGGAGGAAAAATGGGGAGGCTTGCAAGCCGAAGAACACCATCCCAACCGTGAAGCACGGGGGTGGCAGCATCATGTTGTGGGGGTGCTTTGCTGCAGGAGGGACTGGTGCACTTCACAAAATAAATGGCATCATGAGGAAGGAAAATGATGTGGATATATTGAAGCAACATCTTAAGACATCAGTCAGGAAATTAAAGCTTGGCCGCAAATGAGTCTTCCAAATGGACAATGACCCCAAGCATACTTCCAAAGTTGTGACAAAATGGCTTAAGGACAACAAAGTCAAGGTATTGGAGTCGCCATCACAAAGCCTGACCTCAATCCTATAGAAAAATTGTGGGCAGAACTGAAAAAGCATGTGCGAGCAAGGGGGCTAACAAACCTGACTCAGTTACACCAGCTCTGTCAGGAGGAATGGGCCAAAATTCACCCAATTTATTTTGGGAAGCTTGTGGAAGGCTACTCGAAATGTTTGACCCAAGTTAAACAATTTAAAGGCAATGCTACCAAATACTAATTGAGTATATGTACACTTCTGACCCACTGGGAATGTGATGAAAGAAATCAAAGCTGAAATAAATCATTCTCTCTACTATTATTCTGACATTTCACATTCTTAAAATGGAGTGGTGATCCTAACAGACCTAAGACAGGGAATTTTTACTAGGATTAAATGTCAGGAATTGTGAAAAACGGTGTTTCAATGTATTTGGCTAAGGTGTATGTAAGCCTCCGACTTCAACTGTATATAGGCCTAGTATATGTCAATTTATGCCAATTTATGCCATTGTTGGTAAATCTAGTGAAGAAATTGAGGCCAAGTGGTTTCTATTTTGCGTTCTAATGCAAAGTCTCATTGGAAAGGTAGATTGTCCTCGTTGTCCTGCAAATATTGGAGTGACTGCTGTGCACACCTTTTCTATTCATATACTGTCCATACGGTCTATACACACCATATACACTCCATTATATATAATTGTATTCAGGACTCTGACATTGTTCTTTCTGATATTGCTCTTTCTGTTATATACTGTATATATATATATATGTGCATTGTTATGTAATGCTAGATATTACTACACTGTTGGAGCTAGAAAACACAAGCATTTCTCTACACCTGCAATAACGTCTGCAAATCTGTGTAAACGCCCAATAAACTTTGATTTGATTTGACAGTAGACATGGCACCCCCATGCTTACTTTACGCACCAGAGAGGTCGTTCCGGGCATAGTTCTATTCCTCACCCATTGACTACATACAGCAACTCCTTGACGTTTAAATTCTGAAAATCATAACGATACCATCGAAGGCACCGTAGGCACGACCCTCTGAAAATATAATTTGGAAACTTTCAAACATGCGTTTGGAACTTTGCGCACAGAAGTTGATGGATAGACCTAATCTCCTTAACACTGGATATCATAAGGTGAATGCACCAATTTGTAAGTCGCTCTGGATAAGAGCGTCTGCTAAATGACTTAAATGTAAATGTAAATGTAACATGTTTGCTTCAGTATTACCGTATATTACAAAAACAGTATTGTTATCAAATAATGGTGTGCAATATATAATTTACCTGAAATGGAAGACATTCGCAAAATGGTCCAACATTTTTAGAAGGCGCTGCTAAACAAAGTACATGTGCAATATACTCCGTAAAAAAACACTTTCTACGCCGAATTGTCTAGTTTTTAGGCCTACACTATATGAAATTAGCTCGAAATAGGCTTTCTCCACTTGTGTCCTTGCCCCTTGTTCAGAGCGCAATGGAATGCCCCGTGCGCACCAGAGATGAAAGCTCGATGGTCTCTCCGGGCGCGGCTATTTTCATTCTAGGTTAACCGTGTCGTGTTTTGGCAAACTGCCATGTACTTATTGATTTATCTTACCACACTGTATGCTGAACATACAAGTACAGGCTGTCATTCTTCAGCGGTCTGTTCTAAATGAGGAGAATGGATGTCATTGATGTACCCAGTAACCCATCCGGATTCCCACAGTGATTCGCCCATCTGATGACGTCATAAACGTTTTTGTGATCGTTTCTAGTCTTTCGTAACTGATTTAAGAATGAGGAAATGCCATATTTTACTTTGCAATGGTTGCCATATGCTTTGAATGAACATTGATTCAAATGCCTAATTGATTATTGTGCATAAATATATTTTCTCTGTTGTTTTATTTGTGTGGAAAATAATTTATCACAGATAGGCCTATAGAGTCTATAAATATACAGGTATATACCAGGCGCCTTAGSGGGGAAGAATTGGTGTAAGTTTAGCCAAAGGGTTAGTTGGGCTACACCTAGTTTCTAGGAAACCATCAGTGGTGTAAAGTACTTATGTATTTTTGTGAGGAATGTGTACTTTACTTTACTATCGATATTTTTTACAACTTTTTACTTTTATACTTTTTCCTCCATACATTTTCACTGACACCCAAAGTACTAGTTACATTTAGGTTTTGCTTAGCAGGTCAGGAAAAAGGTCCAATTCACACACTTAACAATAGAACATCCCTGATCATCCCCACTGCCTCTGATCTGGTGAACTCACTAAACGCAATAAATTACATTATGTAAATTATGTCTAAATGTCTAAATGTTGGAGTGTGCCCATGGCAACAAAAAAATAGGAACATTGTGCCATCTTGGTTTGCTTAATGTAAGGTATTTGAAATAATTTGTACTTTTACCTTTGATACATTTGACCTTTGATAGGGTAAGTGATATTGAACAGAGATATCTATATCTGAATGTAGGCATGTGACATAGGGTGGACTTTAGCTTTCCTATTTAACTGAATTTTCACAGATCTATGCTTGCTTTCACCAATGACTGGCCTTAATAATTGCTGATTGCATGTGTGTACTTTGACTCTGAGATTTGCGGTGCTTAATAGAATTCACTTTTTTGTATGATCCTCCTGTAATTGGAGGATCCCTAAACTACTCTCTCTTTCATTGCAGTTCACGCCCTCTGCCTCCTTTTTAACCTTTGGTGCACCTGTGTTTGGGTCAAGTACGTCCGAGGCGCTGGAGTGCAAGATACAAGTTGTCATCCAAACTACAAAGGTCTGAACTACAGAGCTCTGGTTGGAGCTAGCACGTAGTGGCATCCGTCCTAAAAATAGTTTGGGTTGTCGGCTGTCGTTTTTTATTTTGTAGTTCTTGCTCCCAGAGGGGTGTGTATCATCATCATATGTATCATTGACTGTGGTTATTTATACTGGCAAAGTTGAAACAGAATATGGCCAGTTGGTTTGGAATGTTGTAACTGAAAGATCTTTGTAATAAAATGGTATTGTTGATATAGTTTTGCCTGGTCCATTGTATTGCTCATGACCCAATCCAATTGGTGGCCTGTCATCACAAACCTGTGTGTCTTATGGTGCTTTCAAGACAACTGGGAACCCTGAAAAAAACAAGGTCGAATCAGTCAGTGATCTTGAGGTTGGAAAGTCAGAGCTCTAGAAAGAGGCCTAAGTTCCCATCTTGGAATTCTGAGTTGGATGTCCGTTAAAAACGAATTTTCACAGTCGGAGCTCCTTTTTTTTTCTTCGAGTTCCCAGTTGTCTTGAACGCACTGAAGTCGGAAGTCAGAGATTTCCCAGTTACGAGTTCTCAGTTGTTTTGAACGCAGCATTTCACTGGTTGAAGTGTTCCCTGTATTAAACAGAAACTGGCGTAGTCTGGTAATTGAGCCATTTTAGTCACAGATCCTCCCTGCCAGGGTGTGACGCATACATTTAAGATATACAATATACCACACCCCCATTCCATGAATTAAACTTTGACCTACCATCGCCCACTGTCACAGGACACCACACCAACTTACCCCAAGGTGGCTCAATTTACCCTGTCCCTATGCTCAACTTACCTCATACCCGGGGTAAATTGTGCCAAGAGACAACTTTTTGGGGGCACGGTATGTTTTCAGAACTGTTATGTTTACATGAATTCTGATTATTTCCAGGGATACCCAACATSCTGAAATATATGTAGATATCTTTGTTAGAAATAATACTATATTTCCCTGTAGTGATGCTGAAAGTAAAAAAATGCCTCAATATACCACACTCTCCTAATCCAGGAGTGAAAATTGGCTATAGGTGTAGCATATGTCTTTTTATTGTTTAGGGGTGACCTGCAGTTGTAAAAATAGAGACCTATTCATATAGCTTTAGGGATTTTTTTAGACGCAAAAGATTGCATGTGCCAATAAGGACAGAGGAACCAAATACGAACCACTTAGCAATGAAAAAAATGAGAAGCATCTAAAATCCTTTTGTCCGGTCAATGCTGCCAATGGGATGCATTTAAAACCCCTTCCTGTCCACTGACCTACATTCTTGGTTCTGGTTCCTAAAGTGAATGAAGTTACATAGTTGTGTCAGTCTACTTGCATTTATTGACAGTAAAATGTAGACAAAATACAGGTCAAGTTTCTTTTACCCCCCCCCCCCCCCCCCCCCCAAAAAGAAAGAAAGATTACCACAGAAGTAGTGGATTGCAGGTAGCCTAGTGGTTAAGAGCGTTGGGCCAGTAACTACAATGTAAACGTAGAAGTTTGACAGAAGCTCCCTCTAGTGTATGTATGAATAAATACATCCACACCATATACCATTTGATCCCACAATACTAAAACCTTGCTTTTATGTCCGTCACCATTACAGCTATAGACAAAACGTTTTCTAGTATGGCTACATGTCATCAGGCACACAGTCATTGTAGAAGATCTGGTAGTTCTTGTCCACGTCCATCCGTCCCTTCAGAAACGTCTCTAGGGTCTTGATAGGCACCTCCACCACAGCATTGTTGACCCTATTATTCAGACCATAGGCCCCAAACACAGGAAAGCGGTAGCGCTCTAGGTAGGGGGCATTGTGGTCGTAGTCTGGACAGCAGTAGGCCGTCCACATGTACTCTGGGATGCCCACACGGTCCTGGTTGTCTCGCCGAATCATGTTCCCGGCCGAGGTAACTCCCGTGATGACATAGGCATTGCCGCGGCAGTAGTTGTTGAGACGTCGTCTGATACGGTCCTCATGCTGGGCCCAGGGGCCAGTGTTGAACTCTCTGATCTGAGGCACCACGTTGGACAGGGTGTAGGTGGCTGCCTTGTCGAGGGGCTCCAACTGGTGCTGGTCTGGGTTCAGTTGGCCACGCACATACTGGGGCACGTCTGTAAAGTCCTCCAGCACCGCCTGACTGTCCATGAGACGCATGTGCATCTGAGCCGGCTGTGGGTAGACCTCCATATTACTGCTGGATTTACTGGAGGCCAGCTAGAAAGAGAGAGAGAGATTATCTTTAAATTATAACCTACTTTTGTGATTAGGTGAAATTAAAGAGCTCTATATTTATTGCGGTAATTCATGCTATTACTAAAGGAAGATAGAGGGTGTATGCGAAAAACAAAGGCTCACTCATTCTCTGATCAAGACAGTGAGCTTCAGTTTTTGAATATCGTTCAAGTCCATATCTAAGGTACCAGACTAGTCTCCTTCATATGAGAACGTAATTGTAGTTACAGACATGTGAATTCTCACACTGGGAAAAAAACACAGTTGTTACAATGATTAACTTCCCTTACCTTCCCTCTGTCCTCAGACCTCAACTCACCTGTGGTTCGTACATCCAGGGKTGGTCCATGCTCTTCTCCCCGTCAGACCGTTTGAAGGTGTAGGCAGAGTAGAGGGGCATGTGTCTGCGGGGGTCATAGAGGGTGACGAATCGGGGGTTGTCCTCCAGGATCTGGCAGATCTTCTTCAGGTTGCTGCCCGCCAGGTAGCCCCGTGGTGGTATGCCCATGTACATATAGTCCTTACAGTGCTCCACATGGTCAAAGTCCTCCACCACACCACACCAGGCCCAGGGCACCCACAGGAACATACTCAGAATAGCATACCAAGACAGCCGCCAAGTTGACCTCATGCTCTAAAGAAATATCCCTGTATTTAATACTGCTCTGATACCTTCACACTCCTCTGTCACTGATTCTGCAGTCTGTCAGTCTCATCAGGATTTAGCAGTCTGTCAGTGTTAGCGTTACTTTCACTAAACTTATTAATGGCTCTTTCCCATGCAAAGCAATGTTACAGGATTGGCCGGGAGCCTGATGCTCCCAGTTCTAACCATTCCCACATCCAGTGGGGAAACTTATACGAGTCACATGTTCAAAAGCACTGAGAACTGTAGGCGCCTAATAAGGAGAGGCCTTTCTCATCATCAAATAAAATCAAGTTTAATTTGTTTACAGCAGGTATAAAAGGTGCATCAAAATAATTATGCGCTAGCTCCCTCAACAATGCAGTACATTAATCAATAACAATAAAAGTCAAGTCAAGTAAAAAAGAACAAGTAATAAAAGTAATAGAAGATATGAGTGGCTCTAGTTTACGAGAAAGTTAATGTAAAAATTGCTATACTGCATCCACTCAGACACCATTCATTCAAATTCACCCATGCGCACAAACACTTAGTTTAATGACCACACAGCTCAACATGTTCTGAGAGGATGGTTGGGCTGTCTGAGCTATGGGCACATTTTGGAGGACGATTTTTAATGTGTCAATCAGAGTAATCTGAGAGGTAAATTAATTATGAGGCATAAATTAGAGCCAAGTCACATGGTAAGGAAAAAAACCTGTCCTAAAAGTGTGCAGGACCTTCTCTTTGGAAACAGTAGTTTTGGATTAGTTCATGGAGTAAAGGGAAAACATACGACCTGATACATAATGTTCCTGTACTCTGATGCTAACTATCACTAACCTGGACAGGTTATACATAATAACACAGTAATAACCATAATAAAGCTACTATGATTGGAGAATGGGGACTGTAAACCCAAAACATGTATGAAAAGATGTGTTCATAACTGTAATAATACGTTTTTCATAATTGTGACCTGAAATGTTGGTTTTATACTGTAGCATTCTGTGTGACTGGTTGAAACAGTAAAACATGACACCTGTCAGAGAACTCATTTGTTTTATTCAAAGAAGATACACTCTTTACAGCCTTTGATGGTATAGTCCATTTTACAACCACTTTCCAACTATGAGCAGATAACACCTCTCCAAGAATGGTTGACACACTAAACCATTGTATTTGAATGCCACTGAGCTGTTTTATAAGGGGACAGATAAAGGCAAAGCCAATTGCAGTTAAAAAGAGTGCTACAAATACAGAAAATAGAGGGACAATTAGCCAGCGCGACAACAGAAGTCAATTGGAAGGACAATTAGCCTACGCTACAACAGAATTAATTTGGAGGGACAATTAGCTTACGTTACAACATAAGTAATTTGAAGGGACAATTACCCTACGCTACAACAGAAGTAATTTGCAAAGCAGATCTTAGATAATAAAAGCATATCCAAAGCATGACAAAATGCTATGAATGTTCTGTTACA
This sequence comes from Salvelinus sp. IW2-2015, assembly GCF_002910315.2. Taxonomy (NCBI): domain Eukaryota; kingdom Metazoa; phylum Chordata; class Actinopteri; order Salmoniformes; family Salmonidae; genus Salvelinus; species Salvelinus sp. IW2-2015. Next base: position 26,609,962 of record NC_036844.1, read on the forward strand.
AGTACAAAACTTTTAACAAACTGCCAGTGTACATCATATTTAATCATTATAAAAACTACTAGCGCACTGAGCATACACATTTAAGATACACAGAGTACACAGAGTAGGTGTGTATGGTAGCTGCTGGGGAGCTTTTAGATGGTGTGGTGGAGGTACAGAGGGAGGGGAGAGGGGGAGATGCAGTTGTCATAGAAGAGCTGCAGGTTCTGGTCCACGTCCATCCGGGTCTTCAGGAAGTTCTCCAAGTCCTGGACAGTTATCTCGTGGACTGTGTTGCCCTCCTTGGCGTTCTTGGCCAGGGCAGCCTGGGAGGGGAAGCGGATGCGGACATCGTGGGGGGCGTTGCGGTCATAGTCAGTGCAGCAGTAGGCAGTCCACACGTCCTCAGGGATGGCCACGCGGTCCTGGTTGTTCCGGCGAATCATGTGACCTGTAGTGGTCACCCCTGTGACGATGAAGGCGGTGCCACGGCAGTAGTTGTTGAGGCGGACACGGATGCGCTCCTCATGCTCACGCCACGGCCCAATGTTGAACTCTCTGATCTCTGGCACCACGTTGGTCAGGGTGTAAGTGGAGGCACGGTCATGAGGGTCAGACTGGTGCTGGTCTGGGTTCAGGTGGCCACGTTCATACAGTACCACGTCAGAGTAGTCATCCAGCACTGCCTGGCTGTCCTCAAACTTCATGTGCAGGTAGCCGGTAGGGAAGGGTAGCATGTTTCCATTGCCATCAACCTCTGCCAGCTGGAGAGAGAGGGGAGAAGGATCAGCATATCACTCACACGATTGTAGACTACATAGTAACAAAGGGAAAGAAGCTATACACTGTTCAATGAAGGGCTATGATAAATCAGTTAACAGCTATAACATTTCAACTCCTGTCACTGCAAAATAGGGACTTAACATTACCATCATTTTCAGATAGAAAACACGTATAACATAACATTTAAGACTCACAACAACAGCAAAAATGCATTTGACTGACCTGTGGCTCATACATCCAGGGGTAGTCCACGCGCCGGTCTCCCTCTGTCTTCTTGAAGGAGTAGGCTGAGTAGACGGGGATTCGTTTCTGAGGGTCGTACAGGGTCACGAAGCGTGGCTTGTCTGCATAGCGCTGACAGATCTTCTTCAGTTTGGCATCAATGATTCCCCGTGGTGGGGTTCCCATGTATAAGGAATCCTTGCATCGTTCTACATGGTTGAAGTCCTCAACCACAGTGGCCGGAGCTCTAGGTGCACTATGGAAAAGGGAGAACACCAACACCAAACAACCCGGAGAGAATTGCATGGCTCTTACCAGAACGACTGCAGGAGAGTGAAATGAAAGACCAGGTGTAGAGTTAGAATTTAAATGCCACAGACCAGATATGCAAAGTGAGTAAAATAATGTGACAGAGGGATCTGCTATCCAACCAATTTGTGTTGTGAGTGAATAACAAGAATAGGCGTTGGTCTGTTCCCTATTGTCCAATCAGCAAAGCCTTATGCYAATTTACTGTAACTTTTACAGCTGAAAATATAAGAACATAAGTGGTGAAGGAATAATAGAATATAGCAGTAGTACCCTAACATACAAGGAGGCCAGGTCACTTTAACCTCTAGCAGAAAAGCAACCCACACACAAAGCCCAACGCAGACAAGGACACAGTAATAAATGTCAGCCTGAGTGACTATCCCCACTGCTACCATCAATCTAGCAGTTTAGGGGGAACTTTAAGAGGAACAGCCTGAGCAGGACTTGACCAAGCATAAAGGCCATAAAGACCTTGTTAAATCAAATCAAATCAAATTGTATTTGTCACATGCTTCATAAACAACAGGTGTAGACTAACAGTGAAACGCTTACTTCTCAACAATGCAGAGAGAAATAAAAATAAATACACAATGAGTAACGATAACCTGGCTATGTACACGGGGTACCAGTACCGAGTAGATGTGCAGGGATATGAGGTAATGGAGGTAGATATGTACATATAGGTAGGGATAAAGTGACTAGGCAACAGGATAGATAATAAACAGTAGCAGCAGCCTATTTGATGAGTCAAAAGAGTTAAAGCAAAAAAGGTCAATGCAGATAGTCCTGGTAGCTATTGGTTAACTATTGAACTAACTATTTAGCAGGAACCCGGCCCCAGCGATATACTGGGCCGTCCGCACTACACTCTGTAGCGCCTTGCGGTCAGATGCCAAGTAGTTGCCATACCAAGCGGTGATGCAGCCGGTCAAGATGCTCTCAATAGTGCAGCTGTATAACTTTTTAAAGATCTAAGGTCCCATGCCAAATCTTTTCAGCCTCCTGAGGGAGAAGAGGCGTTGTTGTGCCATCTTCACCACTGTGTTGGTGTGCGTGGATCATGATAAATCCTTAGTGATGTGGATACTGAGGAACTTGAATATCTTGACTCACTCCACGACAGCCCCATCGATGTGGATGGGGGCATGCTCTGCCCTCTGTTTCCTGTAGTCCACCAGCTCCTTTGTCTTGCTGACGTTGGAGAGAGGTTGTTGTCCAGACACTACACTGCCAAGTTACTGACCTCCTCCCTATAGGCTGTCTCATCATCGTCAGTGAACAGGCCAACCACCGTCGTGTCGTCTGCAAACTTAATGATGGTGTTGGAGTTGTGAGCGGCCACGCGGTTGTGGGTGAACAGGGAGTACACGAGGGGACTAAGCACCCACCCCTGAGGGCCCCCTATTTTGAGGGTCAGCGTGGCAGATGTGTTGTTGCCTACCCTCAGCACCTGGTGGCAGCCTGTTCAGTCCCAGCTTAGTGAGCTCAGTGTTGTCTTGGCAGAGGAGGTAGTACACTCACTGGGGAGGCTATAGAGCCCCACAGTGGATGCCAGTGGAGGCTCCTCAGAAAAAGAAGGGGAGGATCATCCTCAGGGAATTTCATAACAATAGTGAAACATTCAAAAYAAATTAACTGTACTCAATATATTCACGCCACCAAATAGTTTATTGAAACACATTGTTTTGAAGGTCTACAGTAGTCTCAACAGCACTCTGTAGGGTAGCACCATGGTGTAGCCAGAGGACAGCTAGTTTCCATCCTCCTCTGGGTACATCGACTTCAATACAAAAGCTAGGAGGCTCATGGCTTTCACCCCTTCCATAGACTTACACAGTAATTATGACAACTTCGGGAGGACATCCTCAAACCTATCAGAGCTCTTGCAGCCTGAACTGACATGTTTGTGCACCCAATCAAATGATCAGAGTATGAATCTAGTAATTAAAGCATAAGCTACAGATAGTTAACACTGCAGTGCATAAAATGTGGTGCCTATTTGACTCAAAGAGAGAGAAAGAGAATAATTGAACAGTTTTGAACAAATTWATTTCTTAAAAAATGAAGGAGAAGCAAGAGAGAGAGAGCTAGCTATATTTATATAGGCTGTGTGTAGCGGTTAGCAGTTATGATATGAAGGTTTCACTTGGAAAGTTTTTTTCAACTGGTCACAGACAGCTGATATGTTATGTACTGAAGTCCACAACCAAAGGGAAAAGTTGAAAGGAGGAGAGTGTGTAGATGCGAGAAGGAAATATAGCTACAACAATCAAAGTGATCATGCTGTTTGTATGTGGCTGCTATGAAAGTGAACTGTGTTTGCATGGGATCAGGGGTGTATTAATTCCGCCGATTCTGTTGAGAAACGTTCTAAACGGAAGTAAACGGAACAAAACGGGGATAAACATACCTGAATTTGTTCAACAGAAACCCTCGTTTGCAACTATTAAACTAATGATTAAAACCTAGATTAGCTAGATGCAGGCAAGAGTGTGCAAGGTGGTATTGAATGTGTCGCTCACTGTCTGTCCCCTTGATTACTCAAATTTCTCTCGACCTGTGCACCTATATTGTAAACTTTCATTCACAGGCTAGGTTGTAGCAACCTAATGATGACTATAGGGAAATTTGAGTATCATGTAGTAGCCTAAACCTATCTGTCACGCCCTGACCTTAGAGAGACGTTTTATTTCTCTATTTGGTTAGGTCAGTGTGTGATGTGGGGTGGGCATTCTATGTTTTGTATTTCTGTGTGTTTGGCCGAGTGTGATTCCCAATCAGAGGCAGCTGTCTATCGTTGTCTCTGATTGGGAATCATACTTAGGCAGCCTGTTTTGCCACCTTAGTTGTGGGTAGTTGTCTTTGTTAGTGGCCTGTATAGCCCTAGTAAGCGCCACGTTTGTTTTTGGTGTGTCTTGTTTTGTTGGCGACATTCTTAATAAAGAAAAATGTACGCTCACCACGCTGCACCTTGGTCCGGTCATTTCCCTGACGATGTTTGTGACACTATCGATGTTACATTGAACTGGGTGAATCGAATATGAATTACAGTCATCCAATATGCTGTAATAAAAATAAGGTCATGCTCATGAAAAAAAATCTTAAACAGCACCGACCACCACTGGTGGACATGTCATAATACACATAAAACCTAGCGATCAACCGCTGAAACAGTTCCAATCGTTTTTTCCGGTATAATTTTTCCCATAGGGGATTTTAGAACCACTTCAAACAAGGTCTGTGTTTCATGTAGACTTTCCCTGGTGTGACATCTCTCTCGGACAAGATGACTTTTATCAATATATTCAGCTCTATTTGCTCTCAAATTCTAAAATTATAATTAGCATCAAAGTAGACATCATGCAGGACTACAAACTCCTGCACGTCATCTCTAGCTGACACCTATGCTAACAGGTATTGTGTAAATGTAAAACTTGCCGAAGACAGTTCACATTTAGTGTGTTGTGAAATCTGTTATGAATGTATTGTAATGTTTTAAAAATGGTATATATGCCTTAATTTTACCAGACCCCAGGAAGAGTATTTAGAGTATGGCTAATGGGGATCCATAATAAATACAAATACAAATACAGAATTATCAATTTAAACAAATTTAGCCAATTATTCATTACTAAAGTTAGCTAGTTAATCCAGAGATACCTTTGCCTCGATTCGGCAGTCTTGTCCAGATCATCATGGGATTTGTCATTCTGTGTGATAGCCAGATTAACAGCTAATTAGCATTTCTATTTGGGGGGATAAATACAAGCAAGTATATCGATAAAAATCATCTTGTCCGAGAGGGATATACACTGTTATCAAAATGTCACACCAGGGTTAGCCTACACGAAACACACCCTTATTTTAAGTGTTTCGAAAATCCCATATGGAAAACATTAATGGTGTAAAAGTTATTGGAATCATTTCCGTGTTTGACTGCTAAGTTTTATGGGTATTATGACTCATACTGTGGTACTCTATAAACTATAGGATTACGTCACGTTCTAGGCAGTATATCACATTTTCACATATTCTTGAATGCTGCCTTTCATTCAATTCCTTGGATTGTCAAATCAGAGTATGACAGGCCTTGAATTGGCTGTCACCTATCATAAGACCACTCCCATGGAACACTACAATCTACAGAGAGGACCAATTACACTGAGCTGTGTGGAACCCTCCTGTGCAAAGCATTCTGCCATTAACCCTCTTTTTTGTCTTGTCATCTCAGTCTTTCCTCTCTCCTCCACTTACGCTTAAAATGCTGTAAAATGTAAAACCTGCTCTCTAATCTCTCTTTGTGGAGAACAAATGGCCTTCAACATCAGGTGAGTTTCAGTGGCAAGGCAGTGGTAATAGTAGGTTAGCACAAAACCACAGACAGATAACGCACACAAGAACTTCCATGGTATAGACTGGTATCAGAGACAAAGGAGAATGTGTGAGGGAGTGAGTGAGTGAGTGAGTGAGTGAGTGAGTGAGTGAGTGAGTGAGTGAGTGAGTGAGTGAGTGAGTGAGTGAGTGAGTGAGTGAGGCTATACATTCGATATATGAGGCAAAAGATCATGATATACGTGTCCTGAGAGAAAAGAAATGGATGAAGCGAACCGCAAGTATTTATGAAAGACAACACATCTGATTTACCTCCTTATTCATTACATTACATTACAGGTCAAGTAAATCACACAACACATAATTTTAAGTATAGTGTCAAGGCATGTGCAGGCCATTATCAGGTTGCACACAGTTATCATAGAAGATCTGAAAGGTCTTGTCCACAAAGGTGACACTCTTGAGGAAGTTATCCAGCTGCTGAACAGATATCTCCACCACCTCAGGCCTCTCTTTCTCATTGAGTCCATGGGCCACTTGMAGCGCTCCTCAAAGGGCGCGTTGTGGTCGTAGTCGATGCAGCAGTAGGCCTGAACACAAGTAGACAGGGACAGCCACGCGGTCAATGTTGTGGCGACGGATCATGTTCCCGGAAGTGGTGACACCAGTAACCACGAAGGCGGTGCTGCGGCAGTAGTTGTCGAGGCGGTGGCGGATGGTGTGCTCGTGGGTCTTCCAGAGGCCGATGTTGAACTCCCGGACCTGAGGCACCACGTTGGTCAAGGTGTAAGTGGCTGCCTTGTCGTTGTGGCCAGACTGGTGCTCGTCAGGGTTCAGGTGGCCATGCTCAAAGTTCACAGTGTTGGAGTAGTCTTCCAGCACCGCCTGAGCATCCTTAAAACTGCGATGGAGGTCGCCTTGAGGAAATGGCTGCATCTCCCCAAAATCAGACACTGTGGAGAGCTGATAGAGAGCTGAGGATTAGTAAGGAAAGCAGAATAGTTGTACTCAAGGAATCACAGCCAGTGGACCCTCATGGAATCTCTCTTTAGATGCACATTCTTAACACAACAGTATATTTCTCACTATTCATTCTATTTGCACAAAGGCCATAGAGTTGTTACTGTAGCCAATGACAGTGAAACTGATTCATTCATCTGTAGGCACGAGCACAAGGCAAGGTTGCAGAGATCCTGTTAGCCACAGGAGTCTGTAAAAATACCTGTGGCTCATACATCTAGGGCACATGAACCTTTTTGGTGCCGTCAGAGTGCTTAAAGGTGTAGGCTGAGTAGACGGGAATGTGGCCAAGGGTATCATACAGGGTGACAAAACGTGGCTTGCCGTTGTAGCATTGGCAAATCTTCTTCAGACTTTTATCCTCAAGTCCCAGTGGTGTTGTGCCCATGTACATGCACTCATGACACTCAGGTGAGTAGTTCTCCTGTACCTCTGCCTCCACCATCACCACAACTAGCACCCAGGGCAGCGGCTGAGCTCGCTCAGTGACGCAAGAAACCACGGAGAAAAGTGCTCAAGAAGCGATGCAGTGGAAGCTGTCAGTATACTTGTCTCTGAAATTGAAAGTCTCTCTCTCTGTTTATTTTTTAAATTTTATTTCACCTTTATTTAACCAGGTAGGCCAGTTGAGAACAAGTTCTCATTTACAATAGAAAAAATCTATATACAGTGTGTGCAAATGAGGTAAGATTAGGGAGGTAAGGCAATAAATAGGCCGTAGTGGCGAAGTAATTACYATTTAGKAATTAAACACTGGAGTGATAGATGTGCAGAAGATGAATGTGCAAGTAGAGATACTGTGGGTGCAAAGGAGCAAAAAAAAKAAAAAACAATATGGGGATAAGGTAGTTGGATGAGCTATTTACAGATGGGCTATGTACAGGTGCAATGATCTATGAGCTGCTCTGACAGCTGATACTTAAAGTTAGTGAGGAAGATGTAAGTCTCCAGCTTCAGTGATTTTTGCAATTTGTTCCAGTCATTGGCAGCAGAGAACTGGAAGGAAAGGCGGCCAAATAGGAATTGGCTTTGGGGGTGACCAGTGAAATATACCTGCTGGAGCGTGTGCTACTGMGTGGGTGCTGCTATGGTGACCAGTGAGCTGAGATAAGGTGGGGCTTTACCTAGCAAAGACTTATAGATGACCTGGAGCCAGTGGGTTTGGCGACGAATATGAAGCGAGGGCCAGCCAACGAGAGCATACAGAGTCTATCTGTCCATAGATAGACAAGGCTATCCTTTGTATAGGAATGCATACAGGCCCAACATAATAAGGTGTCAAAGAGAGAGTGAAAGAGAGAGGGGGGGGGGGGGGCGTGTTTGTCCCTCTCCAGTCAGAGAGGTGGCGGTAAAGCACCAACAACTAGTTCGCCTGAATTCTCCGATAGAGGTATAAAAAAAAAAAACAGCTGTCAAATAATGCAAGGAGAACGGCCATTTTTCTAAAACACAAACAAGACGAGAAAGCGAGTTATGAAAATATTCGCAGCGAACGTTGGTCAGATGAAATTATAATTAAACGTGGTTCAAGCAAATATTCAACATATAGTTGCAAGGAAGAAACCTGGAGATATACAGGTCATTGCGAAATACACGCATATGTTGTTAAAAACAGGATTTAACTAACGTTAGCTAACGTTACATTCCAATTTCGCAAAATTTGCAGCTACCAGCTAGCTAAGTTGTAGCTGGCTAGCTGGCTACTTAGCTGGCTAGCTAGTGCGACCAGCTTTCAACAAAAGGTAAGTGTAAAATTTGGCACAATTATTTAGGCAAACGTGTTATACTGCAATATAATAAATTGCACTGCTTAAGATTAATATAATGCTAATTTCTCATGGATTGTGTCAAGATAGTTAGCTAGCTAGCTCGTTAATTAGCAAGCTAGTAACATCCGCGCACTGTGCAACCATGTTAGCTACGTTTAGCTAGCAGAAGTGCAGGCCAAAGCAGCAGCCTAAAGTTGAGATGTATCCTGCGCGTTGCGAGTCGGGGCGGGTAGAGGGCTGCTCACTGATTTTCATGGTTACTCATCTAACGTTAGCTATTTACCTCCGTTGTTCAGCTAGGTTAGTTGGCTGGCTGCAAATACGGTAGTTCATTTTAACAAACTGGTTCAATTAGGTAAATGTTCTTGCGCAACTTCAAATGAAACTCAAGTTTTCTTCATGAACACGCACCCATTATTTGTCTGAAGTGATTCGTTCGAATGTACAAATAGCTAACTCAATGTTCCAAGCTGACTTCAGCCGCTAAGTTACTAACTACGCATTGTTTGCCATTTGTGGTTAATCGAAAACACCACAGTTACATTGAGTACATTTTAACTTTGCTAATTTCTATTTTAACGTAATTGTAACATGTGTTTATGTATTGTATCGAAACCAGTTGGCTATGACGTTATGTTATTGATAACGTTATTGTTCAGTTGGCATTGTTAACTAGTTGCTACTTTAGTCGGCTGTGAATAGTTTAGCTATGAACAGAGCTCGGAAATTAAGCTGGCCTTCAGCTTAGATAGGCGAAATATACGAACTTTCAATGCACAACTAAAGTGAAACACTTGTCAGTTATAACAACTTTAAAAGTTCTTTAACTTTCTGTGGATGTGGTAAATATTATTTGCATGTGAAAACTAAATTGAATGTCTCGTTTCCCCAGGTGTTTAGAGGAAAAGAGGAACAATAGACCCGATGGAAATACTCAAGCAGGAGTAAGAAGACAGAAGTGGAGAGAATAATAAATGCATGTGAAGAAGATACACATATCGCTCCCCTTGATCTCCTGTTCTTCACAATTTTGCTTCATGGTCATTTATTATGATCAACTCCCATGTTGTAATTACTGGTGCTATTTGTCCGTAAACATTTTGTTATTGTTTTCATTTGTTGATTGGTGAGCTTGCTGTCACATTTGGTCATTCCGTCACCTCACCTAACCCCTTTCCCAGAGCCTTGCAGCTATTTGCTCAGTGTAACAGATTTGTTTGGCCCAAGTACACCCACTCTAAACCACTGCACACAGAAGAACCAAATAGCCTTTAACCCCCTCGTATCTGGACCGAACTGGTTCAATCCTCTGGACAAGGTTAGAGCTCCACTCACTCTGTACCGTTTCCCTGGCATATTGTTGTGTCCTATATGTGGATGTATGTTATTGGGTACAAGTGTTTGATGGGTGTTTGAGCTGTGTGGTAGGAGATAGTATTTCATTACTTCCCAAAGAGGACATTTGATTGGTTGATTATGTGGCACCATGACATGATTTGACTGTTGTCCTTGTTGTGCCAACAGAAGCCTTGAGCTCCAGTTGAAGAGAGGAGTATGACTGCTGAAACACTTAACTTCGGCCCAGAATGGTGACGCATCTCTTCGTTCTCTAACTCATTCATTCTTCTTTCCTCCCTGCTTACATTCCTAGCCCATAACCAACTCTTGTTTATAATTGAAACAATCTTATATGTCAGTAAATTTAAGAATATCTTCACTATGTTAGGGGTCCCCACTTACTCCCCATGTCCTTCACTTTTCTCCTTCCTCCCTCAGTGCCCCATTCTGTTTCCACATTGGCCCATTCTCAGCACACTGCATTCTATCCTTCTCCATTTTCTCTTTCCCCATAGGCTTGTTTTCAGAGTGAGTGCATGTCTGCATGACCTTGGTCCTTTCAGTTTTAGAATGTAAAGAAAAGAGAACCACATTTTGTTTATTGATGATTCTTCAACTTGTATATAGCTAGCTTAAAATAATGTAATGTCGCAAGTTGTCCTTCAAAATGCCTCAATCAGCAGGTTTTTACACTTAGTTGGCCCTCTCCTTATCCCTACTCCAATCATTCAATAAGAGCACCCGCAAACATAAATTCTTGCTACATTGCCAATAATTCATCTCAAAATTGTACTAAAAGATAATCATTGGCGTTGTATTGTGTACTGTTTTTATTCTGCTCCTGCTTGTTGCCCTTAGTTGTCTAGGGGAAGATAATGGGCGATGCATATCCAACTTAAACTTGAGGTGAAGATAATAGATGGATATGGTCTTACACATGGCCCAGTACTATTATGTCAGTAATAATGATTGCATTTGAAGTGTTATTTATGCATGCATGGATTGTGCTGAGGGTGATTTCTTCTCCCCAGGCTCCGTGCACTATCTAGAGGGCGGAGTGTGACGTCCCCCCCTCCCTCTCCAGCATTGCCAAAGTCCAAGCTGGCCGATTACCGCTATGGTCGTGAGGAGATGCTAGCACTTTATATCAAAGATGACAAGGTGAGCTTATGTAATGAGTGATTCACTCTAATGAGGATTCCAATACAGCTGTTTGTGTTAAAGGTGTCTGGCCGGTTATGACTAATGGGTTTGAAGTAAACCAAACTGTTCCCAGCCCCCAGAGGATATCACGCAGGATAAGGAGTTTGCTGCTATCCTGCAGGATGAGCCTGTGCAGCCTTTGGCCCTGGAGCCTCTAACTGAGGAGGAGCAGGTGAGACTGCAGGAGATATAGGAGTGGTTAGTGAGTTAGAGGTTTGCTGCTCTGATCCCTGAGAAGTATTTGGCAAGGATTAACTCTCAGATCTTAGTTGCTACTTTCACCCACGATGTACTGATCCTGTTTCAGTGTATGTTGACAAAATGTCTTTAGGTGTCAACGTCACTTTCCTTCCTTCTGTCCTGCAGAGAAACTTCTCCATGTCTGTGAACAGTGTGGCTGTGCTGAGGTTGATGGGAAAGGGAGGCGGGGCTGCCCCTGCAGGTGTGGCCAAGGGTCGTGGAGGAGGCATCAGAGGTAGCGGTGCAGTTAGTCACCACCTGGAGTGATCAGGGCGGTGCAACTATACATATGGAAATGTATTAACCGGCTGAGTAGGCCCCTGAAGGAATTTCTTATGTTTGTTTGGGCAGGGAGAGGAAGAGGTGAAGGTGCATTCTACCAAAGAGCTCCTGGCGGTCCTGATGATGGAGAGGTGGGCTTCGGTCGTTGCCGAGAAATGCTCCGCAGCCAAAGCTGGGATGACCGGTAGGCTCACTGTCCTATACTATGCTGCCCTCGCCCCCAGATGGTTATCATTCGATCATATTGATGGTTGTTTATCGTCTTTCCTTCTGTCAGGGCTGAGAGGCCCAGGTTTGAGAAGCCAATCAGGCGTGCTGAGGTAGTGCGTCCAGGGTTTGAGGAGGCGGGGCCTCTTGGCAGGAAGGACTCCTGGCGTGCCGACAGCGATAACTGGCGTACCCTCCGGGAGGAAGAGGAAGAGGCAGCAGCAGGCGGAGGAGGAGGGGGAGAGCAGCCAGCCTGGAGAGTTGCAGGAACCCGCCGTGATGGTACACACTGACACACACCTAACCACTCACACACCCTCTACTTAAGACTAATGTTGTGTATACTTTGCATGTTTTCCATGTCTGATGGACACTCCATCTCAAATCAAAATCACACACACAGATGGGGGTCCTCGGTCTGCAGGCTGGCGTGATCATGGCGGCCGGAGGAAGTTTGAGTTTGACTTCCGTGACAGCGAGGGCCCCCGCAGGGAGGACAACAGGGACGGCCTTCCTGAGTGGTGCACTGATGAAGAGGATGGAGAGATGGGCACCTTTGACTCCTCGGGGGCCTTCATGTGCATCAAGGTGTGTGTGRTGGCTGGCAGGCATTATTTCTGTCTGTTTGTCTACGTGTGTGTGTTTGCATGTTACTTATGTCTATTCTGAGCCTTATGCTTGTCTGAGCAGAAAGGCTCCAAGGGCACCATCACTGAAGAGGATCTGGAGTTTGAAGCTCTAGAGGAAGATGAGGAGAACGGTCAGGAAGGCAAGGACAATGGTCAGGAAGGCAAGGACAACTATAAGGATAACTACACTGACGGAGGTGAGACACTTTCCCTGGCTATAGTAAACAACTAACAGAAGAACTTTCTGCTTTCGTAGAATGCACATTCACCCTCTTTCTCTCTAGATGAGTGTGAAGCAGCATGTGAGGGGGTGGTCAAGTACAGGACTCCATCTCCTCCTGCTGTCTCGGCCCCTCCCTCCTCAGACCCTCTCCCTGCCCCCTGTGCCCCAGAGGCTCCCTTGGCACCCATCTCCCACCCCTTCAAAACCAACCACGTGCCCACTGAAGGTAAATATTGAATTCAGGGCTCTAAATTACAAAATACTCATTAGTAGCGCTAGTGTTCCCAACTTAAAGATTAGGAGCAGCACATAAAATTTAGTAGCACCAGAAAATAAGATTTTTTTTTTTATTGATTGAGATTTCACCAGCCACATTGGTGGGTTGTCAGGGCTCCACAATGCAAGCATTTCACTCGCATTTGTGAATAAAAATAGAAGTTAAGTAGGAGCACATTTATAGCWAAATAAATGCTGCATTAGCTGTTTTCAAAGTTTGTCATTTTGTTTCATAGCTGGTAGCTAATCAGACAACGAACTACGAATTCTATCATTTAAAAACATTTTTTTTTTTWWWGTGAGAATATGCATTGYTCTGAAGCCGAAAAATAAAGGGAATTCYKACGAGCTTCACAATGCTTATTCCACCCATGCTCTACCAAGATTTTCCACCACACAGCTTTGACCTACTACAGTAGCTGTGTTGGTATTGTGCTTCAAACTATGTGTAGGCAGGTTTCTTAGGGTTCAAACCTTCTCAAACAGCKTAATTCATACTCTTAGAGGAGGTGCTTCCACAATAATGTCATTTGTACCGCATACAAGGTAGAGTATTGGATTCTTCACAAACCACAGTAAGACATCCCATTACGCTACCATTTTAATGCGTTTTAAAATAATCAATGAATGCAAGCGTTTGCTTTTATACTTACAAGACCATCAGGCTTGATTGACCTGTTTTGTTGTAGTAATGTGGTGCATGCCTGTATTTCCTTAAACCTTTATCTTAGCAAAACATGTCATTGAGTTTWAAAAAAATCATAATAACAATCATATTTTGATCAGTAGGTACCCAACCTAACAGCAGGTGGTGTGTTGTACAGACTAGCTCAGAGCCTGTCTGCATTCCTGTTTTTTCAAATGCCATGCTAATCAATAGACAGTTCATTGCCTCTGTTAAAATAATATGCAGCTTAAAGTTGTTTGCGCTTCTGTTTCTTTGTGCAATAAAGATGGCGACGCAACAATAATACACATTTACAATAGGCCTATATCTAAAAATACATACAGCCAAATATAATGTATATACAGTACTAMTCAAAAGTTTACACCTAATCATTCAAGGATTTTTCTTTTGACTATTTTCTACATTGTAGAATAATAGTGAAGACATAACAACTATGAAATAACACGTATGGAATAATGTAGTAACCAAAAAAGTATTAAACAAATCAAAATATATTTAAAATTTGAGATTCTTCATAGTAGTCATGGTTTGCCTTGATGACAGCTTTGCAAACTCTTGGCCTTCTCTAAACCAGCTTCACCTGAAATGCTTTTCCAACAGTCTGTTCCCACATATGCTAAACACTTGTTGGCTTGCTTTTCCTGTTGAGAAACAAATGATAGTCCCACTAAGCGCAAACCAGATGGRATGGCGTATCGCTGCAGAATGCTGTGGTAGCCATGCWGGTTAAATGTGCATTGAATTTTAAATAAATCAGACGGTGACTCCAGCAAAGAACCATCACACCACCTCCTCCATGCTTCACGGTGGGAACCACACATGCAGAGATCATCCGTCCACCTACTCTGCGTCTCTCAAAGACTAAAACTAAAAATCTCAAATTAGAACTCATCAGACTAAAATACAGATTTCCACTGGTCTAATGTCCACATTTTTGCTCATTACTTAAAAATAAACAGATCACATTTACATATGTTTTCAGACCCTTTACTTAGTACTTTGTTGAAGCATTTTTGCCTTTTGGCAAACTCCAGGCTGGCTATCGTGCCTTTTACTGAGGAGTGGCCTCCTTCTAACCACTCTACCATAAAGGCTTGATTTGGTAGAGTGCAGCAGAGATGGTTGTCCTTCTGGAAGGTTCTCCCATCTCCACAGAGGAACTCAAGAACTCTGGCAGAGTGACTATCGCGTTCTTGGTCACCTCCCTGACCAAGGCTCTTCTCCCCCGATTGCGCAGTTTGGCCAGGCGGCCAGCTCTAGGAAGAGTGGTTGCGGTTCCAAACTTCCATTTAATGATGGAGGCCACAGTGTTCTTGGGGACCTTCAATGCTGCAGACATTGTTTTGGTACCCTTCCACAGATCTGTGCTTCAACACAATTATGTCTCTGATATCTACAGACAATTCCTTTGACCTCGTGGATTGGTTTTTGCTCTGAAAACTGTGGGACCTTATATAGACAGGTGTGTGTGGCTTTCCAAATCATGTCCAATCAATTGAATTTGCCACAAGTGGACTCCAATCAAGTTGTAGAAACATCTCAAGGATGATCAATGGAAACAGGATGCACCTGAGCTCAATTTCAAGTCTCATAGCAAAGGGTCTGAATACTTATGTAGATAAGGTGTTTCTGTTTTTTCTTAAATGTGCAACAATTTCTTAATCTGTTTTTGCTTTGTCGTAATGGGATATTGTGTGTTAGATTTATTTAATCCATTTTAGAATAAAGTTGAAGTCGGAAGTTTACCTACACTTAGTTTGGAGTCATTAAAACTCGTTTTTCAACCACTCCACAACTTTCTTAACTTCTTATGGCTGGGGGGCAGTATTGAGTAGCTTGGATGAATAAGGTGCCCAGAGTAAACTGCCTGCTACTCAGGCCCAGAAGCTAAGATATGCATATTATTAGTAGATTTGGATAGAAATCACTCTGAAGTTTCTAAAACTGTTTGAATGATGTCTGTGAGTATGACAGAACTCATGTGGCAGGCAAAAACCTGAGAAAAAATCCAACCAGGAAGTGGACAATCTGAGGTTTGTAGGTTTTCAAGTCTTTGCCTGTCCAATATACAGTGTAAAATTTGGTCCGGTTGCACTTCCTAAGGSTTCCACTAGATGTCAACAGTCTTAAGAACCTTGTTTCAGGCTTCTCCTGTGAAGGGGGAGCGAATAAGAGCTGTTTGAGTCAGCTCATGGCATTCTGCCAGACACCTAAGTCAGGCATGCGCCCGTGAGAGTAAGCTCTGTTCCTTTTCTTTTCTAAAGACAAAGGAATTGTCCGTTTGGAATATTATTGAAGATTTATGTTAAAAACATCCTAAAGATTGATTCTATACATCGTTTGACATGTTTCTACGAACTGTAATAACCTTTTGGACTAAGTGCCTGCGCCTCTTGAATTTGGATTTGTGAACTAACCGCGCACACAAAAAGGAGGTATTTGGACAAATGATGGACTTTATCGAACAAAACAAACATGTGTTGTTTAACATGAAGTCCTATGAGTGTCATCTGATGAAGATCATCAAAGGTTAGTGAATAATTTTATCTTTTTGTGACTCCTCTCTTTGGCTGGAAAAATGGCTGTGTTTTTATGTGACTAGGCACTGACCTAACATAATCGCATGGTATGCTTTCGTTGTAAAGCCTTTTTGAAATCGGACACTGGTGGGATTAACACGTTTCTTTAAAATGGTGTATAATACTTGTATGTTTGAAGAATTTTAATTATGAGATTTCTGTTTGAATTTGACGCCCTGCACTTTCACTGGCTGTTGTCAAATTGATCCTGTTAACGGGATTTCAGCCGTTAACAAACTATAGTTTTGGGAAGTCGGTTAGGACATCTACTTTGTGCATGACACAAGTAATTTTTCCAACAATTGTTTACAGACAGATTATTTCACTTATAATTCACTGTATCACAATTCCAGTGGGTCAGAAGTTTACATACGCTAAGTTGACTGTGCCTTTATACAGCTTGGAAAATTCCAGAAAATGTTGTCATGGCTTTAGAAGCTTCTGATAGGCTAATTGACATAATTTGAGTCAATTCGAGGTGTACCTGTGGATGTATTTCAAGGCATACCTTCAAACTCAGTGCCTCTTTGCTTGACATCATGGGAAAATCAAAAGAAACCAGCCAAGACCTCAGATTCTTTTGTTATTTTTTATTTTTTACAAATGCCTGAAGGTACCACGTTAATCTTTACAAACAGTAGTACGCAAGTATAAACTCAATGGGACCATGCAGCTGTCATACCGCTCAGGAAGGAGATGCGTTCTGTCTCCTAGAGATGAACATACCTTTGTGCGAAAAGTGCAAATCAATCCTAGAACAACAGCAAAGGACCTTGTGAAGATGCTGGAGGAAACAGGTAAAAAAGTATCTATATCCACAGTAAAACGAGTCCTATATCGACATAACCTGAAAGGCTGTTCCAAAACCACAATTTAAAAAATCCAGACTATGGTTTGCAACTGCACATGGGGACAAAGATCGTACTTTTTGGAGAAATGTCCTCTGGTCTGATGAAACAAAAATAGAACTGTTTGGCCATAATGAGCATCGTTATGTTTGGAGGAAAAAGGGCTAGGCTTGCAAGCCGAAGAACACCATCCCAACCGTGAAGCATGGGGGTGGCAGCATCATCTTGTGGGGGTGCTTTGCTGCAGGAAAGACTGGTGCACTTCACAAAATAGGCGTTATGAGGCAGGAAAATTACGTGGATATATTGAAGCTACATCTCAAGACATCAGTCAGGAAGTTAAAACTTGGTCGCAAATGGGTCTTCCAAATGGACAATGACCCCAAGCAAACTTCCAAAGTTGTGGCAAAATGGCTTAAAGGCAATGCTACCAAATACTAATTGAGTGTATGTAAACTTCTGGCCCACTGGGAATGTGATGAAAGAAATAAAAGCTGATATCTTTCTCTCTGCTATTATTCTGACATTTCACATTCTTAAAATAAAGTGGTGATCCTAAGACAGGGACTTTTTACTATGATTAAATGTCAGGAATTGTGAAACTGAATTTAACGTATTTGGCTAAGGTGTTTGTCAACTTCCGACTTCAACTGTAAGGCTGTAACGTAACAAAGTGGATAAAGTCAGAGTCTAAATACTTTCCTGTGTGTACACATTTTAAATGCAGGACACAAGTCCATTTTACCTCTGGAGAGTATGAATTAAGCTGTTTGAATCTGCAGCAACCTGCCTACACATAGTTTGAAGTACAATACCAACATAGTTATTACTGTAGTAGGTCAAAGATGTGTGCTGGAAAACCTTGGTAGAGCATGGGTGGAATCGGCATTGTAGTGCTGACGTGAATTTCCTTTTTCGGCTTCAGACCAGTGCCTATTCTCTCTAAAAACAGTTTGTTTTTACTTTCCATGGTTTTTCACCAGAAGGTTATTATGCAACATTATTATACAAKATTATAATTAAGCAATAAGGCCCGAGGGGGTGTGGTACAGTATATGGACAAAATTCCACAGCTAAGGGCTTTGACACTACACAGTGTACCTGGACACAAAGGGGAGCATTATCACTTCAAAAAAGGGTTACCTATGTGATTAGAAGAGTAAAAATAAATGTTTTGTCATGCCCATGGTGCATATGGTCTGATATACGACGGCTTTCAGCCAATCATCATTCAGGGCTCGAACCACGCAATTTATTATACAGCATAACACATGCTCTCCTTGTGTAACTTTGATAAGATCCCAGCTCATAATCCTACTGATCATTGCTCAAAGCAAACTGGCAAGAGCAAGGAAACAAAGACTGAAGCAAATATGCTTTGCCACTCGTCGGATGTGGCAGGCCTTAAACTATTACGGACTACAAAGAGAAACCCAGCTGCGAGCTGCTCTGTGATGCGAGCCTACCAGACGAGGTAAATGCCTTTTTATGCTTGCTTCGAGGCGAGCAACACTGAAGCATGCATGAGAGCACCAGTTGTTCCAGACGACTGTGCGATAACGCTCTCGGTAGCTGATGTGAGCAAGACCTTTAAACAGGTCAACATTTACAAAGCCGCTGGGCCACATAGATTACCAGGACGTGTACTCAAAGCATGCGAGGACGAACTGGCAAGTGTCTTCACTGACATTTTCAACCTCTCCCTGACGGAGTCTGTAATACCTACATGTTTCAAGCAGACCACCATAGTCCCTGTGCCCAAGGAAGCTATGTTAACCTGCCTAAATGATTACCGCCCCATAGCACTCACGTCGGTAGCAATGAAGTGCTTTGAAAGGCTGGTCATGGCTGACATCAACAGCATCATCCTGGATACCCTAGACCCAATCCAATTCGCATTCCACCCCACAGATGCACATGCAATCTCTATTGCATTCCACACTGCCCTTTCCCACCTGGACAAAAGGAACACCTATGTGAGAATGCTGTTCATTGACTCCAGCTCAGCGTTCAACACCATGGTGCCCACAAAGCTCATCACTAAGCTAAGGACCCTGGGACTAAACACCTCCCTCTGCAACTGGATCCTGGACTTTCTGTCGGGCCGCCCCCAGGTTGTGAGGGTAGGCAACAACACGTCTCACGCTGTTCCTCAACACTGGGGCCCCTCGGGTACGTGCTTAGTCCCCTCCTGTGCTCCTTGTTCACCCACGACTGCGTGGTCAAACACAACTCACCATTAAGTTTGCTGACGACACAAGTGGTAGGCCTGATTACCGACAGCGATGAGACAGCCTGTAGGGAGGAGGTCAGAGACCTGGTAGTGTGGTGCCAGGACAACAACCTCTCCCTCAATGTGATCAAGACAAAGGAGCTGATCGTGGACTAGAGGAAAAGGTGGGCCGAACAGGCCCCCATTAACATAGACTTGGCTGTAGTGGAGCGGGTCTAGAGTTTGAAGTTCCTTGGTGTCCACATCACCAACGAACTATCATGGTCCAAACACACCAAGACAATCGTGAAGAGGGCACGACAATGTCTTTTCCCACTCAGGTGACTGAAAATATTTGGCATGGGTCCCCAGATCCTCAAAAATTTCAACAGTTGCACCATCGAGAGCATCCTCACCGGTTCCATCACCATCTAGTATGGCAACTGCTCGGCATCCAACCATAAGGTGCTACATAGGTTAGTGCGTACGGCCCAGTACATCACTGGGGCCAAGCTGGCTGCCATCCAGGACCTATATACTAGGCAGTGTCAGAGGAAGGCCCAAAAATTGTCAGACTCCAGTCACCCTAGTCATAGATTGTTCTCTCTGCTAGCGCGCGGCAAGCGGTACCGAAGCTCCAAGTCTAGGAACAAAATGCTCCTTAACAGCTTCTATCCCCAAGCTATAAGACTGCTGAACAATTAATAAAATGGCCATCTGGACGATTTACCTTGACCCCCCCCACAGCTACTTGCTGTTTATCTATGCATGGTCACTTTACCCCTACCAACATGTACAAATATCCTCGACTAACCTGTACCCCCGCACATTGACTTGGTACTGGTGCCCCCTGTATATAGCCTCAATATTTTGGATTTTACTTTTTGTTTATTTGGTAAATATTTTAACTCTTTCTGGAACTGCATTGTTGGTTAAGGGCTTGTAAGTGTTTCACGGTGAGGTCTACCCCTGTTGTATTTGGCTCTTGTGACAAAGTTTGCTTTGATATTTACTATGCAATTATACAATGTAGCTGGCTGGACAGTCATGTGAAATCCATAGATTTGGACCTAATGAATTTATTTAAATTGACTGATTTCCTTATATGAACAGTAACTCAGCAAAATCTTTGAAATTGTTGCATGATGCATTTATATTTTTGTTCAGTATACTTAAGAGAATAGGAATATTCTCCATTAAGTCAGGGGTTCCAAAAAAAAATCACTCAGGCCCTCCTTCCAGCATTGGGGAACATGCCACGCGCCCCGCACAAGCACTGTTCATGAATAAATTGTTCACACCCCTCTTGTTGGCAGAAAGAACATTTTGCAGGTTTAAAGCTTATTTCCTGCAGTTCTACACATTTGTCATGGGGTGCAGAGAAACTGTTGCTGTTAAAGCTCATTTTCTTGCAAGTCTATACATTTTGCCACCTGCTAATGTGTATTCATGTGACATGAGTGACTCAAACATAAACTTGTCCATGTCATATTTCTTTTTATCTGGGTCTTTCTGACAAATAGCTCTCTTTAATATGCAATGACTGACATGACAAGGGAAACTGATGACTCATTACTCAATTTAGAAATTGCACCATGTGCATTCTACTATTAGAACTTTAAAGAGGAAGTTGAAAGCTGGACTGAGTCTCCACCCCACTCCAAAAAGAAAAACAATGTGGTGCGCCTCAGTTTGGGGAACCACATATACTAATTTCAGTATCCCGGATTTACATTTACTAAGTTTAGTCTAGTTTGAGACCAGGCTGGCACACAGCAAGTCATGTACGCAAGCGATGATTCTGATGTTTTAATCTGGTGCAGTGTGTGGAACCCCCTGACTATGTTTTACTTGTGAATGGAGATTTCAGATTTTCTGTGAATAGACTGAAAAGTTATTTAACACAGTGTTGATCAGTCGGCACACATTTAGATTATGAATGTCGATGGCAGGAGAGGGAGTTTAGGCCGGAGACGGAATGTATTCAACGCGTGTTTGAAACAGCGACGCTGTCAATCTGGTTCTGTTTACATGTGCTTTTGGGGTTCAACCATTTACTGTAGTCGGTTCAACATAGCTAACTCACTGTTTCCTAAAGTAATTTGTTTTCTCATCTATGGTTTATGTTGTTGTCTTGGTTCTTAGTCAAGGAATGTAGCTTTGCCAAGTGCAGTATTTGTACTGTCTGAAATCTGGTTAACGTTGCCTTAATGTTAACGTAGTTTGGTCTGTGCAAAGCAATTTAATATGATTAGTGTGGCAGTTTCCAAAAGTTTGGTTTTAAACTTAACATCAGTTAACTTCTCTTGGGTAGGGGGCAGCATTTGGAATTTTGGATGAAAAGCATGCCCAAATTAAACTGCCAGCTACTCATCCCCAGAAGATAAGATATGCATATTATTAGTAGATTTGGATAGAAAACACTGAAGTTTCTAAAACTGTTTGAATCATGTCTGTGAGTATAACAGAACTTATTTAGCAGGTGAAACCCCGAGGACAAACCATTCAGATTATTCTTTTTTGAGGTCACTCTCTTTTCAGTTAGWWWTCWMMMMMKKKKKWGAWWWCTAAGGGACCATCTTGCAGTTCCTACTGCTTCCACTGGATGTCAACAGTCTTTAGACTGTTGGTTGAGGTTATTCCTTTGTGTAATGAAGAAGTACGGCCATCTTGAAGGAGGGTCACTCGAAGTGTCCTGTTAGATGCGCATGACCAGAAAGCTAGCTACAGTTGGTTTTAATCCTGCATTGAACACAGATCATCCCCTCTTCAATTTGATCGATTATTTATGTTAAAAAATACCCAAAGTTGTATTACAAAAGTAGCTTGAAATTTTTGGGCAAAGTTTACAGGTAACCTTTGAGATATTTTGTAGTCACGTTTCACAATTTGGAACCGGTGTTTTTCTGGATCAAACGCGCCAAATAAATTGACATTTTGGATATCGACGGAATTAATCGAACAAAAGGACCATTTGTGATGTTTATGGGACATATTGGAGTGCCAACAACAGAAGCTCGTCAAAGGTAAGGCATGAATTATATTTTCATTTCTGAGTTTTGTGTCGCGCCTGCAGGGTTGAAATATGCTTCTCTCTCTTTGTTTACAATGGTGCTATCCTCAGATAATAGCATCGTTTGGTTTCGCCGAAAAGCCTATTTGAATTCTGACATGTTGGCTGGATTCACAACCAGTGTAGCTTTAATTTGGTATCTTTCATGTGTGATTTAATGAAAGTTAGATTTTTATAGTAATTTTAATTTTAATTTGGCGCTCTGCATTTTCTGTCTTTTTGCCAAGTGAGACAGTAGCGTCCCGCCTAAACTCAGATTTTTGGATATAAATATGAACTTTACCGAACAAAACAAATGTATTGTGTAACATGAAGTCCTATGAGTGTCATCTGATGAAGATCATCAAAGGTTAGTGATTCATTTTATCTCTTTCTGTTTTTTGTTACTCTCTTTGGCTGGAAAAATGGCTGTCTTTTTCTGCGACTTTGCTCTAACCTAACATAATCGTTTGGTGTGCTTTCGTCGTAAAACCTTTTTGAAATCGGACACTTTGGCTGGATTTACAACAAGTGTATCTTTAAAATGGTGTAAAATACTTGTCTGTTTGAGGAATTTAAATTATGGGATTTCTGTTGTTTTGAATTTGGCGCCCTGCAGTTTCACTGGCTGTTGACACGGTGGGACGCTACCGTCCCACAGACCCTAGTGAGGTTAACTGTTTAGTGTGAGAAATGATGATATATTGTGGTACGTGAACCGACCAAACAGGTTAGCTAATGTTTGTCTTATGTTAACTTTAGCTAGCCAAGTAACCTTAGCTAATTGGCTATCATAGCAGCCATGGACATACGCTAGTTTATTTGTCTGTGATCCGATTACACGCCACTGGTTCAGCAGTTACACGACTTCAGCCGTATGTGAAAAACCTTACTTGGCAAAATATATCTAGCTAGCTTTCCTCGCTTTGTTAGCTCTCATTTGACTGGTATAATGTTAGTTTAGCTACCTAGCTAATCAAAACAAAACCACCTTTAATTGACTAGCTACTTTTTTATTATTTTTTATTTGCCTGTTCGTTAGCTAGCTATCTTTCAGCTGACTAGTGTTAGCTAGCTACAGAGGCTAGATGCTTGACTTTGTTCAAGCAAGCTAACGTTAGCTAGTAAGCTACGAAGCTAATAAAAATCTGTGTGTACATTGATTAACGTCAGCTTGAATACCACCATATACCTAGTTATATACAGTAACCTAGGTTACATCCAAATTACCTAGGTGTTAGAACTGAGTTTTGGCAAAATGTCACATTGTCAGAAATGCTACAAAAATGTAGAACATCTTTGTTTCTTAACTTCTTATGGCTGCATCCCGCTACCGGGATCGATATGACAGCATCCAGAAAGTGCAGGACGCCAAATTCAAACAAATCTCATAATTAAAATTCCTCAAACATACATGTGTCTTATATCATTTTAAAGGTATTCTTGTTGTTAATCCCACAAGTGTCCGATTTCAAATATGCTTTTCAGCGAAAGCACTACAAATGATTATGTTAGGTCACCATCAAACCACAATAAGCACAGCCATTTTCCCAGCGAAAGATAGCTTTCACAAAATGCAGAAATAGATCAAATGAATCACTAACCTTTGATTATCTTCATCAGGTGACACTCATAGGACTTCATGTTACACAATACATGCATGTTTTGTTTGATAAAGTTCATATTTATAACAAAAAATCTGAGTTTACATTGGCGCGTTAGATTCACTATTTCCAAAAACATCAAGTGATTTTGCATAGCCACAGCGTTTCAACAGAAATACTCACCATAAATGTAGATGATAATACAAGTTATACGCATGAAATTATAGATATACCTCTCCTTAATGCAACCACTGTGTCAGATTTCAAAACAACTTTACGGAAAAAGCAAATCCTGCAATAATCTGAGACGGAGCGCAGAACTATAGCCAAATTAGCCGCCATGTTGGGGTCAACAGAAACCAGAAAATACATGATAAATGTTTCCTTACCTTTGATGAACTTCATCAGAATGCAGTCCTAGGAATCCCAGGTCCACAATAAATGCTTGATTTGTTAGTTAATGTCCGTTATTTATGTCCAATTAGCTACTTTGATTAGCGCCTTTGGTAAACAATTCCAAAGTCACAAAGCGCCTCCACTATAACGTGACAATGTCCAAAAGTTCCGTAACAGTCAGTAGAAARATGTCAAACGATGTACTGAATCAATCTTTAGAATGTTGTTAACATACATCTTGAATAACGTTCCAACCGGAGAATTAGATTGACTTAAGAAGAGCGGTGGAACGGACGTCCTCATGTGAAGGCGCATGGTGAATGCGTGATCAGCTCGTGGTAGTGATTACTCATTCCTGTCTCCTTCGGCCCCCCTTCACATTAGTCATCACACAAAGTTCTGTTGACTGGTGACATCTAGTGGAAGCTGTAGAAAGTGAAAACTCATCCATATCTCGCTGTAATTTCATTGAGAGCTTGGCTGAAAATCTGCCACCTCAGAAACAATTCAAACAGGAAGTGGAACTTCTCAGGTTTTTGCCTGCCATATGAGTTCTGTTATACTCACAGACATAATTCAAACAGTTTTAGAAACTTCAGAGTGTTTTCTATCCAATATGAATAATAATATGCATATATTAGCAACTGGGACGGAGGAGCAGGCCGTTTAATATGGGCACCTCTGTGCACCTTTCATCCAAGCTACTCAATACTGCCCCTGCAGCCATAAGAAGTTAACGGAAGGAATTGTGCATGTGAGAGCGATACATTTAATAAACTGTTGCATCTGCAAGTTTATTCAATCTGGCATTTTATGTCCAATGGTCAATTTTGGAAATTATAGTCTCGTTTTAAGCAGACGTCTAGAATAGGAGATCAGTAGGCTCAAATACTCAACTCAATTGCCAACGACCCTGTTAAGAAATGCGCTGTGGTTCTCGGTTACAGATGGACGACTCATGATGAGAAATGTGGAGTGTTGTTGTGTACCTCAAAGTTGATCTGCAAATTTTCATAGAGATTGGTGTCATGTTGGCATAGATATGAATTTAACTGACCTCAACCAACACTTATAATAGACGCACGCTACTGTCGTCAGGTCGATAATATCCCACCTCACGCAGCAACACTGCCTTGCTGTTGAAGTGCTGGAGATTCATTTTTAGAAGTGCTGCACATGGCATAAAAGTTGGTCTAATTTACTCGAGACTGTCCTTGAGTGTGTTGGCTATTTACGTTGAAAAACAAACCTAGTTTGAGAACAAAACAATTTTTTGAGTTTGCTTCAGCAAAGACACAAGGGCACTCGAACCAAGCGACTGTGTGCCTGTTTCTCTATCTCACAGGCACACTGTCACTTGGTTCGAGTGCCATTGTTGTCATGTTAACCTTCCACCCTTAAAGGGGTATCTGAGAATTTGTCATCTGTGACATTTTGATTAAAACACTTGGATCACAAAAATGATTTTTTGTTGTTGCAATAAACCACATCACTTCTAGCTAGTAATACATGTATTGTTTTACAAACATTACAAAGCATTCTCACCTGGGTTCTTTTGGGTTTTTTGGTCTAATTATTATGGCCCAAAAATATTCTGAGTGGCTGGTAGATTTTAAATTTACCTGCCACAGTGGCTGGTGGACCAAAAATGTTGTTTCAGGCCCTGCACTCATTCATTGCTATGATCATTGATCTCCTGAATAAGCTATCCCTTTTCATTTCTGGGCCCCCAAATCTTTGGATATACTGGTAAAGTTACCAGGTTGTTGGCTCGCTAGCCAATGATGTAATATGACTGAACAAAGTGTAAACAAATGGTTAATGACGCGCAAGTAGTTCTAGAACGTTCCACAGTGTTGTGGTTTGTGAATGTAAAATTCAGTCCCGGCGATCCGCTATAGGTAAGATAAAAATGTTCCTCCGGTAATGTGTCAGATCTCTGAAACAACGGTACTGCGAAGCCTTATTACAACAAGTATCTAGGATATATTTTTTTTCCTTGTCTCAGTGCTCCCAATATAAAACTCCTGTTCGCACAGCAAAATATTTAGTCGCATATGTGACCAATTTGGTCGCACTTTAGAGCCCTGACTGAATTACTGATATGCACATGTTGTGTACTAAAGCTAGGACAATAAACCGAAAGTATCGACAGTGACCATTTATCGAAGATATTTTATGGTTATCAATAATAACGATAAGTAGCTTTTACTGTTAATATGGGCTATTGCTAACGGGACAATTTATAATGTTCAAATTGGAGTAGTTTAAAGGGTCAAATACACATAACTGGTGCTTATTCATTTTATAAATGAACCGTTGTCTTGATAATTCAGTCAATTTATCATGTTATGTGTTTTTGTCCATTTCGTCTCGTTCTTGTGAACCATTTTCACTTTGTGTGGGCATCAGATTGTATCTGCTCCAGAGAATGTTTCACCTGTATGCTCAGTAGTGGCCCTAGTACAGTAGTTGTACATGTCTCATCCCCTTTCCCCCTGTTCTCTCTGTGGTCTCACAGGCAGCTCACCTCCAGGGAGTGGTGCTCAGCTCAGTCCAGACCCCTCCTCCTCCACCACCACTTCCTCCAGCCTGATGCCTCCTCCCTCCTTTGGATCTCTCCTCCCATCAACAGGGGGAGAAGTGGAGGAGGACGAGGGCATGAAGCACCTGCAACAGGTAGGGTTGCATTACCATGTCAATTAGACATGCGTTCATTTTACATCCAATTTATTGTCAGGATTACGATTACACTTGATATACTGGCTGAGTGTTATGTAAATGTTCATATTTTTTTATCTTCTCCCACCCTTGTAGGAGGCTGAAAAGATGGTGGCATCTCTGCAGGACACATCCCTTGAGGAGGAGTGTTTCACCCAAGCACTGCAGGAGAGCCACAACATTACCTCCCAATCTCACACACACCCAGCCCCACACTCACACACACACACCGCTGGACACACGCACTCCCACTCTGCCCATAGGGACTGTGCCCTGCCACTCTCCCACGAGGCAGCCATGAAGTGGTTCTACAAGGACCCCCAGGCAGAGATCCAAGGTAGACACACACATTCACAATTTTTAGCAGTTAGTGCATTTGGAAAGTATTCAGAACCCTTGACTTTTTCAACATTTTGTTACATTACAGCCTTATTCTAAAATGGATTKAATGTTTTTTTTCTCATCAATCTTAACGGAATACCCCATAATGACAAAGCAAAAAACTTTATTTTTTTTACATTTTTGCAAATGTATTAAAAATGAACTGGAATCAAATTTAAGTATTCAGACCCTTTACGCAGTACTTTGTTGAAGCACCTTTGTCAGCGATTACAGCCTCGTGTCTTCTTGGGTTTGATGCTACAAGTTTGGCGCACCTGTATTTGGGGAGTTTCTCCTCTTCTCTGCAGATCCCCTCAAGCTCTGTAATGTTGGATGGGGAGCGACGCTGCACAGCTATTTTCAGGTCTTTCCAGAGATGTTCGATCGGGTTCAAGTCCGAGCTCTGGCTGGGCCACTCAAGGACATTTAGAGACTTGTCCCGAAGCCACTCCTGCATTGTCTTGGCTGTGTGCTTAGGGTCGTTGTCCTGTTGGAAGGTGAACCTTCGCCCCAGTCTGAGTTCCTGAGCGTTCTGGAGCAAGTTTCCATCAAGGATCTCTCTGTACTTTGCCCTTTTTCATCCTTCCCTTGATCCTGACTAGTCTCCCAGTCCCTGCCGCTGAAAAACATCCCCACAGCATGATGCTGCCACCACCATACTTTACRGTAGGGATGGTGCAAGGTTTCCTCCAGACATGACGCTTGGAACTCAGGCCAAAGAGTTCAATCTTGGCTTCATCAGACTAGAGAATCTTTTTTGTTGTTGTAAGAATGGGAGTAAATGCGGAGGTACAAATGCTGATAGACATGCCAAAGACGACTCAAAGCTGTAATCGCCGCCAAAGGTCCTTCTACAAAGTATTGACTCTGAGGTGTGAGTACTTACGTAAATTAGGTATTTCTGTGTTTTATTCTCAATAAATTTGCAATAATGTCTAAAAACATGTGTTGTAGATGATGAGAGGATCTAAAAATGAATTTAATACATTTTGAATTCAGGCTCTAACACAACACGTGTAATAAGTCAAGGGGTTGGAATACTTTCTTAAGGCACTGTACATATCAATCAATATATGTTGCATATAGTACCTTACAGATACTTTTTCACATTGTCATATTGTTTTGTCATGACCCTGGTCCAGGTCCCTTCTCCACGGTGGAGATGTGTGAGTGGTTCCAGGCAGGCTACTTCTCCATGACACTGCTGGTAAAGAGGGGTTGTGATGAGGGCTTCCAGCCCCTGGGAGATGTCATCAAGATGTGGGGGCGCGTGCCCTTCTCCCCCGGCCCCTCCCCCCCACCCCTGCTGGTGAGACAGCCTCCACCACCTCGGGGGTCCTCTGTGAGTCAGCGAGCACACGTCTGTCTGGGTGTTTCTGTTTACTTCCTGTTCACTGGTTGTTTAGTGGTGTGTGTGTGTGGGGGGTTTGTCAGTTAACCCAGGTACAGCAAAGGCACAGAGATACTTGACTGTGGTGAACAACTTTTTTTGGAATAAGTAGAGTATCAAAGTGGCATAGGCAAAATCGTGTGTTTTACTGAGTATAATGTATATTGTCTCTTGTAGCTGTATCGTGTATCTATCCAGAGCAGATAATCAGTAGTGTATCTGGTAGGGATGCACCGATATTACTTTTTTGGCCGATGCAATATTTTCCTTGCCAAAAAAAAACAATACCGATTTTATTACATTTTTTTAGCGGCCTTTTAAGCATTCTAGTACAGTTAAATAGTTGAAACACACACACTGACCAAAAGTTATTTTGTTGACATTTACGTATGTCCCCCATTACCAGTAAAACATAATCAAAACCTATTTATTTCACTTACTTGCTGTGCTTTTTTGTTGTTCAGTCTCAACCAGGATTTCATCATACATGTCAAGCAGTGAAGTTTCAGCTCTGTCTGTCCGTGACCGCTCTTCCTTGGTGCACACTGTCACTGTGTCTGTTTCCATCTTGTCCAGCTGTCTAACATTTCACGTAAACCGTGTTTGTTGTCTGCATCAAAGTAGCGGTCCTTGTAGCTAGCATCGAGCATGGTGGCGACACAGTAGAGGCTCCGGGAGTATGCCACTGAATCGCTTGTTCACAGCCACTTGTAGAGTACTTTTGCAAGTTTTAACCCCCCTAAAATGTCCTTCCTCTTTCAAATGACTGCTCGACTTGAACTTGTTTAGTTGTTGGAAGTGTGTGCTTAGTATTTTTCTGCTTTTGTTCTGTGTAGCGCTGTATTTTTTGTAGCGTCATCTACCTACGTTATATAGGTATGCACGACAGCTTTGACATCGGTTTTGCACATCGGCGTTAAACTAGACATGTTGGCATTTTTAGGTAGTATCGGCCGATTCTGATATGCTTACCAATTTATATTGTACATCCCTATTATTTGGTGTGCTTGGTGGTTTTCTAAAGCAGTGGCATAGTTGGTAGGTAACCCTGTAGGTCTTGTTCCGCAGGGCAATATGGATCAGGAGCTGCTGAAGAAACAGTTAGAACAAGCAGCCACTGCAGCTCTATACCAGCAATTGCAGATAAGGTTTCAGCACATGAAAAGGTAGGCACACACACACACACACACACACACACACACACACACACACACACTGGATGTATAGGAGGGTATTTGTGAGTACTAATGTGTTTCTGTTTTCAGGAGTGGGGAATCTAGCATGATGAACAGGTCCATGTCAGTACCAGATAATGGGTCTATGTGGGACATGCGTACCTCAGCCTCCCAGCAGTCAGGTACTGAAAAGGAACCCGCTGCATCGTTATCTGCTTCACATACACCTTTTATATAAGCAGATGCGGTCAAATGAAAAATGCTGAAATTATGATTTTTAATTTCAAAGGCAAAAATGGCCTGGACTAAATTGTTAAAATTTCAAATTAATTTGGTTGGAGGCAAGGTCATTCTCAGCAAATGTAATTTATCCTACAGGTGGTAAGTTGCCAGTGCCTACAGGGTAAAAATAGCCTTTCAACCAGTTTTGAAGAGGACATTCTGCTCCATTGCACTCCATTTTAAAGTGCAAGGGTGCTAATATATTTGACTGTATTTGTATAAGTGAAAGGGGATACCTAGTCAGTTGTACAACTGAATGCCTTCAACTGAAATGTGTCTTCTGCATTTAATCCAATCTCTGAATCAGAGAGGTGCGGGTGGCTGCCTTAATCGACATCCACTTCTTTGGCGCCCGGGGAATAGTGGGTTAACTGCCTTGCTCGGGGGCAGAACGACAGATTTTTACCTTGTCAGCTTGGGGATTCGATCCAGCAACCCTCCGGTTACTGGACTAACACTCTAACCACTAAGCACACGCTCTTGCATATCCTCCAAGACTGATAGACCTCAGCTATACAACTTTTCATTCACCCAGATGTCCTTCTACATGTTGCCATTGTATGTCAGTAATGTGTTTGTGGCCTATTCCAGGAGGTGAGGCCAACCTATGGGACTTAACCATGAGTCATTCCACTCAGGGGCCATCTCTGGAGCAGCTACAGAAGGTACTGTCTTTATTTACTTTGTCCCCCCTCTCTCACCCTCTCTCTCCCCTCTTCTCTCTCTCTTGCTGACTCTCTGTTCATCTCTTGTACCTCAGCTCCAGGACCGGCGTGAGGCTGAACTCAGGGCCAAGCGAGAGGAGGAGGAGAGGAAGCGGCGGGAGGAGAAGAGGAGGCAGCAGGAGGAGCAGAAGAGGCGTGAGGAGGAGGAGCTGTACAGGCGTAAGCAGCAGTGTCGTCAGCAGCAGGAGCTGATCCTGAAGCTGCTGCAACAGGCCCAGCCCGGGGGCCCAGGGTGTGTCTCTGGGTCAGGGTCAGGGACCGTGTGGAGTGGCCCCCAGGTCTCAGCTCTCTCCAAGCAAGGCAAGAGCCTCAGCCTGCTGGAGCTGGAGACCGAGAGGCTGCTCAAACAGCAGGCCCAGCACCAGAGGGCCCAGCAGCAGAGAGACAGGGTGAGGAGACCCCCCCCCCCCCCAAAGAACTTCACACGGGCTGTCCTGCTATGTCTACAGGGAGGTTTTGAAAGTGTAGTAGTTTCTTGAGAAGAAATGTGTGTTCTGAGGATATTTATTACAATGCCCATAAGTGTAACCAGCAGGACCTAAAATTAACACCTGCCAAATGCCGGTATTGGCATGTAAGGTCTATTTCAACAGCCACGTTGGCAGGTGGTCAGGGCTCCACAATGCAAACATTTCTCTCGCATTTGGGAATAAAAAATAAAGGTAGAAGTCAAGTATAAGGACATTTTATAGAAAAAGAAATGCTGCAGTAGCTGTTTTCAAAGTGTTTCTGTCATTTTGTTTCATAGCTGGTAGCTAATCACACAAATATCTACAAATCCTATATTATAAACTGGGTGGTTTGAATGCTGATTGGCTGACAACCGTGGTATATTAGACATTACAAACTAGGTGGTTCGAGCCCTGAATGCTGATTGGATGACAGCTGTGGTATATCAGACTGTATACCACAGGTATGAAAAAACATTTATTTTTTTACTGCTCTAATTACGTTGGTAACCAGTTTATAATAGCAATAAGGCTATTATTTGTGGTATATGGCCAATTTACCACGGCTAAGGACTGTATCCTGGCACTCTTAGCCGTGTCTAGGAACAGCTCTTAGCCGTGCCTAGGAACAGCCATATACCACAAACCCCCGAGGTGCCTTATTGCTTAAATATATCCCACCTCGAGCGACGCGTGGAAACCCTGCCTTGCTGAGGAGCTGTGTGCACTGCTAAAGATTCATTTTTAGAAACACAGCACAAAGGCATAAGTTGGTCTAATTCAATGGTGCTGCAGGTTGCGTAGTGGTTAGTGTTGGGCCAGTAACTGAAAGGTTGCTAGATCGAATCCCTGAGCTGACAAGGTAAAAATCTGTTTTTCTGCCCCTGAACAAGGCAGTGAACCCACTCTTCCTAGGTCATTGTAAATAAGAATTTGTTCTTAACGGACTTGCCTAGTTAAATAAAGGTAAAAAAAGACGAAGAAATATATTTTGGGGTTACTGTACCACCAACTGAATTTTGCTTTGCCCGGAGTACCATTTAAGTACCCCCTCGTGCATTTTACCAGTAACCCCATACTCATGAGTCTTCTTAAGTACCCCCAGCGACCCTGGTTGGGAACCACTGGTCTAATTGACTCTGAAGTCTACTAAAGTGAGACTTTGTCCATCTGTTTCTTGGCTATTTGCATTGTTTTGTTCACAAACTAGGTTTTTCAATGTTTTGAGTTTGCTTCAACTCCTAGCGAAGACACACTAGTGGGGGGTGGGGGGGGTTGGTGTAATTATGGCAAATATATTTTGGCTGGTGGACCAGGCCCTGGTAACCAGTAGTGTGACCCATGTCCCTCTGTTCTTTCTCTGTCTTCCTCCAGCATGGAGGCCTGTCTATGGGTCAGTGGGGTGAGGGGTCTGTGGGCATGTGGTCTGGTGGGGGCATGGAGCCCAAAGGCAGCTCTGGAGGTATGGGTGTCTGGGAGGAGGCTGTGAAGAACCAGAACAGCCTCCGCAACATGGGCATGAAGAACAGCCGCAGCAGCCCCTCTCTTAGGTACACCTCACTGTGTGTGTGTGTGGTGCATTGTTTACCTCTCTGTTTAAAGCTGTGTGTTAACGTTTTGTGTGTATGTAAACTGTTTCAAGGCCTGTGTGTGCGTAAACATTTTTTCCGTGTCCACCTGCAGCGAGCAGTACATGTTGAGGAAGAAACGTACAGAGGAGGAGGACAAACTGCTGAAGCTGCTGCAGGGCATGAAACCCCAGGACGGCTTCACCACCTGGTGTGAACAGATGCTGCACGCGCTCAACACCTCCGCTAACAACTCCCCCTCCTCGTCCCTGGACGGTAACTAATGATCTTCCTCTTTCACTGGATCTGTGTCCCTGTGACCGGCACCATGAATATACTCAAATATGTCATCACTCACATTCACACTATCTGGGTGTGCACCAGCTCATGCTTTTTATCCCTCTAATCACTCTGACATCAATGCAAATGTATTCAAAACGTTTTCCTTTCCACCCCCCCACAAAAAATATGAAAAGCTGATAAATAAATTTGGTTCCGGCCAATTGTCTGGGAGAAGAAAAAAGCCCTATTGTAAAAAATAATAGTTGTTAGCCTATTAATAAATGGGAAATACCAGTCGATGGAAATACATTTGACCGGTCATGCTTATCTCTCTATAGGTTAATTAGCATAATTAACCTATTTTCATTAGTCCAGCATCTTATCACATGCTCACAGCATACAGATAGAGCCTAGTTTCAGCTGAAACTCTTGTCAGACAGCACGAGAGCAGCTGCTACAGCTCCTCAAACAGCATGTTCGTTGTTGCTGTAGTGAAACGTGCTTTTATAAGCCCAATCATTGCATAGCAATTCTAAATATTTTTCAGCTGGTAATTGAAGTGCACTTCCCATTTGTCATTCAAGTACATAGGCAACGGTAGGCAGGCATCAGAACGTCACACACCACTTTGCAATGAGCTGGAGGCAGTAGCCTATGCATATTATGAGGCATGTCTTGCCTTGCTTCAAAAGCTAAAATCCGACCATATCGTGGAAGCAATTATTTTATAAAGACTTCCATATCAAATMTATTTATATAGCCCTTCTTACTTCAGCTGATATCTCAGTGCTGTACAGAAACCCAGCCTAAAACCCCAAACAGCAAGCAATGCAGGTGTAGAAGCACGGTGGCTAGGAAAAACTCCCTAGGAAGGCCAAAACCTAGGAAGAAACCTAGAGGAACCAGGCTATGAGGGGTGGCCAGTCCTCTTCTGGCTGTGCCGAGTGGAGATTATAACAGAACATGGCCAAGATGTTCATAAATAACCAGCATGGTCAAATAATAATAATCACAGTAGTTGTCGAGGGTGCAGAAAGTCAGCACCTCAGGAGTAAATGTCAGCTTGGCTTTTCATAGCCGATCATTAAGAGTATCTCTACCGCTCCTGCTGTCTCTAGAGAGTTGAAAACAGCAGGTCTGGGACAGGTAGCACGTCCGGTGAACAGGTCAGGGTTCCATAGCCGCAGGCAGAACAGTTGAAACTGGACCAGCAGCACGGCTAGGTGGACTGGGGACAGCAAGGAGTCATCAGGCTCATGGTCCTAGGGCTCAGGTCCTCCGAAAGAGAGAATTAGAGAGAGCATACTTAAATTCACACAGGACACCGGATAAGACAGGAGAAGTACTCCAGATATAACAAACTGACCCTAGCCCCCCGACACATAAACTACTGCAGCATAAATACTGGAGGCTGAGACAGGATGGGGTCAGGAGACACTGTGGCCCCATCCAATGATACCCCCGGACAGGGCCAAACAGGAAGGATATAACCCCACCCACTTTGCCAAACCACAGCCCCCACACCACTAGAGGGATACTTCAACCACCAACTTACCATCCTAGAACAAGGCCGAGTATAGCCACAAAGATCTCTGCCACGGCACAACCCAAGGGGCGCCAACCCAGACAGGAAGATCACGTCAGTGACTCAACCCACTCAAGTGACGCACCCCTCCTAGGAACGGCATGAAAGAGCACCAGTAAGCCAGTGACTCAGCCCCTGTAATAGGGTTAGAGGCAGAGAATCCCAGTGGAGAGAGGGAACGGCCAGGCAGAGACAGCAAGGCGGTTCGTTGCTCCAGAGCCTTTCCGTTCACCTTCACACTCCTGGGCCAGACTATGTACAGCTGTGTGTCATCCGCATAGCAGTGAAAGTTAACATTATGTTTTCGAATGACATCCCCAAGAGGTAAAATAGATAGTGAAATCAATAGTGGTCCCAAAACGGAACCTTGAGGAACACCGAAATGTACAGTTGATTTGTCAGAGGACAAACCATTCACAGAGACAAACTGATATCTCCGACATAAAGATCTAAATCCAAGGCCAGAAGTTGTCCGTGTAGACCAATTTGGGTTTCCAATCTCTCCAAAAGAATGTGGTGATCGATGGTATCAAAGGCAGCACTAAGGTCTAGGAGCACGAGGACAGATGCAGAGCCTCGGTCTGACGCCATTAACTTCTTATGGCTGAAGGGGCAGTATTGAGTAGCTTGGATGAAAGGTGCACAGAGTTGCCCAGAGTAAACGGCCTGCTCCTATGTCATAGTAGCTAATATATGCATATTATTATTAGTATTGGATAGAAAACACTCTGAAGTTTCTAAAACTGTTTGAATTATGTCTGTGAGTATAACAGAACTCATATGGCAGGCAAAAACCTGAAGTTCCACTTCCTGTTTGGATATTTTCTGGGGGTGCCAGATTTTCAACCAAGCTCTCATTGAAAATACAGAGATATGGATGGGTTTTCACTTCCTACGGCTTCCACTACATGTCAACAGTCAATAGAACTTTGTCTGATGACTCTAATGTGAAGGGGGCCCGAAGGAGACAGGAATGAGTAATCACTTCCATGAGGTGCCCACGCATTGAACTTGCGCGTTCATGTGAGAGGGAGCTCCGTTCCATCGGTCAATTGAAGTCGATGTAATTCTCCGGTTGGAACGTTATTCAAGATGTATGTTAACAACATTCTAAAGATTGACTCAGTACATCGTTTGACATGTTTCTACTGACTGTAACGGAACTTTTGGACATTTCGTCACGTTATAGTGGACGCGCTTTGAGGCTTTGGTTAGGGCGTTTGGTAAACAATTCGAAAGTAGCTAATTGGACATAAATAACGGACATTATCGAACAAATCAAGCATTTATTGTGGACCTGGGATTCCTAGGACTGCATTCTGATGAAGTTCATCAAAGGTAAGGAAACATTTATCATGTATTTTCTGGTTTCTGTTCACCCCAACATGGCGGCTAATTTGGCTATTGTTCTGAGCTCCGTCTCAGATTATTGCGTGGTTTATTTTTCCGTAAAGTTTTTTGAAATCTGACAGCGGTTGCATTAAGGAGAGGTATATCTATAATTCCATGTGTATAATCAGTATTATCATCTATATTTATGGTGAGTATTTCTGTTGAAACGATGTGGCTATGCAAAGTCACTTGATGGTTTTGCAACTAGTGAATCTAACGCGTCAATGTAAACTCAGATTTTTTAAAATATAAATATGAACTTAATCAAACAAAACATGCATGTATTGTGTAACATGAAGTCCTATGAGTGTCATCTGATGATTACCTTTAAAATGATATAAGACACATGAATGTCTGAGGAATTTTAATTATGAGATTTCTGTTTGAATTTGGCGCCCTGCACTATCACTGGCTGTTGTCATATCGATCCCGGTAGCAGGATTGCAGCCATAAGAAGTTAAAAGGTAATTTACCACCATCACAAGTGCAGTCTCAGTGCTATGATGGGGTCTAAAACCAGACTGAAGCATTTCGTATACATTGTTTGTCTTCAGGAAGGCAGTGAGTTGCTGRGCAACAGCTTTTTCTCAAATTTGAGAGGAATGGAAGATTCGATATAGGCCGATAGTTTTTTATATTTTCTGGGTCAAGGTTTGGCTTTTTCAAGAGAGGCTTTATTACTGCCACTTTTAGTGAGTTTGGTACACATCCTGTGGATAGAGAGACGTTTATTATGTTCAACATAGGGGGCCGAGCACAGGAAGCAGCTCTTTCAGTAGTTTAGTTGGAATAGGGTCCAGTATGCAGCTTGAAGGTTTAGAGGCCATGATTATTTTCATCATTGTGTCAAGAGATATAGTACTAAAACACTTAAGTGTCTCTCTTGATCCTAGGTTCTGGCAGAGTTGTGCAGACTCAGGACAGCTGAGCGTTGGAGGAATATGCAGATTTTAAGAGGAGTCCYTAATTTGCTTTCTAATGATCATGATCTTTTCCTCAAAGAAGTTCATGAAGTGAAAGCCATCCTCACTTGGGGAATGCTGCTTTTTAGTTAGCTTTGCGACAGTATCAAAAATAAATTTCGGATTGTTCTTATTTTCGTCAAWTAAGTTGGAAAAATAGGATGATCGAGCAGCAGTGAGGGCTCTTCGATACTGCACGGTACTGTCTTTCCAAGCTAGTCGGAAGACTTCCAGTTTGGTGTGGCGCCATTTCCGTTCCAATTTTCTGGAAGCTTGCTTCAGAGCTCGGGTATTTTGTATACCAGGGAGCTAGTTTCTTATGACACATTTTTTCAGTTGTTAGTGTGGAACTGCAATCTAGGTATTGCGCAAGGTTAAATTGTGTTCCTCAGTTAGGTGGTTAACTGATTTTTGTCCTCTGACATCCTGGGTAGACAGAAGGAGTCTGGAAGGCATCAAGGAATCTTTGTGTTGTCTGAGAATTTATAGCACGACTTTTGATGATCCTTGGTTGGGGTCTGAGCAGATTATTTGTTGCGATTGCAAACGTATAAAATGGTGGTCCGATAGTCCAGGATTATGAGGAAAAAACATTAAGATTAACAACATTTATTCCATGGGACGAACTAGGTCCAGAGTATGACTGTGACAGTGAGTAGGTCCAGAGAACATGTTGGACTAAACCCACTGAGTCGATGATGGCTCCAAAAGCCTTTTGGAGTGGGTTCGTGGACTTTTTTCCATGTGAATATTAAAATCACCAAAAATATGAATATTATCTGCTATGACTACAAGGTCCGATAGGAATTCAGGTAACTCAGTGAGGAACGCTGTATATGGCCCAGGAGGCCTGTAAACAGTAGCTATAAAAAGTGATTGAGTAGGCTGCAT
Organism: Salvelinus sp. IW2-2015; assembly: GCF_002910315.2. Taxonomy (NCBI): domain Eukaryota; kingdom Metazoa; phylum Chordata; class Actinopteri; order Salmoniformes; family Salmonidae; genus Salvelinus; species Salvelinus sp. IW2-2015. The sequence continues at coordinate 26,647,959 of NC_036844.1, forward strand.
AGATTTCATGACTACATGACCATATGCATATTGCAACCTGTAGCCTATTTCTCTCATGTTCTATTTGTCTTCAAATCAACTTTTTTTTCATTGTCCAGCAGCCAAAGGCACGGTTCTAGTCATATTAGCAACCCATGCTAGTTGTTGCATCTTTAGATCTCCCCTCTTTCAAAATTTTGAATGGATATTTTCATCTGTCAAATTAAACCGGTTGCGTGTGCGGTGCGCTTTTGACAACATTGTGGAATGAACACTCTCGCGTAACCTACTGTCTTGTTAACGTTGCTGCGCTTATAATGTGAAGAAACATTTTGCATCAGCCTTAGGGCTGTATTATCGCCACACTGGCGGTCACGAGTCATGAAGCCAGTCAAATTCCACATGACCGTTTAGTCACGGTAATTAGGCTTCTCCAAGCTCTGATGCTGCTGCTGGTCATTTGTAGCCTACCAAACTTGCTTAACTGCCTGGTACTCAGCACTCTATTGTCCCTCTAATCACTCTAAGCTATAAAAAGAAGGCACTGTGATGCCAAAAAGTTGGTTGTTTTTTACCCAATGAATTACTGGGAGGTTATACATATAGAGTGTGCGACTCTTTGTTTTTATAGCTTACAGTTTATTCACCGTTATTCAGCATCTCTACGCTGAATTGGTTTCTTGGGTGTGCGCAAGCTCATGCTTTTTATCCCTCTAATCACTCTGACATCAATGTAAATGTATTAGAAAATCTAAAAATCTAACACTTCATGAGAGCCCATGAGCTCATGTTGTGCAACATTTCTGAAGGCTATGCAATTGTAGGAGAATACTTTCCTAATGCACTGTGTGTGTTTATATATTTGCGCCAATCTCAGAACTATTCCATTGCGGAGCCTCCAGTGGCATGCAGAGGCCAAATCCAGGTCCGTACTGCATCGCCATGCACCTCCCACATTATGTAACAATGCAGTGGGCTCTGTATAACTCCGCATTGACATGATTGGTTGACGGTAGTTGAGGGCGGTATATCCTGTAGAAAGAAAACACAAACTCACTTCCTTGACAACAGCTCTGCACTGCTCCACGAAGCGCAAGTAAACTCAGCAAGAAAAGAAACGTCCCATTTTCAGGACCCTGTCTTTCAAAGATAATTTGGAAAAATCCAAATAACTTCACAGATCTTCATTGTAAAGGGTTTAAACACTGTTTCCCATGCTTGTTCAATGAACCATAAACAATTAATGAACATGCACCTGTGGAATGGTTGTTAAGACACTAACTGCTTACAGACGGTAGGCAATTAAGGTCACAGTTATGCAAAGTGTCGTGGTAATTTCCTGTATAACTACGTGATGATAGAGAAAACCACACAAGTCAGAGTTATATTATAAAGTCCATCTTTAATTATATGAGCTTCACCATAGCCCTTTTTACTCTCAGATCAATTCAGTGTCTATAAATGAATTCTCTGAGTCCTTACAAAACAATTCTTAGTATCTTTTATAGCCAAGATACACCCCTTTCAACTTACATGACGAACAGCAGATCTTAGGAAAATTACAAAGAACCTTTTACTTGAAAGAGGAGTATCCCATCCAGATAGCATTAGCTGTAAATTATCGTTCAGTTTGGTCTCCTAAAACGAGATTCTAATCTCGTTCTTGGTACCACTTAGGACCAAAACATTACCTCATCCAATGGCATATATCAATTGTCAATTCTAGATACTCCCATCTCAAATACACCCCCTCTTCTCCCCACTCCTGGAGAAGCTCAATAAAAGGGGAGTGGACCTCTAGGTCATATACTATGAAAGATAAGTTCAACACATCAGAAGGGTAATACAATGATTCCAGACACTGCCATAATCCTCCCCCCAATGGCAAAAGAAGGGAGTGACTAGCGTACAGACATAGTGGAGCCCTTCTCCCTTTCTGATATTCTGCATATTATGAAATAAATAAAACATCTTATTTATCTATGTTACCTAACTAATTCTGATTCATCTACGACAAAACTTAGGACACTAAGAGGCCTTTCTACGGAAAACACCAAAAGAAAGATGCCCAGGGTCCCTGCTCATCTGCGTGAACGTGCCTTAGGCATGCTGCAAGGAGGCATGAGGACTGTAGATATGGCCAGGGCAATAAATTGCAATGTCTGTACTGTGAGACGCCTAAGATAGAGCTACAGAGGGACAAGACAGACAGCTGATCGTCCTCACAGTGGCAGACCAAGTGTAACAACACCTGCACAGGATCGGTACATCCGAACATCACACCTGCGGGACAGGTACAGGATGGCAACAACAACTGCCCGAGTTACACCAGGAACGCACAATCCCTACATCAGTGCTCAGACTGTCCGCAAATGGCTGAGAGAGGCTGGACTGAGGGCTTGTAGGACTGTTGTAAGGCAGGTCCTCACCAGACATCACCGGCAACAACGTCGCCTATGGGCACAAGCCCACCGTCGCTGGACCAGACAGGACTGGCAAAAAGTGCTCTTCACTGACGAGTCGCGGTTTTGTCTCACCAGGGGTGATGGTCGGATTTGTGTTTATCAACGATGGAATGAGCGTTACACCGAGGCCTGTACTCTGGAGCGGGATCGATTTGGAGGTGGAGGGTCTGTTGCGGTGTGTCACAGCATCATCGGGCTGAGCTTGTTGTCATTGCAGGCAATCTCAATGTTGTGCGTTACAGGGAAGACATCCTCCTCCCTCATGTGGTATGCTTCTTGCAGGCTCATCCTGACATGACCCTCCAGCATGACAATGCCACCAGCCATACTGCTCGTTCTGTGTGTGATTTCCTGCAAGACAGGAATGTCAGTGTACTGCCATGGCCAGCGAAGAGCCCAGATCTCAATCCCATTGAGCACGTCTGGGACCTGTTGGATCGAAGGGTGAGGGCTAGGGCCGTCCCCCCCCCCCCCCAGAAATGTCCGGGAACTTGCAGGTGCCTTGGTGGAAGAGTGGGTTAACATCTCACAGCCAGAACTGGCAAATCTGGTGCAGTCCATGAGGAGGAGATGCACTGCAGTACTTAATGCAGCTGGTGGCCACACCAGATACTGACTTTTGATTTTGACCCCCAGTTTGTTCAGGGACACATTATTCAATTTCTGTTAGTCACATGTCCGTGGAACTTGTTCAGTTTGTCTCAGTTGTTGAATCTTATGCTCATACAAATATTTACACATGTTACTTTTGCTGAAAATAAATGCAGTTGACAGTGAAAGGACTTTCTTTTTTTGCTGAGTTTAGTATGAATGCCCTGACTGCTGCTGAGGCCGTATCACCGTAAATGCTGCATAGCCTATGCAGACATTGGATTGATCATGCGCCCAGATGCACAATGCACTTGTCTCTCCAGAATGCGCGCTCTCTCGCCAATTTGTGCACATTCATTGTTTCATAACTTAATTGTGTGAATTGTTTGATTGCTAGTGTATATTAATTCCCAATTACATAAATTACCAGTAGTACATTTACCATTAATTCCTAAACTACAATGTTTGTCACTTTGGTTACGGTAATTTCTGTCAATGCATTCAATATTATTATTCCAGCCTTCCCGTTCTCATTGTRAGAGTGGACACATTGTTTGTAGAGTGCACAACCTATGCTACATTTGTGAGAAACAAGTTTGTTTATTTCATTCCATTTACGAGTTTTGTGAATTTAGTCAGCGTCTTTTGTCTAGAGCGCTCCTGTCAATGTTAGGATGCGCACGCATAGAAGTAGACCTATAGGCTACCTGGCCTGCATGTAAATGTAGGCATATAAATGTGCCCATTTGGGAATCTGATAGTTTCTGATTGGCTTAACGCACCAGTGCTAATGACCCGTGGAGCTTCTCAAAGTAAGGTTTTCTTCGCCTCAAACAGAAAGCACTCGGAGTGAAAGGGAAAAATGTCATGCTCTGATCAAGTGGAAATGTCATTAAAAAAGGCCTTCCTGATTACTTCTTATTAGGTCTTGACTTGGACTGAAATAGTTTCCGGTAGTCATTTTGGGTGCTGGTGCTGTTTATATTGTTTATATACTGTTATATCCAGGCTGTATAACATCCGGCCGTGTTTGGGAGTCCCATAGGGCAGTGCACAATTGGCTCAGRGTCGTTCAGGTTTGGCCAGAGTAGGCCATCATTGTAAATAATTATTTGCTCTAAACTGACTTGCCTAGTTAAATAAAGAAAAATATTTAGGTGCAAGAGCTCCACAATACTTTTGAGCTAATATTCTATAAGAGGAACAGGAGCTCAAGCAGTAGAACATTTGAGGTGCTGGTACTCAGCTCCGGTGAGCTGCTGTCCAAGTCAAGAACTGCTTCTTATCCCATGCACAAATAGCCTACAGCTGTGTCTGTCCTGAGCTCACTGGCACGTTGTAACTCTGAGCCCCCAGAATATTTTATATAATGTTGCAAGTTCGCTAGCACATTCGGGCTGGACCCAAGTTACTAGTTGAGCCAATGTTTCAAGTTTGTTGCAGACAGGCCATGTGTAGCCGTTGTGATTTATAGGATATTTATTTTTATCACCAGATTTTCTACCTGGAGGCTGCAATGTTTTTATTGTTGGCTTTATGTAGGCTATTTTTACGTAGTTGGCAATGACAATAGCAGTTACTTTTTAGGTTTGTATAATTTTTATTTAGATTTGGATAGAATTTTGATTAACCACATGACAATGATTTTGAGATATTAAGACGTTATTATAAAATGGTTTAATGAAAATGTGCATATGAAAACCATAACTGGCACGCAGATCGGTAGAAATGGTAAGATAAATTGGCATTCCACATGAGAAAGGTTGACTTTTTTCCTCATGGTTATCTAGCTCTCCTGCACCATCTTCAGGCATTTGTCTTATTTCATCAAACCGTAAGCTAAATGCATAGAGTTGATTTGATTAAAACGCATAAGGTATGTCTATATATAGAAATATGCACGTTTGAAATTTTAGACCAATCAATTGGTCGAAAGAACAGACTGCTTTCGGTCGACCAAGATCCATTTTAGTCGGGGACAGCCCTAATTAAGATTTTGCCGCCCGGCACCACATTTTCCTAAAAGAAACTCACACCTACGCAAACATCTCCTTAGTTGCCAGACTCCCTGGCTCCAGAATTTCCTCTCTCTTGCTCAACCTTTTCCCCTGGTATTAAGTGTAAATGTCTGTGGTCTTCCTGTGAGCAGTAGCCACCATCGTGGCCTATCTGAAGGAGGTGGAGTCTCCCTACGAAGTCCTTGACTTTATCCGCTCCTACCTGGGCGACACTGTGGAAGCCAAAGAGTTTGCCAAGCAGTTCCTGGAGCGGCGTGCCAAACAGAAAGCCAACCACCAGAGACAGCAGCAGCAACAGCAGGTGTGTGTTATATGTATATTGAACAAATATAAACGCAACATGCAACAATTTCAAGTATTTTAGAGTTACAGTTCATGTAAGGAAATCAGTCAGTTGAAATGAATTCATTAGGTCCTAATCTATGGATTTCAAGACGTGAATACAGATATGCATCTATTGATCACATGTACCTTAAAAAGAAAGTTGGGGCACGGATCAGAAAACCAGTCCAGTATCTGGTGTGACCACCATTTGCCTCATGCAGCGTGACACATCTCCTTCACATAGAGTTGATCAGGCTGTTGATTGTGGGCTGTGGAATGTTGTCCCACTCCACTTCAATGGCTGTGCGAAGTTGCTGGATATTGGCAGGAACTGGAACACGTTGTCGTACAAGTCGATCCAGAGCATCCCAAACATGCTCAATGGGTGACATGTCTGGTGAGTATGCAGGCCATTAAGGAACTGGGATATTTTCAGCTTCCAGGAATTGTGTACAGATCCTTGCGACATGGGGCCGTGCATTATCATTCTGAAACATGAGGTAATGACGGCGATGAATGGCATGACAATGGGCCTCAGGATGACGTCACGGTATCTCTGTGCATTCAAATTGCCATCGATAAAATGCAATTGTGTTCGTTGTCCGACGCTTATGCCTGCCCATACCATAACCCCACCACCACCATGGGGCACTCTGTTCACAAAGTTGACATAAGCAAACCGCTCACCCATACGACGCCATACACGCCGTCTGGCTCTTCACCAGTGGCCATTGAAGGTGAGAATTTGCCCACTGAAGTTGGTTACAACGCCGAACTGCAGTCAGGTCAAGACCCTGGTGAGGATGACGAGCACGTAGATGAGCATCCCTGAGACAGTTTCTGACAGTTTGTGTAGAAATTCTAGAGTTGTACGAACCCACAGTTTCATCAGCTGTCCGGGTGGCTGGTCTCAAACGATCCTGCAGGTGAAGAAGCCGGATGTGGAGGTCCTGGGCTGGCTTGGTTACATGTGGTCTGGGGTTGCGAGGACGGTTGGACGTACTGRCAAATTCTGTAAAACGACGGAGCAGCTTATGGTATCAAAATTAACATTCAATTCTCTGGCAACAGCTCTGGTGAACATTCCTGCGGTCAGCATGCCAATTGCACGCTCCCTCAAAACATGAGACATCTGTGGCTTTGTGTTGTGACAAAACTGCACTTTTAAGAGTAGCACACTTTACATGTTGTGTTTATATTTTTGTTCAGTATAATAATAAATATATATTCCGTTTAGCAGACTCTTTTATCCAAAGCAGTTTAGTCATGTGTGCATACATTTATACGTATAGGTGGTACCTGGAATCAAACTACCATGGCCACTACCCTGGCATTACAAGCGCCATGCTCTACCAACTGAGCTGCAAAGGACATTAGCGTATTTTGTGTATTTCGTTAACCAAAAAATTACAATGAAATCGATTTTAATCCCACTTTGTAACACAATAAAATGTGAAGAAGTCCAACGGGGGTGTTTGTGGTGTGGATGTGTAAGACATTATCAGTAACCAACATCCCTCTCCCCCACCAGCTATCAAAAGAAGTTCCAGGACTGTCCGTGAACAACTTTCCTCTACAGGTAGGCTCCACCTCAAGTCATGATCAACACTCTTTTTATAATATCAATCTATCCTTTTCTAATGTTGGAGCGCTTATTGGAATTTGCAAATACCCAATACATTGTCAGTAACCACGTTGTTCTCTCTCTCTCTCCCCTCTCTCTCTCCTCCCCCCTCTCTTCTGTGTAGTCCATGTTCCAGGCAGCCCAGATGGGGAAGGGAGGAATGTATGACAGCCAGGCTGCAAAGATGAAGAAGAAACAGACCATGATGCTTCACTCCGACCCCAGTATCTTAGGTACGCGGACACTCAGTCAATAATACATACWGTATATTTATTAAATGTCTCGCAGCACAGTGAAAAGTAAACTAAATGGAGTGAAGTATTGAATAGTTGATTTTTTTATATACAGGTGTTAGGGTCTTATCAAAGAGTAATAACTGGAAGAAGCCTCACAGGCCAAGTTTATTCATCCCATTGGGTCGTATAGCTGCAAAGACAATATATGACGATACAAGCACATATATTTGTCACCTAGGCACGGTCAACTCCTTACACATCTAGACAGCCTATACATCTCTGTTGCTAGGCAGTAACTTAATTGGTTCCTCTCACTGTTGTAGTCATGGTCCTGCCTGATGCTAGAACCTTCATGTGCATGTATGTGTGTGTGAGATAGGACTGTAGTAGCAGGGTCGCTAGGGTGTGCCCCTCTGGCCCGCCTCCGCGGTTTCTTCTCACTTCGGTTGACTTGACCTCGAACCGAATTCCTTGCTCCTCCGTAGTTCTGCAGTTGGCCTGCCTTATCAAAGACTAACTGTTGCCCTTCCCCTCCCTCAGTAACTTTCCATATTCACCCTTCATTGACACAGAACATAAACAATTATCATACGTGTAATGTAATCAGGAAGTTCTTATATAACTTGTTCTCAACTAGCCTACATGGTTAAATAAAAGTGAAATAAATMTAAAAAATATATAGTGATATTTATGTATTTAGTTACTCTCCCATTTTGGATTCCATCCACAGAATACCGTTAACTTCTGAAATGTACTTTCCAAATGTTCAAAGTAGTGGAATCCATGCTGGATGTGAATAGAAGTGAACCATGGTGTTTCTCCTGCAGGATATTCATTCCTMGGCGCAGGGGAGAGGATGAGCCTGGGCGAGATGGAAACAGTAGAAGATTATTGATCCACAGCATCTACCTGAATCCACCTGAGGCCTTATACCTGGCATACGACACACACACACACATTCACAGACCGACATACGCACACACACAATGACGAATGTGCACTGCTGAGCTACTTTGCCCCCTCTTGGATGAGGACCTGGTAAAGTACTGTTTTCTCCCTCGTCTCTGTGAGAGGGGCCGGTAGGGGTGTGCAGAGAGGAGTACCCTTCCGCACTTCTTACAATTAAGCACCTTAAACTAAACTAATGCACTTTATTACATGGGGTTTCAATATTTGAAATGAAGTTTTGCTTGTTTTTTGTTTTTTTGTTGGTTTTAGGATGCAAAATGTGCATATATTGTGCATATATTATGTCTATGATATGAATATACACAAGTGGATGTGTGTGTGCAAACATACCCAAGTAAGGAACTGGAGGTTACATCTCTGATAATAATGGTGAGGGGTTGGGGGAGTGATGAGCATTTGTTTTAGAAAGTATATTCTTTTTTGAAAAGAGAGACTGTTGTTTTTTAAACATTGATATAGAATGTAAAGCTATAGCAAATGTACATTTTATTAAGAAAAAACTTGAATGTTTGCACTTACCCACAACAACTTTTGTTTGTTTTTGTAAGTAGTGGAAGAAAAATATGTTTCTGAATGCTGGTGTCTGTGTGGTAGACTCAAAGCCTGCACACTTTTTATTGCTTACAGAGATGCATAAAAAGGCCATGTTTTTACTTTGTTCCATGAAACTTTTTTTACTTTGTGAAGAATGTATGCAATTTGTGCCCATGTTAGATGTATGAGTGATTAGTAGCCAATGAATGTGTGCATGTTATTTTTGTACATGGGTTCTTCAAGCGAGAGTGGGAGTGGATAGGGCTCTTTTCATCCAATCTTTCACCAGCTCCTCATCCCCTAGATGACTTCATGATGGTCTGCGTTTCTGTCCAGTTACCTGACTGGCCGCTCGTGTTCTGGCATTGGTGCTTTGCTGCCCTCATGCTTTTCTCTCGCGACGAGTCACTGAGGTATACAGGCTCTGATTCGCTGATTGAACTGTGAAAGCAAATGTCTTATTTCAAGGCAGATTTCTGAGGTATATTTTACTGCAGTACAGGCCCTGTCTCTCAATCTCACTCTTGTTAAAAGAACCATGAATAGTTATGTTTAATAATTATCTTCCTTGTGGTTATGAAAGTTGGTAAGACCAGAGATGTTCCTTGCATTTTTCAAGGGGATCTATTGCCTTTAACGACATGCCAGTGTTGAGGTCTTGCTTTCCTGTTTCCAGGCTGTTTTGCAAGCTATTGCCACTGCTTGTGTGAACCCTGTTTTTTTTTTTTTTTTTATAGCTAGTCCTTTCTCTTGTTGCTTTTTGAATATGTTTGTCTGTTTAAAACAAAGTGGAAAAGTATTTGGACTTGATGATATGGAGCACTTTTGAGGCTGCTAAGCTTTTGTATTTTTATATTGTTTTTTTTTGCTTCTTAAATATATATATATATATATATATATATTATATATATATATATATATATATATATAAAATGAATGTATTCCAAAAACAGAACAGTGCAGTGAGATGAAGCCAGACTTTAAACAAATGGTAATGCGGAGAGTTGTGGGGATAAAGTATTAGAGTCCCTGAAGATGAGATACTGTAAATTAAACCAAGGTGGACACTGCTGAACACACTGCCTACTGCTCTCTGAAGAACTTCTCGTAATAAGATGAAGACGTCTGTCTATCACCAAGCAATGTTGTCGATAGTCCTCGATAGTCTCTGGATACAGCGGCAAATCCTTTCAAACATGATGGACTCATTACAAACCTATATACCGAGGAAATGGTATGGGAAATGTAGCAGTAGTTTTTCAAAAGATTAATCTGTCTCCTTTTGATCTTTGAATGTCTGGGTTGCAACTTCATTAATTGTCTTCTTTCTCTCTAATTGCCTACAACTTGTGAAAATGGAGTGTTTGAAGATGTGGCCGGAGGAATGATCGGTACTTCATCTGCAAACTGAAACTGTCTTCGCTTTAACCATTTTTTAAATTCTGGATTGTATTTTTTATTTAAAAAAAAAAAAAGGGAGAATGGACAATTTGTTTTAGAATGGTGACAACTAATATGTGGTTATTTGAATCCATGGGTTTTTCATGGGTTCTTCAAGAAGAGATCCGGAGATGGATAAAAAATCTATTATGACTCCTTTCATGCTCCTTGAGCCTCCTCCACAGACTAGTTCCTCAGGCCAGCCTCCTAGCCATAGCTGATCCCCCTCTGTACAACATACTGTGCGACATGTCTCATGGGGTTTGGTGGGCTGGAACCATGTGACTATAGGTTGCCTGTTTTAAATTATGGACATTTTAAAGAGATTCAACAAATGTTCGAAGAAATTAAAATATACTGGAGAGAACATATTTTTATAACAGGCCTACAATTGGAACCTTTTGAAATCCAAAACTACTGGACAATGGACTGACGGGGGGGTGGTAAAACTTGTTCATCTTCCACTTGTGCTTTTGTTGGTTTTAGTTACAGAACAGAGTGTAGGGAGATGGACAGGTTTGTGAGATGCCCCTGTCTCCCTGTCAGGGAGACAAGGAGCCTCTCCTTTTCCACTCTTTTACTGGACAAGGATTGCCTTTCCCTGGACATTCTCCACAAGAAAGGACAGCATTAAGGATGACCTTGACACCGAAGTGAACCAGATTCTTCGGCGTATCAGAACAATACTGTGGCTCTCTGAAGGTCAGTGCAGAAGGCAAGTTGATGTGGCCATCTGCTTTTAGGAAGGGGCTCACTGGGGGAAATGTATATTATTTTTTAGATTTACTTTTGCTGAATTTCTAGGTTACTGGCTACCTGAAGTGGCATGTAGGACAGGTAGAGTCCCCGGAGAGCTAGATAAATGATTTGACTAAAGATTCTATTTAATAGCTTGCTGTACCAACAATGATAGTTATTCAGAGGAGAGTTGGGTAATTAATAGGTTCCTCAAGATGTGTCCGTTTAATGAGGTTGGACATCTCCTAGATATATCCTGGTGTCTGGACAAGCCGATCTGTTCCTCATGCTATACCCATGGGGGTCTGGGATTTAATATTAGTCTGATAGTAATCTATTATGATCCGGGTTATAGTGTTTAATCATCCTTGTTTTAATAGTTATGTCTTGTTTCTGCAGGCCAGGAGGATACCTCATGGACACTCGCCGCCACCACCTCCTTGCTTGGTCCATGTAGTGGCCCCTCTGCTGGATGACCAGCTGCAAAGTGAGGTGTATCGTGGGCTAAGACGTGTGGGCTCTCATACCCTGAATGACTGGGCTGTTCTGGACCACAGCTGGACATGGGATTGTCTCAGAGGAGCAGACAGTAAAGGAGAGAGACTCCCAGACACAAGCTTTGTCCTGGACTGGACTAGACAGAGGAAGACTGAACCCAGCTGATCGAGGTCTCAACCAGGAGTTAAGACTCATACACATGCACCCACACACAGATCTGGTTGGCAAGTTTCAACTCCTGGATGTAAATAGTGAATGTTTAATTTGACTTTACTGGTTGTTGTGTAAGATTTTTTGACTCATTTGGTTTTACTTGCCTTAACTGGACAGAATAAAATTGCCCATGAGTGATATCCCCTCCCCACCACCCCTACGTAGTAATAGGTTTGACCTGATGGAGTGTATGGAATGATGGCTGGGTTGGTTTGGGACATCCTTTAATGTTCTAGCTGAGCAGTAAAATGATTGAAGTAATGGGGATTAGTGAGAATGCTGTAAAAAGAGAATGCTAAAACTATTAGAGGAATGTTTGTAATGCAAAATTGGTTTAAAGAAGTTTTGGGGAAATGTTATGTTTATTACCTCTTCTTGCTACTCAAACACAGCAGAATTGTAGATGGGGCTGGGCATTGTAAATAGTTTTTACTTTGAAGAGAAGTGTAACAGAATAAATAAACTAATGTGTGAAATGCAATATTAACGTGTCACATTCTCTACATATTGTTTTAAAGGGAAGACCGATCAACACATGTTGACCGTGCGCAGCGGGTTGCCGTCATATTGCATCTGACCACAGAAAATGTTCTGTTCCTTTCCGGATGATTCCACATGTTGAATTGCCAGCTTTTGTCAACACCCAGCAGGCGATCTACTGTGCAAGACGGATGTTCTTTGTTGGTCTGTCTTTCCTTTTTAACACTAAATCATGTGTATCTGCCTGCAGTTTTACATGTTGCCCACATGGGGGCATGGTATGTTCAGTTTTATTGTCCTATACTCCACACTCCTTTTTGCTTTCCCAATCATCAAACCACTGGAAATGAGCTGCTGAATTGTTACATTGTAAAGGAAAAGCATCTGATACAGCAGTGGTTACCAAACTGGGGCACTACTTTTTTGGGGTGTGTGTGTGTTTCATCAGTTCCTCTTGTCATGCCAGTCATTGCATACCTTAAAGCTATAACTTGTCAGAAATGTTCAGATCAACTAGCCCATGTCAGCAGGCAAGTTTTTTTTTTTTTTATTGCCCATAGATATTGTTGTAATTCTGTCACTCATATCACATCATTAGACATGGCAAAATGTATAGAATTCTAAGATAATGTGCTTTAAAACTGCAGTTTTCTTTGCACACCATTACAAAATGTGTAGAATTGCAGGAAATAAGCTTTAAACCTGCAAAATTCTCTCCACCAAGAGGGGTGTGAACAGTCCTTGTGCCCTTTGAAATAGATGTGGCGCGTGTGCGCGCAGGGGGGTGGCGGGATGTTCGCCAATGCTAGAAGGGGGCGCCAAGTGAAAAAGTTTGGGAACCCCTTGTCGTGTTTGATCCTATATTTGTAATCCCAGCCCCCGTCCCCACAGGAGGTCTTTTGCCTTTTGGTAGGCCGTCATTGTAAATAATAATTTGTTAACTGACTTGCCTAGTTAAATAAAGGTGAAAAAAAGACAGAATAACTGGTGGGGGAGCTACAAGCTTGTTACTGCACATTAGTCATTTCATATGTAATCTCTCGTAGATCTACGTAAAAATAACTAGTACTGTAGAACCTGTTGCAGGAATTTGATGTGGGGGATAACTAGCAGTAGTTCTGTTTTTTTTGTCATTGGTTATGTGGACAAATCACGTTTTCTTAGGCGTTAGCATCTTTCAAATTTGGGAAGGGACATTCGGCCCGTAACTTGCAAAGAGAGATGGAGCTCCTTGTTCCAGTTCCAATATTTGTTCTAGAATTTCTTAATCGGTTCTCTTAACACATATGTACCCAGAATTTAATCAAGCAGCTGACCAATTACGTGAGACTTTAGTTCTGGGTTAACCGAGATTAGCCATACTGCATCTGCCACAATATTTGGGACAAAATCTGTGACACATTTTAAGAAAGTTACGGTCAACATAACTTTMACCTATAGGGTACATATCAGAAATAGCTGTATAAAATGCTTTTAAAATGGAAACCTTGATGAATGTTTAACTTTGTTTGACAAGTGGTTCTAAAGTGTCATGAAATTGTTTCAAATGATAAACTCAGCAAAAAAGGAAACGTCCCTATATCAGGATCCTGTCTTTCAAAGATAATTTGTAAAAATCCAATAACTTTACAGATCATTGTACAGGGTTTAAACACTGTTTCCCATGCTTGTTCAATGAACCATAAACAATTAATGAACATGCACCTGTGGAACGGACTTTAAGACACTAACTGCTTACAGACGGTAGGCAATTAAGGTCACAGTTATGCAAATTTAGGACACTAAAGAGGCCTTTCTACTGACTCTGAAAAACACCAAAAGAAAGATGCCCAGGGTCCCTGCTCATCTGCGTGAATGTGCCTTAGGCATGCTGCAAGGAGGCATGAGGACTGCAGATGTGGCCAGGGCAATAAATTGCAATGTCCATACTCAGACGCCTAAGACAGAGCTACAGGGAGACAGGACGGACAGCTGATCGTCCTCGCAGTGGCAGACCACGTGTAACAACACCTGCACAGGATCGGTACATATAAACATCACACCTGCGGGACACGTACAGGATGGCAACAACAACTGCCCGAGTTACACCAGGAATGCACAATCCCTCCATCAGTGCTCAGACTGTCCGCAATAGGCTGAGAGAGGCTGGACTGAGGGCTTGTAGGCCTGTTGTAAGGCAGGTCCTCACCAGACATCACCAAAAACAACGTCGCCTATGGGCACAAACCCACCGTCGCTGGACCAGACAGGACTGACAAAAAGTACTCTTTACTGACGAGTCGCGGATTTGTCTCACCAGGGGTGATGGTCGGATTCGCGTTTATCGTCGAAGGAATGAGCGTTACACCGAGGCCTGTACTCTGGAGCGGGATACGATTTGGAGGTGGAGGGTCCGTCATGGTCTGGGGCGGTGTGTCACAGCATCATCGGACTGAGCTTGTTGTCATTGCAGGCAATCTCAACGCTGTGCGTTACAGGGAAGACATCCTCCTCCCTCATGTGGTACCCTTCCTGCAGGCTCATCCTGACGTGACCCTCCAGCATGACAATGCCACCAGCCATACTGCTCATTCTGTGTGTGATTTCCCGCAAGACAGGAATGTCAGTGTTCTGACATGGCCAGCGAAGAGCCCAGCTCTCAATCCCATTGAGCACGTCTGGGACCTGTTGGATCGGAGGGTGAGGGCTAGTGCCGCTCCCTCCCCAGAAATGTCCGGGAACTTGCAGGTGCCTTGGTGGAAGAGTGGGTTAACATCTCACAGCCAGAACTGGCAAATCTGGTGCAGTCCATGAGGAGGAGATGCACTGCAGTACTTAATGCAGCTGGTGGCCACACCAGATACTGACTGTTACTTTTGATTTTGACCCCCACTTTGTTCAGGGACACATTATTCCATTAAACCACCCATATTGTGCCATTGACATTAGAATGTTGGAAGCTTAGCCATCGAATTCCATTTACTGGGGTAGCTATGTTTTTTTTATTTGTAACTTTGTGGCTATAGGCACCAAATTGCACACACACATTGCTAGAACAGGGTTTTAAAAAGATTTGTAGATTCAGGTCCGTCACAGAATTCACTCATCTTTTTCCAATACGGCTGCGAAACAACTCTGTGGTCTTATTGGCCAATTTCGCATGACCATACCTGTATGAAACATAATTGTAGTATGTCCAAAAATATCTTCATGTTAAGTCATGTAGAGTATGCAACCACATGAGCCAGGTGTGCCAGTTATAGAAGATTGCCACAATTCTGTGAATAATTGAATAATGTGCCCAAAGATCTGTCTGCATTTCTGAAGATGTTACCACAATTCTGTGAATAATTTGACATCTTTATATCTGGCTCATGTGGTTGTGTATTCAACATCACTAGGAACATATTAAGATGTTTTTGGGCATAAAACAATTACAATTCAAATGGGTAAGACCACATTTAATTGTATGGTGGCCATATTAGGAAAAAAATGCTTCACAGTTACCCACCAGAGACATTTTTGGAACGTTCAGGTCAACATAAATTACCTTTGACCTCTCCAATGATATTATRAATGGGTTTAAGTGAGCAATAACTTGTTGTATACTGACCATTGTTTGTCATAGGGTAAAATCCCTATTGGGAAAATGAAAGGGATGGAGGGATGAGAATGATAACACACAGAAAGCTACCATAGCAGTGCAGCAATCACACATTTTCCAACTCTAGGGACATAGCCCTTCAAAAACATCACTTGGACATGGTTGGCCCAAGTGAGCCCCCCCCCCCCCCCCCCCCCCCCCCCCTGTCATAATGGTGAAAGGAGGATAGAAATTGTAAATGATGGAAGTTCAGACTAATGTTTCCTAATGATTAGAGGGCATTTTTCATCTAGGAATGTGTGAGGATAATGGTCAATAGCTGCAACCTGGTCTCAGAGCATTGTGTATTATTGTGTACATAAATCTGAGCCTCCAAGTATGAAATGTTACATTTCATATGTATTCATTTGTGGATGTCCAGAATCCATTTCATATATGTAACACATTACAATTCATTTGTTACGAATTCGCAAAACGTATGTTACAAATTCTGGTTAGGTGCCAAACGTTAGCTAGCTTGCAATGTTAGCTAGGCTAGGGGTTAAGTTTAGGAGTTAGGTTAAAGGGTTAGCTAACATGCTATGTAGTTGCGAAGTAGTAAGTGGTTGAAAAGTAAAAATTACAAAGTTGTCTGTGATGAGATTCAAACTCGTAACCTTTGGGTTGCTCGACTTTTATATGCATACCCATCCACCCCGACCAACCACCCTACTTTTGTTTTTCCTTAAATAACCATCTGTCTTACATATTGTAACATATCTTACTAAATGGAGTATATTGGATGTAAGTACATAATAATACGAAATGCTCTGAGACCAGGTTGACAATAGAGCTACACTCTGGAACACACACATATAGGTTGGCATAGACCACTCCAGTCCATCCCTCCCCCTTCTCCTAGCTGCTCTCTATCAGTGTGAACCATAGTACGATATTTTGAGTTCAGAGCGTTGGAGAAGGATGCAACCAACCCAAAGCGGTATTGTGAACAGGAGAAGAGACCAGAATAAGTTAACCGGGATGCATTATTTTTGAATGCGCCAATTTTCACACCGACACTTCGCCTGTCATTCAAGTTTGCTAGAAGAAGTTTAACCAATATTGTGCCATAATAAAAGATAACGGACGGATGGAAGGGGCTATTTTTGTCCGCTAAGACTCAAAGGGATAAAATAATGGAGACAACTCTGAAAGCAATAACGCGTTAAGCATTCAAGTGCTGCAGTGTTTATGAGAGCACAGAGGACAGGCAATTATCAATTTGGGTCAGTGAATGCTCGCTTATATACCATAGTCCAATGTTGTATGTGTGCAGAGGGAAATTGGAGCGAGCAAGCCTGTGCATCCGGATGGCAAGGTAGTCTATGGCACTTTGCAAAATAATAGATAAACGCCCACTATCCAAAAGTATCCTTTCAAGGTAGCCTATTGGTAGGAATTTACGCTGATAATCTGGACAATCGGTGCATATTCATTTGTCCGGGGTGGTGACATTTGGAGAGTGGGTGGACAGTCGCCTTATCATCATGCAATGTCCCGTAATTGCTAGACACGTTTCAAACCAGAACCCTACATGTGGCCGCTGATGCACTTTAAACGCAAGACTAGAGAGGTCGACACATTGTATCCCCTCACACATTCCAACTACTGTGAGTGTTGTCTCTGGTTGATTGTTTTTGTTGTTGAAGTTTTTCCTTAGCTGTTTGCCCAAGTCACGCTATAGCTGTGCACTCCGAGGGATTTAGTGAACTTCGTTCGCACTCTTTGTCTAACTCGATTCCCCGTCCCTTCTTTTTTCGGGGGTAAAATGGCAGTAGAGAGCCAAGGAACAGGAATGGCTTTCGCGTTTTGGGACGGCTGTAATGGTTTGGGATTTATTTTTCTTCTTCTTGTGGATTTACTGGGAATAACTGCAAGTAACATGGAACCTATTTATTGGAATACATTGAACAAGAGGTAAGTGGTTAAACTTTAATTTCACATAGGCTAGCATACCGTACTTTAGATTTGTTATACATTTCCCCCCAAAACACATTGCTGTCCGATTATGACTGACTGAATAGATAATGCAAAGGACACCGTTCCTTGACTGCCGATCAAAGCATGAAGAACAGTAGGTTATATTGGTGACATTGCATGCAGAGTGGCATTTGAAGACAGATATTAAATGCTTTACAATTACCACCTCATGGGGAACATACCTTTGGGACACTGAATTATTATTTTGTGAGCTTCGATTTCAGGTCTCGAATTTACATGGGTTTACTCAATATCCAACTGTAGACTAGACTAGCCTAGGCCTAGTTGTTGCTGGTGGAAGTGAGTGGTGGTGTGGATACTGACTTCGTTGGAGAGGATTACAGTCGAGGAAGACTGCCTGGAGTTTACTGGAAACCGGTCCTATTCAACAGATCGGTGTCCCTCCTATAGTTAAATATAGACCAGTGTAAAACCATAGCATACCCTTTCTGTCCATAGAGAGTAAGGAGATGGCAATGGGGTTGTTATGCGTGGAAATGCCTGTTTTTGGCAGACTGCTATTATGTCAGGGTTGCGTGAGAGAGGGAGTGGTCTTCACGCATGATTGCACCCTCATAAAAGGTCGCGTGCGTGTAGTCCGCTCGTTCGTTCCTCGATCCCCTCCCACCTGTGCAGAGGTTGGAATCCACGCGAAATGAACACTATGAAAGCCATTGAGAACCTGGCCTGGATTTGTCCCACACTGTTAAAGCAAATTCCTCTTTTATCAAAGCTCAGACTCTCACATATTCTGGCAAGCATGCGGTAATTCCGCATCAATTCATTTGAAGATGTTTGGGGGTTTAGCCCAATGCAAGTAGGGGGGTCCGGGTCATCCTCAATTAGCAACAACATAGGAATTTCAACAGCTTAAATGCATGGATTTGGTGCACATTGAGATGAACATTGAGATATAAGAGAGAAAATATTTTTCAGGTAACTTGCACCTTCCCACCTACCACAGCAGGCACTTCCAGTACTCAATTACAATAGCTACTGTGGGTCTCTACACTGGAGTACATACATCTACAGTGTATTGCCAAAAACTACCATACCACTCAACAACTTCAAACATACTCTGACCTGGCCAACGAGCCAAACTGATTGAAGAATCCCACAGTAACCTAACACACACACACACACACACACACACACACACACACACACACACACACACACACACACACACACTTAACAGTAATTAGAATCCATAGAGCAGCTTTAAGTGGTAGTCTACTTTCTCTGTGTTGTCTGTTGATGTCTCTTGTCTAGTCCTGTCCTGGTAAAGTGTCAAAGTAAACAATTGTTTTAATAGTAATTTCACAGGCTTTTTCACCTCACCTGATAATTCTTTGTTAACCATGTTTGACCTTTTCACTATTTGTATTTCACCTGTTATAATCTGTACAAGTAAATACAACTAATTAGAATGTATAGATCAGCTAGAAGGGAATACAGTCTCTGTGCTCAACCCACCTCTGTTCTCTCTCCATCTGCCCTCTTCTGTCACTTTCTCTGTCTTGTCTGTTACTGTCTCGTGTAGGGTTGGGTGGTTATTTATTTATATACTCAACAAAATTATAAACGCAACATGCATCAATTTCAATGATTTTATGGAGGTACAGTTCATAAGGAAATCAGTCAATTTAAATAAATTCATTTGGCCCTAATCTATGAATTTCACATGACTGGCAGGAGCGCAGCCATGGCTGGGCCTGGGAGGGCATAGGCCCACCCACTTGGGAGCCAGGACCAACCAATCAGAATGAGTTTTTCACCACAAAAGGGCTTTATTACTGATAGAAATACCCCTTAGTTTCATCAGCTGTCTGGGTGGCTGGTCTCAGATGATCCCGCAGGTGGAGAAGTTGGGAGTGGAGGTCCTAGGCTAGCGTCGTTACACGTTGGCTGCGGTTGTGAGGCCGGTTGGACCTACTGCCAAATTCTGTAAAATGACGTTGGAGGTGGCTTATGGTAGAGAAATTAACATTAAATTCTGTGGCAACAGCTCTGGTGGACATTCCTGCAGTCAGCATGCCAATTGCGCACTCCCTCAAAATTGAGACATCTGTGGCATTGTGTTGTGTGACAAAATTGCACTCTTAAATGTGCAAATTGCACATTTTAAGGGTGGCCTTCTATTGTCCCTAGCACCTGTGTAATGATCATGCTGTTTTAATAAGCTTCTTGATATGCCGCACATGTCAGGTGGATGAATTATCTTCGCGAAGGAGAAATGCCCTCTAACAAGGATGTTAACAAATTTGTGCATAATATTTGAGAGAAATAAGCTTTTTGTGCGAATGGCACATTTCTGAGATCTTTTATTTCAGCTCAGGAAACATTGGGACCAACAATTTACATATTGTGTTTATAATTTTTATTCAGTGTGTGTATACAAAAAAAAAATGTAATGCTTTTTTTTTTATGCTTTTTTTTAACGCACAAAACCATTTAGGCAACATGGATCCTGATCCAGGAGGGTATTGAATGTCTCTTATCTGGGTACCAGTCTTTTTAGCTAACATGCCACATGATGTCACTGCCAAAGAGACTGGCCTTAAGGCAATCTCAACGTTCAATATGCAGCTGGTTTTACGGCGGAGTTGCTCATTGGTTGTTGGAAATAACATTTATTTTCCATGACAACATGTGGAACCTCAAATAGAATTATAAAGTCAAAAACAAACATTTAGCTTTTAGATAGACAAGTTGTTTTATTTTTAGAAAATCTTTTTGAGGTTGGAATTGCAGGATGTATTTAGTTTGAGAATTTAGACGTGAGTTCGCAACTTTTGACAGACTGGTTTTGTCTGGACAAACCAAAACCACATACCAACGTGTTCTGTGGAGAACAAGTTCCTGTATTTGGATAATTGTTTTGATTGGAGTATAGCTTTTTGGGCCCTCCGAGTGGCGCATCGGTCTAAGGCACCGCATCTTATCTCTTGTCTGGTGTTCCTCCATCATATCCTACTCTCCTGTTGCTGTCTCTGTCTTGTCTGTGTGAGTGAGTGTGTGGGGTTAGGGATGGCAGGGGGCTTCTGACATCTAAAGCAGTCGTGTATGCTTGGTAAACGACTGTAAACCGTTCTGAGTGCAGTCTGTCATCGCTCCAGGGGAAGTTGTTGTACAACTCTCCCCCTCAAATGGGCATTAAAAATTCATCCTTCACAGACTGCTCAATATTTAATGAATCGTCTGCTAATTGGCTGAGGATAAAAGCKTGCTTAACTGGGCTAAGCGTTTCAGATTAAAACATTTTAAAGATTGGGAAAAGAAAGGAAACACCGATACACAGTGTCAGGAGACTGAGCTCTCTGCATCTTCACATGGTCATCCTTATTACCCCCTTACACTGCCTTATATAGCAAGAGTGTTACACCCCCAGAGTAGGAGTGCATGTGATTTGTGTATGAGAAAGGAGTAAGTGTGTGTTTTATTTGCTTGTGTATTTTTTTGTTTGTGCATGTTGTTCCCAGGGGTGTGGGTATTGTTGTTGTTGGTCTGTGTGTGTGTCCATTCCCAATCAGTCACTCAGCATCTGACTCAGTTGGGGTGTTTAGGGGCGAGCAAGATGAAAGATCATTGTGTGAGCAAACACTTGAGTTGAGAGAGAATCAATGTGGTCGAGCGAGCAGAGGACGGGTCCCGCAAACGCAGGCCAGCGTGGTGCACGCAAATTAAACTTGAGAGCTTGCGAGTATGACTTTGAGCGAACAGAACTGCATTGTCGCATGCAATAAATTAATTGGAGAGCAGGGATTTTTATTCCCCTGACTACATGTCAAGACTCAAATGACTGCACTRACAAATACGCTGCATCCCCACACGGATGTCTCCTCCCCATTTAACCCCAATTTTCCAGTTTGCTCTCCAAAATCCACCTTGCGCTCGGAACTTCATACTATCGTTTTAAAACAGGAAAATTCTACCCAATGAACATAGTGTGTAGCAGTCTACTGAAWCGCAATTGGTCATGTTTTTGGATCAATCACGAATGCTCTAACCGGATTTTAGAGGTTTCCATAAGGTTAGGGTTAAACGTGCTACACATAGGGTTTATTTTTATTTTTGCATTGTAATTTCAGAAAATGTGCATAATATATCTGCAGTAATAATGGAGTGATAGTATTACTTACCCGCCAGTGTTGTGATTCGCTGATATTCGCCTATTGATTTCTCCCCCCGGAGTGGCATCAAAATTAGTCTGACTATGTGGCTGTGTTATCTAGTGGAAATCGCTTTGTCATCTCCAAAACCGCTTTTTGAAGCTGGTGGACCCAAACCAAAACTTTTGGTTTGGGTCCACCAGCTTCAAACAGCTGTAAAAATGATTTATTTTTATTGAAAATATATTTTACGGTGATTTAGATGATACAATAATTCCCTACAATATTCAGTGCTTGATCTCTCACAAAATCTGACATTGAGCAAACAGTGTAGAATTTTTGCAACCAGGAAATGACAGAGCGATTCCACTAGATAACACAGCCATAAAGTCAAAACAGCTTTCCCATTTTGACAACAGATGCCACTCCGGCAAGAGAAATCAATAGGCAAATATCACAGCCAATCACAACACTGGCAGATAAGTTATATTGTTAAACACTACAATTCCAATATTACTGCAGATATATTATCGACATTTTTGGAAATTAGCACAAATGAATTTWAAAAAATTGTAACACCTTTTATGTTTAGGTTTAAAATCAGATTAAATAGGCAGGGTTAATGACTTTGGCTGTGGTAACTGGWGACCACCTATTTTTGAGCACAGAAGAGGAAAGGGTGAACGATGGCTGACAATAAAGAGGTAAGTTTGATCGTTTTTCAGTAGAGAAACTAATAAACCAACTAGCTTAGCTAATCAGCTATCATTTCAATATTGAAGTAGGTAGTTATTTGATATTCTGTTTTAAAAGCAGGTTATTAGGTTAACGATAGTAGGTAGGAAGCTAACGTTTAACTKTGTGGTTTAACCAAAGATGGTTTCGTTTTCTATACCGTCTCTGGTTTAACTAAGAGCATTGTAAGTAAGTCAACGAGGGGTTTAGTAGAGGAAGAGGACTTGGAAGAGTAGTATGACTGGGAAGGAGTGGCAGAAGAGCGGGGAGAGGCATGGTGAGAACAGACCACTGAAGTATAAGAACAGACAGTGAGGACTCACTGTGGAAGAGGGCTATGATTGAGGAGGGGAAGTCGAGAGGTCAGGCTCCGAACCAAATAATAGCTAATATTGTAAAATGCTAAGCGCATACTTTAAAATGATTTGAATAGATTTGATCACTTTTAATCTGTCAGCTTTTGTGCAGTTACAATAAATGAGAATGACGTCAAAAACAATTCTCTCTCCATACCTCTTTCCATGCAGGTCCACTGTCACTAATATGTGGTGGTGAAGTCCCAATGGGCACAGACGTCAATTCAACGTCTATTCCACGTTGGTTCAGCGTAATTTAATTGAAATGACGTGGAAACAACGTTGATTAAACCAGTGTGTGCCAAGTGGGGTTGTTCTTTGCTCAGCTGACAGACCAGAGATACAGGAGCCCATTCGGTTCCAAGTTGCTTACCTTGGCTCTCCTCTACGTACAGCATTCTGGGGACTTCTAGCAGGTAACTATGACATCCACTAATCACTCCCGTAACTTAATCATTAGTGGTACTGAGACTTCCTCGAATTTCTTTGAAACTGTATGAAGGCATTGTGCATAGGACATTTGTCACATAGAAAGGATGATGACCAGATGGTTCTATTCGGAGGATGGGTATACTGAATGTATGTGATAGTCATTGCTAAATAATATGAGTAGTGGAAATAAGGGATAAAGTAAAAACCTATAGGAGGATAGCTCTCTACGAGGAGGGTTGGGAATGAAATGACAGCAGGCTGTTCAATACTGAGCCATACTGACTGACGTGTCGTGGATTGGTACAGTTTGGCTCAATCCAGTCCCAAATCATGTGCGATCACTTATTTGGCTAAATGATTATCCATAGTTGCCTCTTGATCCAGCCACAGCAGTCATAAAATGGACTGTTACCTTGAACTCCAATTGAACTCTGTCTATGACATTTCCCAACCTCTTATTTTCCTTTCTCTCTTACTCCAGTTGTTCTCAGGAGACGGTCAGTGTGCGTAGAGAGAACCTTGTTTGACCAGGTGGAGTCAGGCTTCTACATCATCGCCCTGGACCACTACACCAACAAGGCAGAGGACACCAACTTTGGACCAGTGAGTCACTAACTCATCTTATGCCTTACACAACTCAGCACATACACTGTAGAAAACATTAGGAACACCTGCTCTTTCCATGACATGCAGTTGAAGTCGGAAGTTTACATACACTTAGGTTGGAGTCATTAAAACTAGTTTTTCAACCACTCCACAAATTTCTTGTTAAAATTAACAAACTATAGTTTTGGCAAGTCGGTTAGGACATCTACTTTGTACATGACACAAGTAATTTTCCCAACAATTGTTTACAGACAGATTATTTAACTTATAATAACTGTATCATAATTCCAGTTGGTCAGAAGTTTACATACACTAAGTTGAATGTGCATTTAAACAGCTTGGAAAATTCCTAGAAAATTATGTCATGGCTTTTAGAAGCTTCTGATAGGCTAATTGACATAATTTGAGTCAATTCGAGGTGTACCTGTGGATGTATTTCAAGGCCTACCTTCAAACTCAGTGCCTCTTTGCTTGACATCATGGGAAAATCAAAAWATTGTAGACCTCCACAAGTCTGGCTCATCCTTGGGAGCAATTTCCAAATGCCTGAAGGTACCACGTTCATCTGTACAAACAATAGTACGCAAGTATTAACACCATGGGACCACGCAGCCGTCAAACCGCTCAGGAAGGAGACGCGTTCTGTCTCCTAGAGATGAACGTACTTTGGTGCGAATAGTCCAAATCAATCCCAGAACAATAGCAAAGGACCTTGTGAAGTTGCTGGAGGAAACGGGTACAAAAGTATCTATATCCACAGTAAAAACGAGAATTATATCGCCATAACCTGAAAGGCCGCTCAGCAAGGAGGAAGCCACTGCTCCAAAACCTCCATAAAAAAGCCAGACTACGGTTTGCAACTGCACATGGGGACAAATATCGTACTTTTTGGAGAAATGTCCTCTGGTCTGATGAAACAAAAAATAGAACTAGTTGGCCATAATGACCATTGTTATGTTTGGAAGAACAAGGGGGAGGCTTGCAAGCCGAAGAACACCATCCCAACTGTGAAGCACGGGGATGGCAGCATCATGTTGTTGGGGTGCTTTGCTGCAGGAGGGACTGGTGCACTTCACAAAATAGATGCCATCATGAGGGAGGAAAATTGTCGATATATTGAAGCAACATCTCAAGACATCAGTCAGGAAGTTAAAGCTTGGTCGCAAATGGGTCTTCCAAATGGACAATGACCCCATGCATACTTCCAAAGTTGTGGCAAAATGGCTTAAGGACAACAAAGTCAAGGTATTGGAGTGGCCATCACAAAGCACTGACCAATCCTGTAGAAAATTTGTTTGCAGAACTGAAAAACGTGTGTGAGCAAGGAGGCCTACAAACCTGACTCAGTTACACCAGCTCTGTCAGGAGGAATGGGCCAAAATTCACCCAACCTAAGCTCGTGGAAGACTACCCAAAACGTTTGACCCAAGTTAAACAATTTAAAGGCAATGCTACCAAATGAGTATATGTAAACTTCTGACCCACTGGGAATGTGATGAAAGAAATAAAAGCAGAAATAAATCATTCTCTCTACTATCATTCTGACATTTCACATTCTTAAAATAAAGTGGTGATCCTAACTGACCTAAGACAGGGAATTTTTACTAGGATTAAATGTCAGGAATTGTGAAAAACTGAGTTTAAATGTATTTGGCTAAGGTGTATGTAAACTTCAGACTTCAACTGTATACTGACCAGGTGAAAGCTATGATCCCTTGTTGATGTCGCTTATTAAATCCACTTCAATCAGTATAGATGAAGGGGAGACAGGTTAAAGAAGGATTTTTAAGCCTTGAGACAATTGAGAATTTTTATTTTTTTATTTAACCTTTTATTTAACCAGGTAGGCCAGTTGAGAACAAGTTCTCATTTACAACTGCGACCTGGCCAAGATAAAGCAAAGCAGTGCAACAAAAACAACAGTTACAAATGGGATAAACACGTACAGTCAATAACACAATAGAAAAGTCTATGTACAGTGTGTGCAAACTTCCGAGAAGTTCCGAGACATGGATTGTGTATGTGTGCCATTGAGGGTGAATGGGCAAGACAAAAGATTTTAATGCCTTTTAATGGGGTATGGTAGTAGGTGCCAGGCGCACCATTTTAGTGTAAGAACTGCAACGCTGCTGTGTTTTTCACACTCAACAGCTTCCTGTGTGAATCAAGAATAGTCCACCACCCAAAAAACATCCAGCCAACTGTGGGAAGCATTGGATTAAACATGGGCCAGCATCCCTGCGGAACGCTTTCGACACCTTGTAGAGTCCATGTCCCGACGAATTGAGGCTGWTCTGAGGGCAAAAGGGGTGCAACTCAATATTAGGAAGGTGTTCCTAATGTTCTAAAACCCCATTGGAAGAGACTACCCAAGGGTTCCTCGCCTCAGATCTCCTCCAATGGCTCTTCAGAAGGATGTGAGTGGAGAGGAAGTGAGGAGTTGAGCAGGGATGAATGGGGACAGAGCTCATGTCATTGTTTTAGGTGGAATCTTATGTTGAATGATACATGTATTATGTTTGCACTTATCTTTGTTCCACTTGTGCTCTTTTCACAGATGGCTCTGGCTTGCTGATAACATCTGATCTGATGAGACTCCCGATGCGATTTGACTTCTGTATTACTGACTGGWTTCAATAAAACTTCTTTTGAGATTCTGTAATTGATAGACAGTGGTAGTTCCCAATCAGACAATTACTATAAAACAAATCTGTTTTCCTCAGTGCAATGTTTGGTGAATGCATGGCATTGTTTTGTTCTCAGTCCTCCTTTTGAATGCTGTGTGTACTGATTCAGTTCTAAACGACCTTTGAGTCCATCCTCACCTCTTCCATTACTGCAATGAATTGTCCGGTCTGCTGAGAGGGTCATTGGGTACCACCTGCTCTCCATCGCYGTACTGCATAACTCCAAYGCAAGGAAGCATGCAGGAAAGATCATCGCTGACCTCTTCCACCCCCTCTGGCAAACGGTTCAGGTCAATCACGATCAAAATCTCCCTCCACCTGAACCATTTCAACCGGCCACCTGGTTCACAATGATCCTCTTATCCGCATGGACTTTGCACTATTCATCCACCGACTATGCACCCTGCACTATTCATCCACCGACTATGCACCCTGCACTATTCATCCACCGACTATGCACCCTGCATTATTCATCCACCGACTATGCACCCTGCACTATTCATCCCAGACCTGCACGACTCTTACATGCATCATTTAGGATGTAGCTTATAGTTCAGTCTGTAGTTTTTTAGCTTAGTGTTCATACTGTATGTGGATCTGTGGAAATMCTGTGTGTATAATGTCTMTATATTATGTTTATTGTGGTAGCACCGTTTCACAGTTTGAGGAAGCACATTTATAATAAAGCATTCTGTGCATCTAGCATTGCATTGCATTTGCAGACTTATGTAAGATAGCCTACTATTCCTAATGTGATGAGTAGATAAGTCATAATTTAGGCTAATAATATAACAAAAACTACTGTTCAATGCATGGCGTAGTGGCATATAGTAGGCCTAGGCTTTATCAGATACATTTCTTCTTGTTTTCATAAACACATTTCATGCAATTCTACTACACTTGATATGAGACATTAGAATAATACTTTTTAATACGACAAAAATTACAGGGTAGTATAGGCCTATAGGCTACTGCTGACACTGACAAACAGATCAATAATAACAACCTAGTCTGCAACCATCTAATCTACAGTAGGCCTATGAAAAAGGGAAACACACATTTTACAGGCCTACCGTTTGGAAAGCAAACACCTACTGCTGAAAAGAGAAAGATAATCTGTCTGTAGAGGATTTCAAAAATATTCTCAACAGTTTTTGAGCAATTTTGATTGAACAACGCTGTTTTCAAAGTAGCTTATCTTGAGATATTGGCAAGAGCGCATTTGGCCATCACCAGTGAGTAGCCTATGCTTCATCTTCATCATTGGGTGAGTCAGTGTCACTAGAACGTTTATTTTGTAGCCTAAAGGAACACCTACGTGAGAATGCTATTCATTGACTACAGTTCAGCGTTCAACACCATAGTGCCCTCAAAGCTCATCACTAAGCTAAGGACTCTGGCACTAAACACCTCCCTCTGCAACTGGATCCTAGACTTTCTGACAGGCTGCCCCCAGGTGGTAAGGGTAGGTAAAAACACATCTGCCTCGCTGATCCCCTCGGGTGCGTGCTCAGTCCCCATCAAAAAAGTTAGCTTGTAACAGTGAACCTTTTTGTGGGATACACATAAGACAATTCTAGGTCTTGTGGAATAAACTCCCCAATTCAATGGAATTGCAACCCTCTGCATGGACAGTGCATTCTGTCATCACATGTCCAGCTGATTCTCAAGATCTTGCACACTAATGAGATGCTATTGAGCCCACAATACTACACTGTCTGAGCCAAGGACTAAATGCTTTCTGGTAAGTTAATTACAACACTGGGTGGGGTGAATATATTTTATATGACATATATTACTTTTTGTTAACTAGTAAATAGTAGCTTACAGCAAAGTGTGTTTAAATKATTTCTAAGTTGTTAACAATTTCTGCTAGTTAGTTTTTGCTACCATGTGGGTTTTAGCTTGCTTGACTGAGGAGTGTTAATTCACCTGTTTGCATACATGTTTCATTTTAATATATTTATCTTACAATGGAGTTGTTTAATCTAACTGCTTAACTATTTATCTGTACATGGAATTGTATTCATTCATTTTTTAAAATCTTTACAGGAAAATGCCACGGCCACCCTGGTCATAGACTGTTCTCTCTGCTACCGCACGGGAAGAGGTACCGGAGTGCCAAGTCTAAGCCCAAAAGACTTCTTATTAGCTTCTACCTCCAAGCCATAAGACTCCTGAACAGCTAATAAAATGTCTACCCAGAGTATTTGCATTGTCAACCCGCCCACCCCCTCTTTTACACTGCTGCTACTCTCTGTATATTATCTATGCATAGTCACTTTAACTCTAACTACATGTACATATTACCTCAATTACCTGACTAACCGGTGCCCCCACACATTGTCTCTGTACCGGTACCCCCTGTATATAGCCTCGCTACTGTTGTTTTACTGCTGCTCTTTAATTATTTGTTATTTATATTTTGAATGTTTTACTTATCTATTTTTTACCTAACACTTAATTTTCTTAAAACTGCATTGTTGGTTAAGGGCTTGTAAGTATGCATTTCACTGTAAGTTTTTTTTAACCTGTTGTATTCGGCGCATGTGACAAATACAATTTGATTTGATTTATACTATATACACTGAGTGTACAAAACATTAATAACAACTTCCTAATATTAAGTGAAATATTTTTTTTTTATCACCCATCTTCACACAATACCCCATAATGACAAAGTGGAAACATGTTTAAAAAAACATCTATTCACATTTATTGAAAATTAAATACAGAAATATCTCATTCACACCCCTGAGTCAAAACATGTTAGAATCACCTTTGGCAGCGATTACAGCTGTGAGTCTATCTGGGTAAATCTTTAAGAGCTTTGCACACCTGGATTGTACAATATTTACACATGATTCTTTTTAGAATTCTTCATGCTCTGTCAAGTTGGTTGTTGATCATTGCCGATTTAAGTCAAACTATCTAGGCCACTCGGGACATTCAGCGTTGTCTTGGTAAGCAACTCCAGTGTAGATTTAGTCTTGTGTTTTAGGTTATTGTCCCCTGCTGAAGGGGAATTTGTCACCCAGTGTATGTTGGAAAGCAGACTGAACCAGGTTTCCTCTAGGATTTTGCCTGTGCTTAGCTATATTCCATTTATTTGTATCCTAAAAAACCTTCCTAGTCCTTGCCGATGACAAGAATACCCTTAACATGACGCAGCCAACACCATGCTTGAAAATATGAAGAACGGTACTCAAATGTAACACTTTGTATTTCTGGACATAAAGTTCATTTATTTCCCACATTTTTTACAGTTTTACTTTAGTGCCTTATTGCAAACAGGATGCATGTTTTGTAATATTTTTATTCTGTACAAGCTTGCTTTTTTTCACTCTGTCATTTCGGATAGTATCGTGGAGTAACTACAATGTTGTTGATCCATCCTTAGGAAAAAACTATCACAGCCATTAAACTCTGCAACTATTTTAAAGTCAACATTGGCCTCATGGTGACATCCCTGAGCAGTTTCCTTCCTCTCTGGCAACTGAGTTAGGAAAGATGCCTGTATCTTTGTAGTGACTGGGTGTATTGATTCACCATCCAAAGTGTAATTAATAACTTCACCATGCTCAAAGGGATATTCAATGTCGGCTATTTTTGAACCCATCTACCAATAGGTGCCCCTTTTTGCGAGGCATTGGAAAATGCCCCTGGTCTTTGTTTGAATCTGTGTTTGAAATTCACTGCTTGACACAGGGACCCCACATATACAGTTGAAGTCTGAAGTTTACATACACCTTAGCCAAATACATTTAAACTCAGTTTTTCACAATTCCTGACATTTAATCCAAGTAAAAAATTCCCTGTTTTAGGTCAGTTAGTATCACCACTTTATTTTAAGAATGTCAAATGTCAGAATAATAGTAGAGAGAATGATTTATTTCAGCTTTTATTTCTTTCATCACATTCCCAGTGGGTCAGAAGTTTACATARACTCAATTAGTATTTGGTAGCGATGCCTTTAAATTGTTTAACTTGGGTCAAACGTTTCGGGTAGCCTTCCACAAGCTTCCCACAATAAGTTGGGTGAATTTTGGCCCATTACTCCTGACAGAGCTGGTATATTGGAGTCAGGTTTGTAGACCTCCTTGCTCACACACGCTTTTTCAGTTCTGCCCACAAATCTTCTATAGGATTGAGGTCAGGGCTTTGTGATGGCCACTCCAATACCTTGACTTTGTTGTCCTTAAGCCATTTTGCCACAACTTTGGAAGTATGCTTGGGGTCATTGTCCATTTGGAAGACCCATTTGCGACCAAGCCTTAACTTCCTGACTGATGTCTTGAGATGTTGCTTCAATATATCTACATAATACATTTTCCTCCCTTCCTCCTTCATCTATTTTGTGAAGTGCACCAGTCCCTCCTGCAGCAAAGCACCCCCCCAACATGATGCTGCCACCCCCGTGCTTCACGGTTGGGAGGGTGTTCTTCGGCTCGCAAGCCTCTCCATTTTTCCTCCAAACATAACGATGCTCATTATGGCCAAACAGTTCTATTTTTGTCAGACCAGAGGACATTTCTCCAAAAGGTACAATCTTTGTCCCCATTTGCAGTTGCAAACCGTAGTCTGGCTTTTTTATGGCGGTTTTGGAGCAGTGGCTTCTTCCTTGCTGAGCMGCCTTTCAGGTTATGTCGATATAGGACTCGTTTTACTGTGGATATACTTTTGTACCTGTTTCATCCAGCATCTTCACAAGGTCCTTTGCTGTTGTTCTGGGATTGATTTGCACTTTTCGCACCAAAGTACGTTCATCTCTAGGAGACAGAACGCGTCTCCTTCCTGAGTGGCATGACGGCTGCGTGGTCCCATGGTGTTTATACTTGCGTACTATTGTTTGTACAGATGAACGTGGTACCTTCAGGCATTTGGAAATTGCTCCCAAGGATGAACCAGACTTGTGGAGGTCTACAATTTGTTTTCTGAGGTCTTGGCTGATTTCTTTTGATTTTCCCATGATATCAATTAAAGAGGCACTGAGTTTGAAGGTAGGCCTTGAAATACATCCACAGGTACACCTCCAATTGAATCAAACGATGTCAGAAGCTTCTAAAGCCATGACATAATTTTCTGGAATTTTCCAAGCTGTTTAAAGGCACAGTCAACTTACTGTATGTAAACTTCTGACCCACTGGAAGTGAATTATGTGAATTATAAGTGAAATAATCTGTCTGTAAACAATTGTTGGACAAAATTACTTGTGTCATGCACAAAGTAGATGTCCTAACCGATTTGCGAAAACTGTAGTTTGTGAACAAGACATTTGTGGAGTGGTTGAAAACTAGTTTTAATGACTCCAACCTAAGTGTATGTAAACTTCCGACTTCAACTGTAACTGTATGTGTGAGATACAGAGATGAGGTAGTCATTAAAAATAATTTTGAACACTATTATTGCACACAGAGTGAGTCCATGCAACTTATTATGTGACTTGTTAAGCACATGTTTACCCCTGTACTTATTTAGGCTTGCCATAACGAAGTGGTTGAATACTTATTGACTGAAGACATTTCAGCTTTTCATTTTAAATGAATACAAAAAAAATTCTAAAAACATAATTCCACTTTGACATTATGGGGTATTGTGTGTCGGCCAGTGACACAAAATGTCAATGTAATAAATGTTTAATTCAGGCTGTAACACAAGAAAATGTGGAAAAAATCAAGGGGTGTGAATACTTTCTGAAGACACTATATAACCTAAATATGGAGCACAGAATTTAAAAAGACAGATAGAACTTAATTTAGCCAATAAAAATGTTTCCAATATTTAAAGATTTGGTTTGTAGTCATAAATAGTCCACAATAATAACAATGGTATACAATAATAAAATGATAAAGCAAATTATTATAAATAAGAAAAAATAGAGAATTTGCAATGCAATTCCAAATCAAATGTTTATCGTCACATGCGCTGAATACAACCTTACCGTAAGTAAGTATTTCACCTGTTGCGCATGTGAAAAATAAAATTGTATTTGATTTGGAATTATATTCTACCTGAAGCAAACACAGTAGACTGCATTTGGCCATTTGTGTGGTATTAAAAAATATTCTGCTAATGTCTTCTACCATGTTAATGACGTTGAA
Organism: Salvelinus sp. IW2-2015; assembly: GCF_002910315.2. Lineage (NCBI taxonomy): Eukaryota > Metazoa > Chordata > Actinopteri > Salmoniformes > Salmonidae > Salvelinus > Salvelinus sp. IW2-2015. Next base: position 26,680,699 of record NC_036844.1, read on the forward strand.
TTGCATGACATGCGTTTATAAAAGGCAACAAAAAACTATCTACATGCACATTTTTTGGGTCCATGTGTGGAAATCCTAAAAACATAACTGCTCAACTGTATGCCACTATGCAAATGCGATTAAAGATGCATGCAATGATTTGTTATAAAGGGGATCCCCCCCAACTCAAGCCTCTTCCTGCGTCTATGGATCTGTGATAATGACGTTCTGCTCGCTCAAAGTCACACTTGCATGCTCTCAAGTTGAGTTTGTGCTCTCAACTAGCCAGTGCACTCGCTGGACCCATCCCCTGCTCCCTCGACCACATTGTTTTCTCTTAACTCAGTGTTTGCTCATGCAATATGATGTTTCATCTTGTTCGTGTGCACCATCTCGCACCAGTTCAACTTTGGAATCGGATTTGACTCCATAAGACTCGCCTTGTTTACACATCCAGTGGTGAGGAACAATCCACCCTGTCCTATACTCCTGTGACACCCGGGCCTGGCTCCACGAGGGGACAAAAGGGGTCTTCGCCCCTTCAGTTGAAACTTGTGCCACCTCAGTTTAAGTTTTATGTCTCTATATAAAAATAGCAAAATGAAAATGATTGAATGACAGTATCTCCACTGCGCTGTATCAGCACTATAGACAGAGCGCATGGCGGAGTGTGTGTTTGTGTGTTGGGGACTATGGAAAGCCACTGGGTGGTTATGTATGACTCCTTTGTTTTTCTATAAAAAGCGGGGGGGAAACGCTGCTTATCTGTGGTAGGCTACAAGAATAGCATTGTAGGCTACGTGAATAGCATTGTAGGCAACGTGAATAGCGTTGTAGGCTACATGAATAACATTGTAGGCTACGTGAATAACATTGTAGGCTATGTGAATACCGAGATATATGCCTCCGCCTGTAATATTGGATTTGGATATATAAGGATGGGGTCAAGTCAAGTTTAGCCTGCAGTTAAAGCTGCTTCACGCACACCCCACCACTACAAAGTTTAGTTAGCTGTAAAAGGCGTTAGTGTTATTAGCGCTAACCAGCTAATATGCCACTGCCGCGATGCGCCACCAAGATAATGGCTCAACAGCCCAATCCACCCCGACTATCCCTGACAATCTTGGAACAGAGGAGCCAGCCCAGGTTTGTACCCTAGTCACAGGTTTTCTGTCTAAAAAGTTCATTTAATAGCAACCAGTTTATAGGAAGAGAGTGGCTGGAATACTCAGTTACTGCAGATGCTGCATTTTAGTTCCCATGTCGAAAGTTCTGTGTTGGGTCCAGTGCTAACACAGACAAGGCCTTCACCCAAGTTGGGTATTCTAACTGGAAGCATGCTATTGATAGAACCAAAGGATTCGCTAGGCACGCATGAAGCAAGGAGCTTTTGAAATGCACTGCACTGTGGAAAGAAAAATAAGTTGTATTCGGCTGCATTCACATTGGCAGTTTGTAATAGGTGAATTACCCTATCTATCTTGTAGCCTATATTCATTACCAAAATGGCCTTGCTTTAGTGTGTAGGGCGCTGTCCACTGAGCTGACACAGTGCAGTGGAGATGGGTTGCAGATTTTGCGCCAACCTGTCACTTCCAAAGCACTCAATGATCTCAGAGTCTCAGCATTTTAACTTTATGTTTATTGTGGTATATAATTCCAATGCAAGAACCCCCCAAAATTGTGCCCCCTCACCGATTTCAACTGTCCCCTTAGTCACTTTATCCTGGCGCCAGGTCTGGTGACACCTCCCACTCTGACAGCAGTGTGTGTGTGTGTGTGTGTGTGTGTGTGTGTGTGTGTGTTGTGTGTGTGGTGTGTGTGGTGTGTGTGTGTGTGTGTGTGTGTGTTGTGTGGTGTGTGTGTGTGTGTGTGTGTGTGTGTGTGTGTGTGTGTGTGTGTGTGGTGTGGTGGTGGTGTGTGGGTGTGTGTGTGTTGTGTTGGGTTTACTATGAGTGTCTGGGTGTGTCTGTGTTAGGCCTGTGTGTTTTCCAGTCTAAATATTTAACAGATAAATAGTTTAGATTGGGGAGATTAAACGTTGTCAAATGAAGAGGGGCAATGGAAAGTGCAGTGGGTATGTTGTGTATGTGTGTGAATGGGTGAGCTGTCTGTATATGGGCAAACGTGCAGTGAAATGCTGCTTGTGAGACAAAACTAAAGTTTTCCATAGTCTTGTGAAAGTGACTTTGGAAAAAGCACCAAATGGGCTGTACCACTTGACCTCGGATTAGGGGTGTGCGAGTAAGGGAGGATAATCCTACACAACACAACACACACCCAGCCCTCTTGTGGAGTGCTCCACTGTCAGTCAGACAACAAAGCAGTCTGTGAGGGGTTTACTCTCTCTCTCTTTCGCTCTCCTCTCTCTCTCTCCTTCCCTCTGTCATCTCTTCATTAGTGGATTCACCCTTTCATCACTTACTCAGTAGCTCGATCTCTCCGTGTATCCTCTTTTTTTCCTATCAACCACTTTCTCGTCCTTCATCACGTTCTGTTGAAATGTGAACAAATTTGTGGGGAATGTTACCACTGTTGTTACCTGAGATCAGGGACAGCGACAGAGCTATCTGGAACTGATTTATTATTAACACATGACCAGTGAGAATGTTACCAGTCAMAAAAGGGACTAGTGGTGGAAGCTGCATTTGGAGTGTTGATTGGGATTCTTGGCAGAAGATTAATCTGCTGAAATCTCTTCAGTAATCCAATGGTTTCAATAAATCTTGCCTAAGGATGTGGACAGGAATCCGTTAAAGGGTGCATGACATAAAGGGCGTTTCTRCCTTTCACATGTTTGGTACGGGTATGGCTTACCTCCACACACTAACATTTGCTTTCTTCATTTTACACACCCTCGTAGCTACCTGCCAGTATTATTTTCAAATCCCCTTTCACCGTCCTTCTCATTTTTAATTTTCTGTTTCAAAGGTGCTTCCCTGGCAGGCCATCAAAGCCTTGGCAGAGCATGAGAGCGTGCTGTGGAGAATGGAGTAATTGCAGTCTTAAGATTGCACTGATGATGGTTTCACTGTGAGGTGGTGGGGGGTGTCTGACGACGTTCCCTCCAATATGAAATGAATTCTCAAAACAGTGCATCACTATAGTAAAAACACATGCTTGGCTTTTACCTTGTTTTTGTGCTTGTTTGATCTGAATTCTCTTTCAAACCTTTTCGCTCATTTTCCCTCCCATCTCTCCATGTGCCTCTCTCCCTCATATCTCCCTGTTTTTCTCTATCCCTGCCTTCTCTCTCCATCTCTGCCTGCACCTCCCTCTCTTTCATAAAGGTTAAGTGGTATAAATAATATTTTCTGTATGCCTCGCAGAGCGTTATGGATAATTGGGGGACCATTGAATGGAGAACAAGGTCCAAGAGCCATGTCAGCAATAAGAAAAAACATAAACAAACTATTCTGGCAAAGGACATGTAGTTGTTTTAACAAACCAGAGACAGATTTCCCTTTCAACATCCACCTAATTGAAACCAACTCGCTCTCTAGCTCTGTCTCTTTCTTTGTCTCTGACGTTGGATATTCAATATCTCCATCTTTCTGCTTCAAATACACACACTTCTCTCTTATGAAACTTTTTAATAAAAAAATATTACAAAGAATGAAAACCTAGATGTTCCCTTGCGTGCAGGTATGTGTGAGGGAGACAGGAATGAAGAAGGCAAAGTGAAAAGGAGGGAGAGAAGGGAGTTGAGGAAGGCAAGAAGGGTCTAGGGAGATCTCTCTCTCCTCGGCACTCTCCAACTTTCTTCTGCACTCATCCTCCAAACAAAGAGAAGGGGTATTTGTAGTCTGCTCATCTCTAATCAACCATGTGATTTGGGTTTGATAAGCCTTTTCATGTGTGGTTAGAGTCCGGGGCCTCAGGGTGCATGTCTACCTCTCACAGCCTACATACAACTGAGAGTCAGACAAACGCTCCACAACGTTTAGAAAACGTCTACTTTCTGACCTCAGTGGCCTCAACTTCAGTTGTAAGGAACCAACCTTAGAGTGGAATGCGGTTGTTGCGTCTGAGCTCCGGCTGTGTCATGGTTGGTCTATGTGAAGGGCATCGTCTGAGGCGGACTGAGTCATGATGTAGGATTGTGGGTGCTATATCTCAGTCCTTAAATCATTAAATAACACCGATAAAGGTTCAAAACAACACTCAGAAAACACTTCAGATAAAGCAGCACTCAGTTATCAGGTCTGGGGGAGGCTCCTGGAAGGGCACGCTAGTAGTATTTCACCAAACGGCTGTTTTAGGGGACTGACGCCACAAAGTTCACATTTATACACATTTATACACCTTCCCAGCTCCGATTGCACTCAATTACGGTGTTTGTACAGTAGTTTTTACACCGCTGCATACTCGCTGTTTATTATCTATGCATAGTCACTTTACCCCTACCTACATGTACAAATTACCTTGACTAACCTGTTCCCCGCACATTGACTAGGTACCGGTACCCCCTGTATATAGCCTCATTATTGTTATTTTGTGTTCATTTTTATTTATTTTACTTTAGTCTATTTAGGAAATATTTTCTGAACTATATTTTCTTAAAACTGCGTTCTTGGTTAAGGGCTTGTAAGTAAGCATTTCACTGTTGTATTCGGCGCATGTGACAAATACTATTTGATTTGATTTATTGGCATGTAATTAACTATGGTGTGAAACCCTAAGAGCTGTGTATAAAATGCTTTTCAAGTTTCAACTTTAATTGTCACAGAGAGCAATTGGTTTTGCAGCAGGAGCATAAAAAACAGTGATCACATCAAATGGATGTGAATACAATGAGCTGGCCCATCAAGTCATAGGGCTGACAGCCATCAATACACATTTATACAGTAGGCACACTAGTGATCAACATACAAGCCAAAGCTGCCTAATTATTATAATTTTTTACTAGGCAAGTCAGTTAAGAACAAATTCTTATTTACAATGACAGCCTACCCCAGGGAAACCCGGACGACGCTGGGCCAATTGTGCGTCACCCTATGGGACTCCCAATCATTGCCGGATGTGATACAGCCTGGATTCGAACCAGGGACTGTAGTGACACCTCTTGCACTGAGATGCAGTACCTTAGACCGCTGCACCACTCAGGAGCCCATACGTAAATGCTCTGTGCATTCTTAGATCATCTCGTCAACAACATATCAACAATGTGCTGACAAAAACAAAAAAACATTGTCAACATCACCTTCATCATCCTCATCAACAACATATTACCATCGTCTTCCTCAACATCATCATCCCTAGCCTTCCCTGTATTGAAAAGGGAAATGGCTATAGGGGTGAAGGAGTGCTTATACCTCAGTGGCGGTCAGTAAGATGAGGGAGGACGCAATTCTTTTATGAGCATGGCCTTATTTCTATTACAGCATATTGGATGACTGTCATTCATATTCCATTCACTCAGCTCAATGTAACATTGATAGGTTTAGGCTACTACATGATATTCAAACGATCCCTATACCCATCATGAGGTTGCTACAACCTAGCCTATGAATGAAAGTTTACAARGTACACTACTGTTCAAAAGTTTGGGCTCACTTAGAAATGTCCTTGTTTTTTAAATAAAAGTACATTTTTTTGTCCATTAAAATAACATCAAATTYATAAGAAATACAGTGTAGACATTGTTAATGTTGTAAATGACTATTGTAGCTGGAAACTGATTTTTTATGGAATATCTACATAAGCGTACAGAGGCCCATTATCAGCAACCATCACTCCTGTGTTCCAATGCCACGTTGTGTTAGCTAACCCAAGTTTATCATTTTAAAAGGCTAATTGATCATTAGAAAACCCCTTTGCAATTATGTTAGCACAGCTGAAAACTGTTGTCCTGATTAAAGAAGCAATAAAACTGTCCTTCTTTAGACTAGTTGAGTATCTGGAGCATCAGCATTTGTGGGTTCGATTACAGGCTCAAAATGGCCAGAAAACAAAGACCTTTCTTCTGAAACTCGTCAGTCTATTCTTGTTCTGAGAAACGGCTATTCCATGCGAGAAATTACCAAGAAACTAAAGATCTCGTACAACGCTGTGTACTACTCCCTTCACAGAACAGTGCAACTGTCTCCAACCAGAATAGAAAGAGGAGTGGGAGGCCCCGGTGCACAACTGAGCAAGAGGACAAGTACATTAGAGTGTCTAGTTTGAGAAACAGGCGCCTCACAAGTCCTCAACTGGCAGCTTCATTAAATAGTACCCGCAAAACACCAGTCTCAACGTCAACAGTGAAGAGGCGACTCCGGGATGCTGGTCTTCTAGGCAGAGTTGCAAAGAAAAAGCCATATCTCAGACTGGTCAATAAAAATAAAATATTAAGATGGGCCAAAGAACACAGACACTGGACAGAGGAAATCTGCCTCGAAGGCCAGCATCCCAGAGTCCAAACCTTTGAACAGTAGTGTTATCAGGAATCAAGGTAAGACCCAAGTGCAGACTGTGTTGAAGTAACAATGTTTATTGAACCAACAGGGGCAGGCAAACGACAGGTCAAGGCAGGCAGGGGTCGTATATCCAGAGTAGTGGGGCCAAGGTACAGGACGGCAGGCAGGCTCAGGGTCAGGTCAGGCAGAGGTCGGTAATCCAGAGGTGGATCAAAGGTACAGGACTGCAGGCAGGCTCAGGGACAGGCAGAGTGGTCAGGCAGGCGTGTATGGGGTCAGGACAGGCAAGGGTCAAAACCAGGAGGATGAGGAAAAAGAGAGACTGGGGAAAAATAGGAGCTGAGACAAAACACTGGTTGACTTGAACAAACAAGACAAACTGGCACAGACAGACAGAAAACACAGGTATAAATACCCAGAGGATAAGTGGGTAATATGGGCAACACCTGGAGGGGGTGGAGACAAGCACAAGGATAGGTGAAACAGATCAGGGCGTGACAATTTTAAGTGTACGGGTCGAGAGAAATGTTAGTAATTAAGGTGACAGACATTGACACATTCAATATCGCCTTGCAAAATCTTGTCTGCATCTAGTTGATCTAGGGTGTAATTATTAGTTGCAAATTAGAGTTTATATTGGACACATTCAGATATGTTTATCCCCGTTTCGTTCCATTTGRTTCCATTTAAGAAACGTTTTTCAACAGAATCGGCAGAATGAATACACCCCTGATCACATGCAAACACAGTTCACTTTCATAGCAGCCACATATAAACAGCACGATCCCTTTGATCGTTGGATAATTCCTTCTCGCATCTACGTGCTCGCCTCCTCTCACCTTTTCCCTTTGCCAAAAAAACTTTCCAAGCCAAACCTTCATATCATAACCACTAACTGCTACACACAGCCTACATCGTTGTCACCATATTAGCTAACGTCAAGTCAACATAGTTCTAGTAGCTAACGCATTAGTAAACCCACTACAATTATGCAGTACAATGTACAGTTAGCAAACAGTTTAGCATTTACACCGGCGGGCCCCAGTGGCAATAAATGTATAAAACCAAAAGCTTACCTTGACTTGGAAAAGTTCTGGTGTTGGATAACTATAGCTAGCTAGCTAACATAGCATCCATCTCTGTTTGAGCCAGGTGTTTGAGTAGGCTAAACTAGCTAGCTGCATTCGCTTGGTAAGAAACTGAAAGTGAAAATATATGAATTATAGCTAACTCACTCTCTGTCTCTCTTGCTTATCCTTCATTTTTAATAAATTATTTTGTTCAAAACTGTTTAACTATTGTCTTCTTTTTGAGTCAGCTACTCACCACATTTTATGCACTGCAGTGCTAGCTAGCTGTAGCTTATGCTTTCAGTACTAGATTTATTCTCTGGTCCTTTGACTGGGTGGACAACATGTCAGTTCATGCTGCAAGAGCTCTGATAGTTTAGAGGATGTCCTCCGGAAGTTGTCATAATTTCTGTGTACATCTATGGAAAGGAGTGTGAACCACGAGCCTCCTAGGTTTTGTATTGAAGGAGGGAAACTAGCTGTGCTCTGGCTACACCATGGCGCTACCCTACAGAGTGCTGTTGAGACTACTGTAGACCTTCATTACAAAACAGTGTTTTAATAGATGATTTGGTGACGGGAATATATTTAGTATAGTTTTATCTAAAAATGACAACTTTTAAAAAATGTTTCACTATTTTTATGAAATTCACTTAGGAGGATGTTCCTCCCCTTCCTCTGAGGAGGAGCCTCCACTGTTGTACCTGTTAGTCTTAACAGTGGGGAATCTAAACCAGGAGCCAGAGGGTAGGACCTGAAACTAATAGTGACCTGGAACTCACCACTTGTCTGCTGTACAGATCAGACAGACTACTCTGCTGGACTTCTGTGATCTGACTGCCCACTTTCACTATTCTAGCTTGTTTTGTTTAATGGCTGGCCTTGTTACTGGCTGGCCTGTAAACCATTCAAATGCTAAACCATGTTCCACCTCATGCCAGTGAAAACCGTGGTCTAATGAACCAGGCCACCTACCAACGTGTTCACACTGGGTGGGCAGATGGGCTGAGGCTGGCTGAGTGGGCTGCAGGCCCTGGTGCCTCCTGGTACGGTCCTTCTCTATACAGGACCTCTAGACCGGAACAGGGGCAGTAGCATGGAGCTGGCAAGGGAGATTACAGAGGAAGTTTGCCTGAAAACATCTCCAACAGAGCAGTGAGGCAGAATGGTGTGGGCAAACATGGAGCTTGAAGTGTATTCACATGAGGTGGGGTTACAGCTAGAACTACAGCTAGTGAGTGCAGTGGGTGTGAAATAAGAGGAGAAGGGTGCAGGCAGGCAATTAAGCAAACACCCTCATTCCCATAAACACTGGGCCATGAAGAAGGCCAGAGGCCATTACAATCTGCCCACAGGGGTAATAAGGCCGTGGGAGCAACACACTGTATCCTCTGTAGCATCACATATACCACAAGTAGAGACTGTAATGTAAACACATGATAAACACAATCTAGCAGATATGCACTCACACGCATAGATTAAAAAGTCAAGTAAGCTATGGTTGCCCTTCCTTTGACCTGTGTGTTGTCATAACAACGACTGACTGATTCATACTGACCAGTTTTCATTTGATATTAATAGTTCAGATTATGCATGCAATCCTGATGCATCATTTATGGAGAGATTTTAAAACTCTACCATGAATGTGGCATCAGAATGTGTTTCATCATCAGCTCTGTTGTTTAAGAAAGAGAAGTTGAAAGAGAAAATTCAATATTCATGTAGTTTGCTTCAGCGTCAATGTAAGATCAAATGAATGGAAGTTCCCCCAGATGAGCATCAAGCAGAAGTTTAAAGGAGCCCACTGTTCTCTATAAGGCCCACAACTATGTTGAATATGGCCACGGTCCATGCTCCGTAGCTATGTTCAACCATGCTTTCCATCTAATCCCACTAATACTGGGAGGACCTTCAACAGTCACCGAGGTCCATTTGCAGGCTCCAATCCTAGCCTTCAACAGTGTGCTGTAACTTTGAATTGACTGAACAAGGTCAATGGCGTGTAGATGTGAATGGCGTCAGGCTTCTAGTGCCAGGATGTGACCTCAGGCTAAAGTTTTGACAGGAGGTTGACAGTGTGGGACCTGTTGTAATCACTGATGTCACGTGTGTAGAAATGTCACAGACACTCTTGATTGGCTACTTGAACACAGCAGTGTATGATGGGGATGTTGAGTCATGGGAATGTTGAAATTAGGAGGACAGATAGAAATACTTATTGGAATGTCTCTTAAGGAGACTTAAATAGCTCTGTAGCAAACCAATATTGTATGCCACAATATAATGCACATGAAGTGCAGAAGTGAAAAGATAAACAGTAACCTGAACCTTGGCACACCTGTATTTGGGGAGTTTCTCCCATTCTTCTCTGCAGATCCTCTCAAGCTCTGTCACGTTGGATGGGGAGCGTTGCTGCACAGCTATTTTCAGGTCTCTCCAGATATGTTCGATCGGGTTCAAGTCCGGACTCTGGCTGGGCCACTCAAGGACATTCAGAGACTTGTCCTGAAGCCACTTCTGTATTGTCTTGGTTGTGTGCTTAGGGTTGTTGTCCTGTTGGAAGGTGAACCTTTGCCCCAGTCTCTCAGTCTGAGGTATTGAGCACTCTTGAGCAGGTTTTCATCAAGGATCTCTCTGTACTTTGCTACGTTCATCTTTCCCTCGATCCTGACTAGTCTCCCAGTCCCTGCAGATGAAAAACATCCCCATCACCATGCTTCACCGTAGGGATGGTGCCAGGTTTCCTCCAAATGTGATGATTGGCATTCAGGCCACAGAGCTCAATCTTGGTTTCATCAGACCAGAGAATTTTGTTTCTCATGGTCTGAGAGTCTTTATGTGCCTATTGGCAAACTCCAAGTGGGTTGTCATGTGACAGAGGAGGAGTGGCTGCGGAGTTGCTGAGGAGTGGCTTCCGTCTGGCCACTCTACCATAAAGGCCTGATTGGTGGAGTGATACAGAGATGGTTGTACTTCTGGAAGGTTCTCCCATCTTCACAGATTGCTCAGTTTGGCTGGGACGACCAGCTCTAGGAAGAGTATTGGCGGTTCCAAACATCTTACATTTAAGAATGATGGAGGACYCTGTGTTCTTGGGGACCTTCAATGCTGCAGAATTTGGTACGCTTCCCCAGATTTGTGCCTCGACACAATCCCGTCTCGGAGTTCTACGGATATTTACTTCGACCTCATGGCTTGGTTTTTGCTCTGACATTCACTGTCAACTGGGACCTTATATAGACAGGTGTGTGCCTTTCCACATAATGTCCAATCAATTGAAGTTACCACAGGTGAACTCCAATCAAGTTGTAGAAACATCTCAAGGATGATCATTGGAAACAGGATGCACCTGAGCTCAATTTCGAGTCTCATAGCAAAGGAGCTGAATACTTATGTAAATAAGGTATTTCTGTTGATAAATCAGCAAACATTTCTAAAAACCTGTGTGTAGATTGCTGAGGATTTTCTTTTTATTCAACCCATTTTAGAGTAAGGCTGCAACATAACACAATGTGGAAAAAGTCAAGGGGTCTGAATACTTTCTGAAGGCACTGTATCAAGAATGTTTCAAAGGAAGCTTTTGTCCATCTTCATAAAAATCTGAAACATTTTGTCAAAAAATGATGCAGAAAAACGAATCCATGCTTTTGTCACTTATTGATTAGACTACTGCAATGCAATACTCTCCGGCTATCTGGATAAAGCACTAAATAAACTTCAGTTAGTGCTAAATACGGCTGCTAGAATCTTGACTAGAACCCCAAAATGTTTAATATTACTCCACTGCTAGCCTTTCTGGCTCCTGTTAAGGCTAGTGCTGATTTCAAGGTTTTACTGTTAATCTACAAAGCATTACATGGACTTGCTCCTACCATCTTTCCAATTTGGTCCTACTGTACATACCTACACGTACGCTATGGTCACAAGACGCAGGCCTCTTTATTGTCCCTAGAAAGAAAACAGCTGGAGGCACGGCTTTCTCCTATAGAGRTCCATTTTTATGGAATGGTCTGCCGATCCATGTGAGAGATGCAGACCCAGTCTCGACCTTTAAGTCTTTACAGAAGACTCATCTCTTCAGTAGGTCCTATGATTGAGTGTGGTCTGTCCCAGGGGTGCAGTGGAGTGACAAACTGCCCTTGCTGTCTCTGCCTGGCTCCCCTCTCTCCACTGGGATTCTCTGCCTCTGAACCTATTACGGGAGCTCAGTCACTAGCTTACTAGTGCTCTTCCGTGCCGTTCCTAGGAGGGGTGCGCCACGTTGTGCCAGGCTTTTTTCGCTATACTTGACTTGAGTGGGTTGAGTCACTGACGTGATTGTCCTGTCRGGTTTTGCGCTCCCTCGGGCTTGTGCGGTCGATGAGATTGTCGTGGGCTGTACTCAGCCTTGCCTCAGTGTAGTAAGTTGGCGGTCTGTTGATATCCGTCTAGTGGTGTGGGGGCTGTGCCTTGGCAAAGTGGGTGGGGTTATATCCTGCCTGGTTGGCCCTATGCTGCAATACTCTATGTGCCGTGGGCCTAGGGTCAGTCTGTCCTATCTGGTGAAATTCTTCTGTCTTATCTGGTGTCCTGTGTGATCTTAAGTTTGCTCCCTCTAATTCTACCATCTTTCTTTCTCTCTCTCGCTCTCCCCCCTCGCGAAGTACCTGAGCCCTAGGACCATGCCTCAGGACTACCTGGCCTGATTACTCCTGGCTTTCCCTGTCCCCAGTCCACCTGGTTGTGCTGTTGATCCAGTTTCAACTGTTCTGCCTACGACCCTCTCTCTCCTTCTCTCTCCTCTCTCTCTCTCTCTCTCTCTCTCTCTCTCTCTCTCTCTCTCTCTCTCTCTCTCTCTTCTCTCTCTCTCTCTCTCTCTCTCTCTCTACCGCATCTGCTGTCTTGACCTCTGAATGCTCGGTTATGAAAAGCCAACTGACATTTACTCCTGAGGTGCTGACCTGTTGCACCCTCTACAACCACTGTGATTATTATTTGACCCTGCTGGTCATCTATGAACGTTTGAACATCTTGAAGAACGATCTGGCCTTAATGGCCATGTACTCTTATAATCTCCACCCGGCACAACCAGAAGAGGACTGGCCACCCCTCAGAGCCTGGTTCCTCTCTAGGTTTCTTCCTATATTCCTGCCTTTCTAGGGATGTTTTCCTAGCCACCGTGCTTCTACATCTGCGTTGCTTGCTGTTTGGAGTTTTAGGCTGGGTTTCTGTATAAGAACTTTATAAATACATTTGATTTGATGTAGACTAGCCTATCCACACAGCRTACCAGCACTGTATCTGAGCTGTTGGCTAGAGCACACATGCCAAGACCAGAGTAGGAKCATTTGTTATTTAATCTAACAGCTTTTGTGACAAACTCTCAGTAGTTGAAAATGCGAAGGAAACGCATGAAACGTTCAATTTTTATTCGGTATATGAATACTTTAGCGAAAAAATACATTTTGTGTTCACTATCTCATCACGCCCTGGTTTTTATTTGCAACAAGTGAGTTTGGTGGAAATGCCACTGATGGGAAAATTTGCATATTGTCTTCATACAGATTTTTGAATATTTGCATGAAAATCTGTCCATCCAAATGGATGGAAACCTAGCTAGTGATAGACATTATTTGATTATTCAACATAGGAGCTGGCTCAAAACTCAAAGGCCTGCACAATAATTATCTACTTACATTGCTAAATGTGTGTGTGTAGAATAACTAGTGTAGGATCCCATGTGATAGTATGGATGTGATGTGTGTGTGTAGAATAACTAGTGTAGGATCCCATGTGATAGNTGTGTGTGTAGAATAACTAGTGTAGGATCCCATGTGATAGCATGGATGTGATGTGTGTGCTGAGTGGAAGATGTCTCTGTGAGCTGTGTCCTGACAAATGAAAAGGTCAGTTTCTCTCATTATCTGTTCTATCTGTGCAGATCAGTTCACTGTGAAGCTCAGGCCTGTGTAACTTTGATCATGCAGGACCAGAACCTAGTTTTAGTTGTCCATTATGGTCCAGGTCAAAGCCACTGCATGGTACATACTGTATCCTTCATAGTGTTTCCTACTATAGCCTATGTCACAGGAAAACCTCAAAGTGACCGTAACAGCCAATGATTTATTATCATACTCTGTCAAACGCCCCAAACCCTTGTTTCCCTCTCTCCCAAAACACCGTGATCCGAGAGAAGGAGAGAGAGATGAAGAGAAGGAGAGAGAAAAGGAGCCTGTAGGACCATGTTTTATTTGTCTGCTTATCCCTCCCTGTGCTGAAATGTCACCAGGCTCTCAGGGAACTAAGCGCTTAATGGAGAGCCAGGTATTTGAGGCTCTCTGCGCCTTCATCTGCTCAAGGGTTCTTCTACACAGAGCTCTAGTCATCAGGTGGTGTAATATACTCTGATGTTAGACTCAAGGTGGGGAGTTTAGAATGGTGTCACCGTGAAATGACCATGAATTCACAGTGAATGAAATGTGTCCTCTAGAGTCTAGAGACTGTCAGCTGGTGTTGTGAATTATGGGGAATTTACAGTGGTATGCCCAACAGACTACAAAGACCACCGCGAAGTCCCACAAGTCTAAGAAGTTGTATTAAAAACAATAAGCGGAAACCATGGCAGCATAATTGACTTTAGGATTATTAGGGAGACAATTAGAGAGTTTAGTTGTCCATGAATTTGTTTTTAAAAACATTTTACTCCAGCTTGCTGGCAAACATTGTGAAAGAATGCAGAATTACCCAGACAAAGGACACATCCAAGTTTGTGGTCTTCATTCCTTCACTGAATCTGCTCTGTATTGCAGAGTTGACTCTGTCTGTCTAATGGTCGGCTGCAAATTGCAGTCTTGTTAAATGTCTTGTTAATGGTGTTGATGCGGTGCTGATATTAGGCTGTGATTTGATTTGTATTCACTGGGAAATTAATTCCATAAGGGCATCCTCTAAATGACAGGGTAATGTGTGTTGCGACTGAAGTGGTCCCTGGGGATTGGCCATGCAACACAACACACACACATTCATCTACAGAAAGAAACACACATACATGTACCACTCTCACAGGCATGCATGTACGCTCACACCCAGTGATCCCACAGGCACCTGTCTGTGCCTCAAAAATGTGCCATGAATAGATGAGAGGCCTCCTCTCCAAACACAAGCTGTCAGACACAGAGATGGGTAAATATCACACTGCCAATCACTGGTTGCCATGGATACCATTCTCACCTCTGTCTCTCCCTCCCTCTCTCTCTGCAGGTTTCAGGATGACAGGGGGTATGTGTTGTACCCGCAGATAGGGGATCGTCTAGACCTGATCTGCCCAGCCTCCAACCCCCAAGGCCCCCGCTCCCCCAGTGAGTATGAGTACTACAAGTTGTACCTGGTGTCCACACGCGAGCAGGCTGACCGCTGTGAGGTGATGGGTGCGCCAAACCTGCTGCTCACCTGTGACAAGCCCAACAGTGACATGCGCTTCACCATCAAGTTCCAGGAGTTCTCCCCCAACCTGTGGGGACATGAGTTCAAGACCCTGCAGGACTACTACATCATAGGTGAGGGGATGTGTGTGCGTGTGTATGTGTGCATGTGAAAGAGAGGATGGGATGTGTGTGTGTGAAAAGGCACACGTTTTAGAAATGTCTGGTATGCAAAAAGGAAGCACTATAGTTACAGAACACCATGGAAACACTATAGTTACAGAACACCATGGAAACACTATCGTTACAGAACACCATGGAAACACTATCGTTACAGAACACCATGGAAACACTATCATTACAGAACACCAAATGGAAACACTATAGTTTACAGAACACCCATGGAAACACTATCGTGTTACAGAACACCATGGAAACACTATAATTTACAGAACAACATGGGAAGCACTATACATTACAGAACACCAATGGAAACGACTATCGTTACAGAACACAATGGAAACACTATCAGATTACAGAACACCATGGAAACACTAATTGGCTATGAAAACCATGGAAACACTAATCTTTACAGAACACCATGGAAACACTACGTTCACAGAACACCATGACAAAAACTACAATTACAGAACACCATGGAAAGACTATTATTACAGAACCCCATGGAAACCACTATCGTTACAGAACACCATTTTTTAGGAACTATCGTTAACAGAACACCATGGGAACATATCGTTACAGAACACCATAGAAGAGCTATCGTTATAGAACCCCATGGAAACGCTATCGTTACAGAACATCATGGAAACGCTATCGTTACAGAACACCATGGAGAGCTATCGTTACAGAACACCATGGAAACATTATGATTACAGAACTCCATGGAAAAAACTATGGTTACAGAAACACCATGGAAACACTACGCGATACAAAAGACCTTGGAAATGCTATCGTTACAGAACACAATGGAAGAACTATCGTACAGAACACCATGGAAACACTATCGTTACAGAACATCATTTAGGAACTATCGTTACAGAACACCACGGGAACACTATCGTTACAGAACACAATGGAAGAGCTATCGTTACAGAACCCCATGGAAACGCTATCGTTACAGAACACCATGGAAGAGCTATCGTTACAGACACCATGGAAACATTATGATTACAGAACTCCATGGAAAAACTATGGTTACAGAACACCATGGAAACACTACGCGATACAAAAGACCTCGGAAATGCTATCGTTCAGAACACAATGGAAGAACTATCGTACAGAAACACCATGGAAACATTATCATTACAGAACACCATGGAAAACACTATCATTACAGAACACCATGGACACACTATCTTACAGAACACCATGGAAACACTATGGATACAGAACACCATAGAAACACTCTCTTTACAGAACACCTTGGAAACACTATCATTACAGAACACCGTGGAAATGCTATCGTTACGAACACAATGGAAACACTATTGTTACAGAACACCATGGAAACATTATCGTTACAGAACACCATGGAAACACTATCTTTACAGAACACTTGGAAAAACTATCGTTACAGACACCATGGAAGAAATATCGTACAGAACACAATGGAAACACTATCGTTACATAACACCATGGAAACACTATCTTTACAGAACACCATGGAAGAACTATCGTTACAGAAACACCATGGAAACATTATCGTGACAGAACACCATGGAAACACTATGCGTTACAGAACACAATGGAAACACTATTGTTACAGAACACCATGGAAACATTATCGCTACAGAGACATCAAGGAAACACTATCTTTACAGAACACCATGGAAACACTATCGTTACAGAACATAATGGAAACACTATGTTACAGAACACCATGGAAGAGCTATGTTACAGAACAGCATGGAAACATTATCATTACAGAACACCATGGAAAAACTATCATTACAGAACACCATGGAAAGACTGTCATTCCAGAACACCATGGAAACACTATCGTTACAGATCACCATGGACACACTATGGTTACAGAACATCATGGAAACACTATACTTACAGAACACTATGGAAACGCTATCATTACAGAACACCATAGAAACACTATCAATTACAGAACACCATGGGAAAAACTATCATTGCAGAACACCATGGAAAGACTATCATTACAGAACACCATGGAAACACTATCATTACAGAACACAATGGAAGCACTATCGTTACAGAACACATGGAAACACTTCGTTACAGAACACAATGGAAACACTATCTTTGCAGAACACATGGAAACACTACGTTACAGAAACCATGGAAACACTATCATTACAGAACACCATGGAAACACTATCGTTACAGAACACCATGGAAACACTATCGTTACAGAACACCATGGAAACACTATCGTTACAGAACAACAAGGAAGCACTATCGTTACAGAACACCATGGAAACACTATCGTTACAGAACACCATGGAAGCACTATCATACAGAACACCATGGCAACACTACGTTACAGAACACCATGGAAACACTATCGTTACAGAACACCATTGAAACACTATCGTTACAGAAACACATGGAAACACTATCTTTGCAGAACACATGGAAACACTACCGTTACAGAACACCATGGACACCATCGTTACAGAACACCATGGAAACATCGTTACAGAACACCATGGAAACACTATCGTTACAGAACACATGGAAACACTATCGTTACAGAACACCATGGAAGCACTATCATTACAGAACACCATGGCAACACTATCGTTACAGACACCATGGAAACACTATCGTTACAGAACACCATGGAAACACTATCGTTACAGAACACAATGGAAACACTATCTTTGCAGAACACCATGGAAACACTACGTTACAGAACACCATGGCAAACTATCGTTACAGAACACCATGGAAACACTATCGTTACAGAACACCATGGAAACACTTCGTTACAGAACACCATGGAAACACTATCGTTACAGAACACCATGGAAACACTATCGTTACAGAACACCATGGAAGCACTATCTACAGAACCACCATGGCAACACTATCGTTACAGAACACCATGAAACACTATCGTTACAGAACACCATGGAAACACTATCGTTACAGAACACAATGGAAACACTATCTTTGCAGAACACCATGGAAACACTACCGTTACAAGAAAACACATGGCAACACTATCGTTACAGAACACCATGGAAACACTATCGTTACAGAACACCATGGAACACTATCGTTACAAGAACACCATGGAAACACTATCGTTACAGAACCACATGGAAACACTATCGTTAGAAACACCATGGAAGCACTATCATTACAGAACACCATGGCAACACTATCGTTACAAGAACACCATGGAAACACTATCGTTACAGAACACCATGGAACACTATCATTACAGAACACCATAGCAACACTACGTTTACAGAACCACCATGGAAACACTATCGTTACAGAACACCATGGAAACAGCTATCGTTACAGAACACCATGGAAACACTATCTTTGCAGAACACCATGGAAACACTACCGTTACAGAACACCTATGGCAACACTATCGTTACAGAACACCATGGAAAACACTATCGTTACAGAACACCATGGAAACACTATCGTTACAGAACACCATGGAAACACTATCGTTACAGAACACCATGGGAAACACTATCGTTACAGAACACCATGGAAGCACTATCATTACAGAACACCATGGCAACACTATCGTTACAGAACACCATGGAAACACTATCGTTACAGAACACCATGGAAACACTATCGTTACAGAAACACAATGGAAACACTATCTTTGCAGAACACCATGGAAACACTACTCGTTACAGAACACCATGGCAACACTAGTCTTACAGAACACCATGGTTAAAACTATGCGTTACAGAACACCATGGAAACACTATCGTTACAGAACACCATGGAACACTATCGTTACAGAACACATGGAAACCTCTTCGTTACAGAACACCATGGAAGCACTATCATTACAGAACACCATAGCAACACTACGCGTAGAAACACCATGGAAACACTATCATTACAGAACACCAGTGGCAACACTATCGTTACAGAACACCATGGAAACACTATCGTTACAGAACACATGGAAACACTATCGTTACAGAACACAATGGAAACACTATCTTTGCAGAACACCATGGAAACACTACCGTTACAGAAAAGCCAATGACACTTCGTTACAGAAACCCATGGAAACACTATCGTTACAGAAACACATGGAAGCACTATCATTACAGAACACCATAGCAACACTAACTTACAGAACACCATGAACACATCACATCGTTTACAGAACACCATGGAAACACTATCGTTACAGGAACACCATGGAAAACACTATCTTCAGAACCCATGGAAACACTACGTTAGCAGAACACCATGGCACATATCGTTACAGAACACCATGGAAACACTATCGTTACAGAACACCATGGAAACACTATCGTTACAGAAACACCATGGAAACACTATCGTTACAGAACACCATGGAAACACTATCGTTACAGAACACATGAAGCACTATCATTAAGAACACCATGGCAACACTATCGTTACAGAACACCATGGAAACACTATCGTTACAGAACACCATGGAAACACTATCGTTACAGAACACAATGGAAAGCACTATCTTTTCAGAACACCATGGAAACACTACTTCAGAACACCATGGCAAACATCGTTACAGAAACACCATGGAAACACATATCGTTACAGAACACCATGGAAACACTTCGTACAAGAACACCATGGAAACACTATCGTTACAGAACACCATGGAAAACTATCGTTACAGAACACCATGGAAGCACTATCATTACAGAACACCATAGCAACACTACCGTTCAGAACACCATGGAAAACATATCGTTTACAGAACACCATGGAAACACTATCGTTACAGAACACCATGGAAGCACTATCATTACAGAACACCATGGAAACACTTATCGTTACAGAACACAATGGAAACACTATCTTTGGCAGAACACCATGGAAACACTACCGTTACAGAACACCATGGAAGCACCTATCATTACAGAACACTATGAAACACTATCTTTACAGAACACCATGGAAACCACTATCTTACAGAACACCATGGAAGAGCTATCGTTACAGAACACCATGGACGCACATTGTTACAAACACCATGGACGCTCTATCGTTACAGAACATTTCAGGAAAATGTAATGCTGTACATTTATTTTTCTGTTCCTTAATATTCCAGTTTGTCATGTATTTCTGTGTTTATGAGAAGAATTTCATATGTTTCTCACAAACAAGAGTGACAACGATCAGTCCCTCAGGGGTGCAGAATGTGTGTGTGTGTGTGTGTGTGTGTGTGTGTGTGTGTGTGTGTGTGTGTGTGTGTGTGTGTGTGTGTGTGTGTGTGTGTGTGTGTGTGTGTGTGTGTGTGTGTGTGTGTGTGTGTGTGTGTGTGTGTGGTGTTGATGTCTGGGCTCAGGAGTGTGTGTACTCCCCGCATGACAGGAGCATGTCAGCAGATCTCTACATGGGCCTGCTCTGATCCAGCCATGACAGACAGCGACGAGACACTGTGTCACTCACATCACATCCACTCCCCACACTGGGAATAATGGAAAGGCATGATGATACACTCTTGTATTGCAAAATCAAACAAAGAGTGCTTGGAAAATATGTCTTAACTCACTGCATGTAGACCAGATGCATTTTTTTTCTTGAATTGAATCTTTACAAAGGTTATTAAATGGTTGTATATTCTGATGTGAGCATTCTGGCATAGTTTTTTCTTCTACCTTTATGATAGATGCTAGATGACAGATGCTAGTATGGTGGATGTGTTCATGCGTGTGTGTGTGTGTGTGTGTGTGTGTGTGTGTGTGTGTGTGTGTGTGTGTGTGTGTGTGTGTGTGCTGTGTGTGTGTGGTGTGTGTGTTGTGTGTGTGTGTGTGTGTGTGGTGTGTGTGTGTGGTGGTGTGTGTGTGTGTGTGTGTGTGTGTGTGTGTGGTTTGCGTGTGTGTTTGTACGTGCATACGTGTGGTGAGAACGCTAACGGGCATGGGGAAATCACATTTAATTAACCTATCTTGGCATTTGTTAATTTTTCCAATATGGCAGTAATGAGTTGGAGCACTGAGAGACAGAAAGCTGGGCGAGGAGAGGGAATTCACTCACCGGCCTGCTGTTTTACATATTTGCATAAACATGTTGAGGTCATTTGAGCACTGGTGTTTAATTGACCGTAATGCACCATGGAGAGCTCAAGGACACAGTGGGGGAATGACCCAGACGACTGGGACTCCAGCCCACAGCTCAGAGTCAGGCAGCTAGCCATACCACAGCCACACTAGACCAGCCTAGCCAGCAAACATGGCACTCAGGGCCAAAGCTGCAGGTGTGTGTGTGTGCGTGCGTGCGTGCGTGCGTGCGTGCGTGCGTGCGTGCGTGCGTCTAGGTGTGTGGGTATGTCAGCGTTTCTAGCTTTGGGTTTCACGTATTGTGCTCAGTAGTGATTTTGCATCCGGCATCCGGTTAGATAAAGTCAGGCAAGTTGATGCAGGTATGTTGATGCAGTTGAGGCAGTTGATGCAGGGGGTGGCAGCTAGCCTAGGGGTTAGAGTGTTGGGCCAGTAAGTGAAAGATTGCTGGATTGAATCCTCGAGCTGACAAGGTAAAAATCTATCGTTCTGCCCCTGAACAAGGCAGTTAACCCACTGTTCCCTGGTAGGCCYTCATTGTAAATAAGAATTTGTTCTTAAATGACTTGCCTAGTTAAATAAAGGTTTAAAAAAATAGATATTGTAAGAGTGGTAGACACAGTCATGTTTTAGTCAGATTAGCGTATCCAGTGAGCGGTTCTCCTGCTCTGCGGTTATAATAGCTCTGACAACTTGGTTTGATCGCTCTGCAGTCATATGGCTCTTCTCACTTCAGCCAAGACAACATGAGTGATGAAAGTGGCAGTCAAACAACACAACGCATCAGAGGAGGAAAGGGGATACCTACTCAGTTGTACAACTGAATGCATTCAACTGAAATGTGTCTTCCGCATTTAACCCAACCCCTCTGAATCAGAGACCTGCGGGGGGCTGCCTTAATCCACATCCACGTCATCAGTGCCCGGGGAACAGTGCCTTGCTCGGGGATTCGATCCAGCAACTTTTCGGTTTCTGGCCCAACGCTCTAACCACTAGGCTACCTACCGCCCCAGGGTTGCTGTGTGTTTGGACATTTCTCATTCTGATGTTCCACGTGTGACTGTGACTGTGACTGTGTGTGTGTGTGTGTGTGTGTGCGTGTGTGTGTGCATGCCTGCGTGGTTGTGTGTGTGTTTTGCCTGACTGTGCATTGTTCTGTGTGTGCATATATGAGTGTGTTGGCTGTTGGTAGGTTGGCCTGTGACCGTTTGTGTTTCATGGTGTCATGGTGCATCAGCCTGTGCTGTTTAGAGAGGTTAATAATTGAGGAGCTTGTTGTATTATTTATCAGTGTTAAACTGAAATAACAAAAAGGAGTAGACAGTTTGCTCGCTCAGTGTGTGTGTGTGTGTGTGTGCTTAAATGTGAGTGCATACGTCTGTGTATGTCGTAAATATGTTTTGGCATGGATTTTTTGGGGGTGATGAACTCAAAGACACAGACAGAGAGAGAGTCTGACAGAGAAAGCGAGAGGGTTTTAAGGAGAGATGCAGATTTGGCAGAGACTGTGAGAGAACATGGGCCATTCGCTAGTGACAGTCCAGTCACTGTGTTTGTGTTGTGGTGTGTGTGTGTGTGTGTGTGTGTGTGTGGTGGTGTGTTGTGTTGTGTGTGTGTGTGTGTGTGTGTGTGTGTGTGTGTGTTGTGTGTGTGTGTGTGTGTGTGTGTGTGTGTGTGTGTGTGTGTGTGTGTTGTGTGTGTGTGTGTGTGAAGGAGGAGGGGGGTGTGTGATTACTGGTGAAACCACAAAAGTGACATGTGGCCTCCCCGATCTAGGTCAACAATCAAAACCGCACCGTGTGTGTGTGTGTGTGTGTGTGTGTGGTGTGTGTGTGTGTGTGTGTGTGTGTGTGTGTGTGTGTTGTGTGGTGTTGTGTGTGTGTGTGTGTGTGTGTGTGTTGTGTGTGTGTGTGTGTGTGTGTGTGTGTGTGTGTGTGTGTGTAAAGAAAGAGCGCAACAGAGATGAGAGATGGCCTTTGTATCTGCTTGTTCATACTTCTGTAGTATGTTTCTGCACGGTTTCTGCATGTGCTTAACCTAACAGCATGTGGGTATTGTTTGTTTGTGTGTGTGTGTGTGTGTGTGTGTGTGTGTGTGTGTGTGTGTGGTGTGTGTGTGTGTGTGTGTGTGTGTGTGTGTGTGTGTGTGTGTTTGTGTGTGTGTGTGTGTGTGTGTGTGTGTGTGTGTGTGTGTGTTTCTTCACTTGATAAAGGTTCATTGCTGCGTAAGACTCCCACACTAATTGGATTGAGGAAGTTTAACACAGTGATTCATTAACCTTCTGGCTCTGGCAGCAACTCATGTTAACACACACTCTCTCTCACACAAACACTCTCTCTCACACACACACACACTCTCTCTCTCACACACACACACACATATACAACAGAAGCATATTGCTGAGCATTCTGGATCTCTTCGCTGAAAGAAGTTTCAAATAGAAAACTTTTTTACATGGAGGCAGGAATTCTGAAGGGAATTTCTGTCTCTCTTTCTCTCTCGCTATCTCTCTCTATCTCTCTCTCTCATACACACACACTTCCACACGCACTGAGTGAAGAAAGGCTCTTTTTACAGACAGCTGTGTGAGCAGAGAGAGATTACAGTGGTCAGGGGATTGGGGAAATTCTCTCCACCAGCTGTTAACTAGAGACTAGGACAGAGGGGGATGGAGGGATGGAGGATGGAGGGAAAGAAATAGAGGGATGGTGAAAGACAGACAGGCAGACAGATTGAGGGAGGGAGGAGAGAGAGGATACCAGCATAATATAGAGTTGATCTCTGTAACTGTGATATTCACTATAACATGCACTTGTAGAGCTAAATACTGTACTCATAGGCTGCCATACACTCTTTCACAAATGATCACACACACACACACACACACACATTCTCCTACCACCCCTGAGGCTTTGGCATTGTTGTCTCTATGGGATTTGATGTTATGCCAGAGGCTAAATTTACGGTATGGACCTCAGTCCCCAAGCAGCTAAGTCTTTAATAGACTTAAAAAATGCCCAACAATCTGCCCGTGTGGAGCATGGAGCATGATGGTGATGATGTAATGGCTTCAGGAAGAGGATCTTTGTAGTCATCACCATCACTATAATCTGACTGTGTCTCCTCTCTTCAGGTACTAGAGACAGACTGGCAGACTGTGTGACTTGTACAAGGCAAGGCAAGAGCTCCGCAAATCCATTTGGGACGCAAAAAGACAATACAAACTCAAACTTTAATTGATGTTCGACAACTCAGACTCATGACAAATGGCAAGGACAACAGGCTATCACGGACTACAAAGGCAAATCCAGCTGTGGTGCCCACCGAAGCCTCCCTCCCAGACGAGCTTAACACATTCTATGCTCGCTTCGAGGCAGACAATACCGAGCCATCCAGGAACGCTGTCTCACTGCTCCGGATGACCAGGTGCAAACTCTCAAAAGAATGAATACAAAAATGTAAATAAAATATCTAGGCTTGTAGGCTTGCGTCTGGTAGGCTTGCATTAATGGACAGCCACGAGCAGCCACGAGCTGTCCATTATCGCAAGCCTACCAGACGAGCTAAATACCTTCTATGCGCGATTCGAGGCTAGCAACACTGAATTATGCATGAGAGCACCAGCTGTTCTGGATGACTGTGTGATCACGCTCTCAGTAGCCGATGTAAGAACTTTAAACACAACACAACAACGCCTCTTATCCCACAGGAGACTGAAAAGATTCGGCATGGGCCCTCAGATAAAAAGTTCTACATCTGCACCATTGAGAGCATCTTGACTGMCTGCATCACCGCTTGGTATGACAATTACTTGGCATCTGACCACAAMGCACTACAGAGGGCAGTGCGCACTGCCCAGTACATCATTTGAGCCGAGCTCCCTGCAGTCCAGGACCTCTATACTAGGCGGTGTCAGAGGAAGACCATAAAAATTGTCAAAGACTCCAGCAACCCAAGTCATAGACTGTTTTCTCTGCTACCACACGGCAAGCGGTATCGATGCAGTAAGTCTGGAACCAACAGGACCCTGAACAGCTTCTACCCCCAAGATATAAGATTTCTAAATAGTTTGTTAAATACTTAACCAATAGCTACCCGGAATACCTGCATTGACCCTTTTTGAACTAACTATTTTTGACTCATCACATACGCTACTGTTACTGTTTATTATCTATCCCATTGCTTAGTCACTTTATCCCTACTTATATGTACATACAGTATATGGCCAAAAGTATGTGCTTGTCYAACATCTAATTCCAAAATCATGGGCATTAATATGGAGTTGGTCCCCCTTTGTTGCTTTATAGCCTCCACTCTTCTGGAAAAGGCTTTCCACTAGATGTTGTAACATTGCTGCAGGGACTTGCTTCCATTCAGCCACGAGAGCTGTTTGGCGATTAGGCCTGGCTCGCAATCGGTGTTCCAATTCATCCCAAAGGTGTTTGAGGTCAGGGCTCTGTGCAGGCACAGAAATGTCTAGAATGTCATTGTATGCTGTAGCATTAGGAGAGAGTTTGGCAGGCCGAGATTTCCTTGTCCCATCGCGCTCTAGTGACTCCTGTGAACGGCTGGGCGCATGCACGCTGACACGGTCACCAGGTGTATGGTGTTTCCTCCGACACATTAGTGTGCTGGCTTCCGGGTTAAGCGGGCATTGTGTCAAGAAGCAGTGCGGCTTGGCTGGGTCATGTTTCGGAGGACGCACAGCTCTCGACCTTCGCCTCTCCTGAGTCCGTACGGGAGTTGCAGCGATGGGACAAGATTGTAACTACCAATTGGATACCACAAAATTGGGGAGAAAAAAGGGGTACTTTTCTATGTCTCGCGGGCCGGATTGAAGTGCACGGCGGGCCGGATACGGCCCATGGGCCGTACTTTGCCCCCCCCTTGGCCTAGCCCAAATCATTGTCACTATGCATTGGGGCAGGTAGCATTCTCCTGGCATCCGCCAAACCCAGATTCGTCCGTCGGACAGCCAGAGGGTGAAGCGTGATTCATCACTCCAGCGAACGCGTTTCCACTGCTCCAGAGTTCAATGGRGACGAGCTTTYCACCACTCCAGCCGACGCTTGGCATTGCTCATGTTGATCGTAGGGTTGTGTGCGGCTGCTCGGCCATGGAAACCCATTTCATGAAGCTCCCGACGAACAGTTATTTTGATGACGTTGCTTTCAGTGGCAGTTTGGAGTGTAGCAACCGAGGACAAACYATRTTTACGCGCTYAGCGCTTTAGCACTCGGCAGTCCCGTTTTGTGAGCTTGTGTGGCCTACCACTTCGCGACTGAGCCGTTGTTGCTCCTAAACGTTTCCACTTCACAAAAACAGCATTTACAGTTGACCAGGGCAGAAATTTGACAAATGGGCCTACTTTATCTTAAGCGAATGGTCAGGGGGCTGTAACACAATACAAATCATTTATATACGGKAAATTGACCGCAAGAAGCCCAAACAAATATAACATTTGACGAAAACATAATAATTTCAAACCTTGCTTACATTTATTTGTATACAATCACATATATCTCTCTATTATGCGTGGGAATACTTTTAAACAGATTTCCAAATTAAAATCACTTTAAGCTCATATGCTGGTGTTTTTACAGTCATTTATGTCCCAAAATAAAATAAACATTTTCTGTTTGTTTTTTGCTCAGAAAACTTGGAGGGCCAGATAAAATTACCCGGGTGCCAAATTTGGCCAGCGAGCCACCAGTTGGGGAAGTCTGGTGTATACCATGTGCATCCTGTACATATGACTAATAAAACATGAGACCTGTCAGGTGCCAGTCAGACTGTCTCCTCTCTTCAGGTACTAGAGATGGACTGAGACCTGTCAGGTGCCAGTCAGACTGTCTCRTCTCTTTGGGTACTAGAGATAGATTGAGACCTGTCTGGTGCAAGTCAGACTGTCTCCTCTCTTCAGGTACTAGAGATGGACTGAGACCTGTCAGATGCCAGTCAGTCTGGCTCCTCTTTTCAGGTACTAGAGATGAACCGAGACCTGTCAGATGCCAGTCAGTCTGGCTCCTCTTTTCAGGTACTAGAGATGAACCGAGCCCTGTCAGGTGCCAGTCAACCTGCTGTGTTGGCATCTAAGGCCTGACAGAGGGTGGTGCTTAGTTTACGTGGTCTGTGAGCAAACGTGTTATAACATGTCTCCAACCATAAAATGTTAGCTTTTATATTAGCGTGTCTGAAGTGTTTTTAGATGTTGGCCTTTATACTCATATCTGATATTTGAAACGTATAGGACATATTTGTTTTTGTACAGATACTGTAGATACAGTATATCCATTACTTTCTTTTCTCCCATCTGTCCTGCTACCCTCCTCCAACCAGTGACATACTTTTAATGTATGCCATTAAGAAACTAATTAGGATAATGAACAGAGAGAGGGGGAGGCCCATCTTCTTTTCCCAGGTTTTGTAAAGTAACAGGCCGTATCCTCTCGCCTCACACACACAAAAGACACCCACCATCACACTGTGATGATACTGTAGAGCTTCACACACACACAGAGAGAAAACACACACACAGCTAACACATGTAATGCTGCTGCCACAACCAAGACGAGAGCACATGAGCAGTTTTCTTTTCAACTGTCTGCTGTCTGACAATGTGCTGTGTGTGCTTCCTCATCTGTGGTGTTATCTCTCTCCTCTCAGCGCCTTATCTCTCCGCTATCTCTCACTGGAGCTGACAGGAAACATGACCCAGAAAACCTTTCTGATTTCAGATCTGATAGGGCCTTACATCGTCTCTCTCTCTCTCTCTCTCTTCTCTCTCGCTCTCTCTCTCTCTCTCTCTCTCTCTCTCTCTCTCTCTCTCGTCTCGTCTCTCTCTCTTCTGCTCTCTCTCTACTCTTCCTCTCTTCTTCTCTCTCTCTCTCTTCTCTCCTCA
>NC_036844.1:26708731-26722772 GCF_002910315.2 Salvelinus sp. IW2-2015
CCACAAACACTAGTCACATCAGTCACAGCACACGCAACCTGCTGCCAACACCACAGCCCACAGGAACCTATCTAAGACATAAGTAACACCAAACAGAGTAGCACAGCGCTTAAATGTCTAGCACGTTCCCCCCGCCCTCTCTTCTCTCTCTCGTCTTTCTGTCTCTCTTCTCTCCTCTCTCTTCTCTCTCTCTCTCTCTCTCTCTTCTTCCTCTTCTCTCTCTCTCTCTCTCTCTACTCCTCTTTCTCTCTCTCTCTCTCTCTGTCTCTGCTCCTCTCCCTCCGTTTTCTTCCCGCACTCCCCCCCTCGCTTCCTTCTTCTTATCTCTTCTTTCTCGTTCTCTCTGTCTTCTCCCCTCTCCCGCCTCTTCTCTCCCTCTCACTTGCTCAATTTCCATTCCACTCATCCCTCACCTCTCTCTCTCTCTTTGTTTTCCCCTTGGCTGTGCTCTGACTCAGTTGTCAGACTGGGTTATTTTGGCTGGATAGCTCTCTATAATGTCTTTAATTTGTCTCTCCTCTTTGTGAAAGGGGTTGCAGTGTGGGGGCGGGCTCTGCGTTTTTGATTGTACTCTGAGGGAAAGAGCCTTAACTGATGTAGAGGCTATCTCAGATCTCACAATCCCCTTTCCATGTTCAACATTTCACCGCTCCTCTGTCATAATAACCTAATCGCCGGGCGAGACACGATTCGCCTTCACATGAATGACAATCATGATTAACTTTACACATGCTCAATTGGATGGAACATGGATGATAATGGGACACTTAAGTAAGGCATTGGAGTATGCGGTGTGAGCACTTGTGCCATTGGTGTGTAGGGGCTATGATTCTTGTTTCTGTTCTTCACATCATAGGTTTTGGAGGATGTGGGTGTGCGTCTTGTGTGTTCGACAGTTGGATAATAATACATGGCGTTTAGTGTGTTTGGTAATCTGTCCAGGTATTGTGATCTGTCAGATGATCGGTAGTTGTTAATCTGTCAGAGTGATCCAGGTAGTGTGTATCTGTCAGATGTGATCCAGGTAGAGCATAAGCAGCCATTACCGAGCTGATGGAGCCTGCAGTTTTCTTCTTCAACTGTCTGCCTGTCTGACAATGTGCCTGTGTGGCTTCCTCATCCTGTGGGTTATCTCTCTCCTCCTCCAGCGCCTTATCTCTCCCTATCTCTCACTGGAGCTGACAAGGAAACCATGACCAGAAAACCTTTCTGATTTCAGATCTGCCGATAGAGGCACTCTACATCGTCTCTCTCTCTCTCTCTCTCTCTCTCTCTCTCTCTCTTCTCCGCTCCTCTCGTCTCTCATTTCTCTCTCCTCTCTCTCTCTCTCTCTCTCTCTCTCTCTCTTCTCTCTTTCCTTCTCTCTCTCTATCTCTCTCCTCCTCTCTCTCTCTCTCTCTCTCTCTTCTCTCTTTCTCTCTCCTAATCCTCTCTGCTCTCTCCCTCTTTTTCCTCTTCTCTTCCAGCCCTCCCGCTTCATCTCTCCTCACGTTACATATTCCTTGTTTCTTAATGTAGCTCTCCTCTTCTTTCTCCGTTTCCCCGTTCTCTCTAACTTCTATCTTATTTCGACCATCGTTTCACCATTTATCTTATTTCGACCATCGTTTCACCATTTTCTAACCCATCCTCCCTTCACTCTTTTAGTCTGTCCTTATTTTACTGTGTTGGAAATCTCTGTGGTTCGGCCTTCAGCATCATGCCATATCTATAGAACTAGTCTATGTGGAGAGAGGTACTCTGCATTGTGATGATGTATGTAAAGTACCTGAAGTATTATGCTAACGAGGGGGACGTTTCTGTGCTGATGATGTAGACACAGGCACAGATGGTTGCAGAGACAGAAAGTGTGTTGACCAGAGCGGAACAGTGAGAGAGAAAAGACAAGGAAGGACATGAATGTTAAGTCACAGATGTGCATCTGACTATTCAACTAAAGTAAACCCTAACCCTAAGTCTGAGTACCTGCTTCAACTGCCAAGCCTTCTATTGGCTAATAACCACAGTTAGTATTCAGGACTAGGATCAGAAATCGGCTCTGGCATTTCTGACAAACCAGACCATTTTTTACCCTTGAGGCCCCCACACCTGCCCATTTTGTTTATTGGAGCTGCCATTATTAGCCAGAAAATTGTCATTTTGTGCAAGAAACCCAAGTTAGACAGGCCCACTAGGTTAAAAATGTACCAGCCCATCTGGCAATTGCCCGAAATGCCAAATGGCCAGTCCGCCCCTGGCCTCATCCAATCAAAGAGAGGTGAAGCGTCATCTGTTTCAATTTGTGTCCAATCAGGCGGTGTCCTCAGTGACTCCACCAATTACAGATTAGTGCACTGAGGCAGGGCCACTGCTATTTGGCTCTGGAGACACTGCTGCCCACACAGATTGGGAAAAACTGTTTAAGCACAATTTACAACTCAAATTCGATTTGAGAGAGGAAATATAGTGTGTGTTAGCCTGTAAACAAATGATTTGAAGCATGCATGGAAAGAGATAGAATGGAGAATAGAGAGGGAAGAATCGGAGTGTTTCAGTAGCGATACAAGGAACCAATCCAACCCAGTTACCAGATTCTTGCCTAGCTAGAAAGCAGGTTTAAATCAATATGCAGTGGAACTTCTTGCAGTGGACATGGGATTGGTGAGTGTGAATGTAAATATGCATTCTTGTAGCACAATACAAAACGTGTTTTAGACCATATATCTGGTTACTGAGTTTAGATAGAATAGGACCCAATGTCTTGTATACAGAAAAGTATTTTACCATCAATACATCATTGCAATGGGTTTATTGTCCATCCTAAATGTATACATTTTATCATCTTTCCACCTACTGTAACAGCCAGCCAAGTGTAAAGCTGCATCTCTGTGAGATGAGCAGATTTTGCATTAGGGGAAGTTGAAGCCTGGCACTTTTTAAAGTGCCCCTCAGCCACGGCATAACTTCATCTGGGTCAGAGGTTTAGAACGTAGGCTACACACGTCTGCAACCACACCCTGACACATTTACAGCAACAGATAACGTGCTACCTGTCTCAGACCTGCTGTTTTCAACTCTCTAGAGACAGCAGGAGCGGTAGAGATACTCTTAATGATCGACTATGAAAATCCAACTGACATTTACTCCTGAGGTGCTGACCTGTTGCACCCTCTACAACCACTGTGATTATTATTATTTGACCCTGCTGGTCATCTATGAACATTTGTACATCTTGGCCATGTTCTGTTATAATCTCCACCTGGCACAGCCAGAAGAGGACTACACCTGCATTGCTTGGTGTTTGGGGTTTTAGGCTGGGTTTCTGTACAGCACTTTGTGACATCAACTGATGTAAGAAGGGCTTTATAAATAAATTTGATTAAGATAACGGGCTCGTTAACAATGGGCTGATATTGGGCGACTGTACCTGAACAACTTCCAGACAGACTGCAGTCTAGATTTACAGCCATGTCTAGCCATACATGTCCACTTCCCTTACAGTGGGCATTATTGACGTCCTTTCTGTAAAAAAAAGTTCAGATATGGCGCTACGTTCACTGCACGTTGCAAGGCGCATGCTGGCATATGAGTGCAGCAGAGTGTTTGAGTTCAGTGACCTCCCGTTGGACAGTGTCCCTGTTTTAACACCCTGTTGGACAGAGTGGGCTGAGAGTCCCCCAGCAGAGTAGCTGCTCTGTGTGTCTGTATGTGCTGCTAATGCTGATGGAGCCCGGCCCATAAGACAGAGTGACAGCTGACTTGGGCTCAACTACAGCCTGAATCCGCTCAACTGAATTAGTATGTTGGGAGGAGGTTTTATGCAAGGCTCACAGATGTATTTAATTTCACATGGGATGGGTTAAACGGTTCATTAGATTTAGCCCCGTTAGAGGCGCAGTAAACCCATCTTTGGGAGTTTCGCTGCTTCCTCTATCCTTGGTCAAGATGGGTCAATCCCTTAGCTGCTCTCTCACTTAGGAAAGAGGGGAGGTTTGGTGAGGGGAGGGGTAGGGGTTAGGGCTAAGTGGGTCACTCGCTGGGTCAATTTAGGATGTGCCAGAGACGAAAACAGCCCTCCCCTCCTCCTGTCTCTTGTTTGTGTGTAAATCCCCTGTACAACAGAATGGGTGTGCTCATGTGTTAATGGGTCAGTCTCCTTCTAGTTAAATGCATGAACAGTTTTTCCTATTTGTCTTCTGTTGGGGTTTTTCGGGGCAGACTTCCTGTCCGCCTGTTTCTGTCCGTGGCTGTGCATCCCGCTCTCTCTCTTTCTCTCCTTCACCACAGATCATCATCTCAATTACTCATTCCTTCTTTTCTCTCTTTCTCCTTTGCTCTTTCTCTCCGTTCTTCTTCTCTGTCTCTCTCCAAAGTTGGTCATCATCTCGATTACATCTCGATTGTGCATGCATGCATGTATATATGTGTGTCTATGTACTCCTGTGTGCGTGTGTGTCTGTCACATACACAATCATGTCATTAGCACTTTGTCATATCTCTTCAGTAAACCAGTGAACCTTTAAACTGAGACATGCGAGAGAGTCTGCTCAACTCAAATACCATACACCATGAAAGCCACCCTCCCTCACCCTCCCTCACCCTCCCTCCCTCTACCTCTCCCTCTCTAATAAACCCTCTCTATTTCATTCTTTATTTCTCATTCTCACCCTCTCTATTTCTCATTCTTTGTCGCTTTTCTGTTTATATATGGTTCTTACAACTCTCCTTCTCTCCCTCTTTGCACCTTTGCTTCCAATAGAGAAAGAGAGAGAGAGAGAGAGAGCGAGAGGATCCACATGAAAAAATACTTTGGTATGAATACTATAGTATTCACTGTAGTGTTTTTGCGGACTAATACTGTCGCGAATACTAAATACTGTTGTAGAATACTGTAGTAGTTACTGTAGTGTTGCTGACACGACTGCAGTATACTATAGTATTAACAATTTACTATATTATACAGTAAATACTGTAGTAAAAAAACTATAGTAAACTATAGTAATTCATGTTGTGATTTTGCGGAAAGCAGAATTTACTTTAGTGCTTTTGCAGATTGTAGTATACTGTAGTATTTACCAGAGGTGTGGACTCGAGTCACATGACTTGGACTCGAGTCTGACTCGAGTCACAAATATGATGACTTGCAACTCGACTTTGACTTTAACACCAATGACTCCTGACTTAACTTGGACTTGAGCCTTTTGACCCGACCTGACTTGATACCCTCCCCAAGCTGACTTGATACCCTCCCCAAACTGACTTGATACCCTCCCCAAGCTGACTTGATACCCTCCCCAAGCTGACTTGATACCCTCCCCAAGCTGACTTGAATACCCTCCCCAAACTTGACTTGGATAACCTCGACCCAAGCTGACTTGATACCCCTCCCCAAACTGACTTGATACCCTCCCAACTGACTTGATACCCTCCCCAAATGACTTGATACCTCCCCAACTGACTTGATACCCTCCCCAAACTGACTTGATACTCCCCAGACCCTACTTGATACCCTCCCCAAGCCCAAATATTAAAAATGATGCCTATTAAAAAAAGTGTGCTATTAAAAAAAGTGTGAGCACATCAACTCTTCATTTAACGGATTACAATTTGAATCGAGACAGACACAATCAAGTGTGTGCAGCTGAGAAAAAGTTGTGCTGGCAGTGCAAGAGGAAACGTCGCGGGTGAATTCAGATGGAGCCCTTGGAAAGATGATACCCAAAATTATGATTTTTCGGATATAAAGACAATGCGCTGTATCAACAAAAAAACGGATTGCAACTTGCAAACATGCGGGAAGAAAATTACAGACGGAGGCGAACAATTCCAACTTTGTTCGACATTTAAAGCTGCCAAAGAACGGTAAGTTGGTGGCTAATATAGCCAACAGCTATATAATTAATAACTTTACTATTGTACGCATGTAGGCTAACAGTCCCACACAGTCAGTCAGTGCGGAACATGATCATTGCACCCAAGATTGAGCTACAACTGGCTAGGCAGTTGGTAGCCTAAACCTGCCTGATGTTACTGCTGTCCTAAAGCCATTGACATACGTTAGCCTACTGTAACCACATACAGAGTGGTTGTGTGTGTGTGTGTGTGTGGTGTGTGTGTGTTGTGTGTGTGTGTGGTGTGTGTGTGTGTGTGTGTGTGTGTGTGTGTGTGTGGTGGTGTGTGTGTGTGTTGGTGTGTGTGTGTGTGTGTGTGTGTGTGTGTGTGTGTGTGTGTGTGTGTGTGTGTTAAGTTTGGGCGATTGTGTACAAGCCTACATCGCCCGATTGTGCCATAGCGATCCTCGATAAGTCAATCTCTATTGGGGGGGGGGGTCTTTCTCATGGTCTAACCCATGTATTTCCATGGAAATATAACGTTTATTTGGAAAGTAATAAATATATAGATATTTTTAAAAGCATTCATGATTTGCGTAAATGTAATATACTAACTATTACTCTTGTTAAAAATATAATATGAAATGGTATTACATTTGGTGAAGAGCACATTATGACTTGTTTAGGACTCGAAACTCAAAGTTTAGGACTTGAGATTTGACTTGATACTTGTCGGTCTTGACTTGAGACTTGACTTGGGACTTGAGTGCTAAGACTTGAGACTTACTTGTGACTTGTAAAACAATGATTTGGTCCCACCTCTGGTATTTACTGTACTGTTGCTGACATGACTGCAGTATACTGTAGTATTAACAATTTACTATATTATACAGTAAATACTGTAGTAAAAAGAACTATAGTAAACTATAGTAATTAATGTAGTGATTTTGCGGACTGCAGTATTTACTGTAGTGTTTTTTGGTCTGTAGTACACAGTAGTATTTACTACAGTGTTTTTTTGCYGATAATACTGTAGTATTTCTTAACTATAGTATTGTACGGTATACTACGAAATTCTATAGTAAGTACTACACATGATCGAGGGATACTACAGTGCGTATTATAGTATTCTACAGTATTATACAGTTTACTACAGAATTCTATAATAAGTACTGCAGTATACTACAGTAAACTGATTCAAGTCTTCAAAATCACTACATTGAATACTGTAGTAGAATACTGTAGTATTTACTGTAGAGTTGCAGACATGACTGTAGTATACTGTAGTATTACCTATAGTGATTTTGCGGACTGTAGTATACTGTAGTATTTACTATAGTATTCTACAGTATACTACAAAATTATATAGTAAGTACTACACATGTTCGAGGGATACTACAGTGTGTAGTATCATATTCCAAATCAAATCAAACTTTATTGGCCACATGCGCCGAATACAACAAGTGTAGACTTTACCGTGAAATGCTTACTTACAAGCCCTTAACCAAAAGTGCAGTTCAAGAAGAAGAAAATATTTACCAAGTAGGCTAAAATAAAAAGTAAGAATAAAAAGTAACACAATAAGAATAACAATAACGAGGCTATATACAGGGGGCAACGGTACCGAGTCATTGTGCAGAGGTAGGTGGGGGCGAAGTGACTATGCATAGGTAACAAACAAGCAGCGAGTAGCAGCAGTGTACAGAAGGGGGGGTCAATGTAAAGTGAGCGGTGGAGATTTATATGAATTGTTCAGCAGTCTAATGGCTTGGGGGTAGAAGCTGTTGAGGAGCCTTTTTGTCCTAGACTTGGCGCTCCYGTACCGCTTGCCATGCGGTAGCAGAGAAAACAGTCTATAACTTTGGTGACTGGAGTCTCTGGCAAATTTTTGGGCTTTCCTCTGACACCGCCTGTTATATAGGTCCTGGATGGCAGGAAGCTTGGCCCCAGTGATGTACTGGYCCATTTACACTACCCTCTGTAGCGCCTTACGGTCAGATGCCGAGCAGTTGCCATACCAAACGGTGATGAAACTGGTCAGGATGCTCTCGATGGTGCAGCTGTAGAACTTTTTGAGGATCTGGTGGCACATGCAAAATCTTTTCAGTCTCTTGAGGGGGAAAAGGTTTTGTCGTGCCCTCTTCACGACTGTCTTGGTATGTTTGGACCATGATAGTTCGTTGGTGATGTGGACACCAAGGAACTTGAATCTCTCGACCCGCTCCACTACAGCCCAGTCAATGTTAATGGGGGCCTGTTCGGCCCGCTTTTTCCTGTAGTCCACTATCAGCTCCTTTGTCTTGCTCACATTGAGGGGATATGTAATACCTTTCCTTACACCTTACCCGCTGGTGTTATGTAATCTATAGCCTCAAGCGGTAAATAGAAGGGGTGGTTGATACTGTAGGAGGATGTCATGTGTTCATGTGATGTGATTATGACTGATGTGGCTTTAAATGGCCACTAGTCTTGGTTTAGATGAATATGACTGGGTTAGTATTTAAACGGTCAGGGGATGTGGCTGGGTTGTTATTCTGACTGTGTCTGGGGAATTGTGTGGGCGATATGGGTCATGTCATAGGCATGGTTGTGGGATTGAGTTCAGTGTTTCTGACAGGGCAATACTCCCTGCTCTGACCTAGTTCCCCTGGCCAGAAGGCCCCACGTGTTTTTTMTTTTTTTAAACTCAGTCGGGGTCTCAACTTACTGTTGCAAGTTAGAATAGTAGAATACACAATGTGTAATTTTGAAATTTGATTATGCATCAGCAGTTTTTCTCGTTATGTCAGTTACTTATAGTCACTCAATTAGCCCGCCAGCTGTCTAAACTTATTGATCATGGTCTAATTATCAACCGAGGGACCCCCATTGATTTTGTTAGTCAGTCTCACTCAGATATCATATGAAAAACTGCAAACATTTCTCTCCAACCCATGGCAAAACATGTAGAATTGCACGAAATTAACTCTAAAACATGTATCTCCGCTGTCAAACAGGGAGCTGTTAAAATGTTTTGTTCGCAATGTTGTAGCCCCCAACCCCATCAAAGTTGCCCATCCCTGATGTAAGGTATCTCTCTAAATGTAGTCTTCCTCCCCTCCTCTTCCTCTCTTAGCTACCTCAGATGGGACAAGGCAGGGACTGGACAGCATGAGAGGAGGAGTGTGTGTGACACGAGGGATGAAGGTGATTCTCAAAGTGGGACAGAGTGAGTATCTTCATCAGATATATTGTCCTTGATTTGGTTTCATCAGTCATTCAATAGATATCATCCTCATATAGATGAATGTGCATGGGCTCTTCAATATTCTTGTAAAGGCCTTATATTCATAATATTCATGGAACTGCCATATGCCAAATCAAATCACAATTTATTTTAAGTGCATTTAAAGAACAAGTTCACTTTTTTGGAACAAACTTACCTCACCAGCAATATACTTCCTCATGCTCGTTCTGCA
Source organism: Salvelinus sp. IW2-2015 (assembly GCF_002910315.2). Taxonomy (NCBI): domain Eukaryota; kingdom Metazoa; phylum Chordata; class Actinopteri; order Salmoniformes; family Salmonidae; genus Salvelinus; species Salvelinus sp. IW2-2015. The sequence goes on from NC_036844.1 coordinate 26,718,000, forward strand.
GTTGCAGGGTCACAGATAAAACATGAACAAAAGCACACAAAAAAAACTACTTTTGTTATATACAGATTTGGTTAGAGAAAAGTGAATTGTCCTTTAACAAAAGCCTCAATTGTCAATACACTTTACAGAAAAGCAAATTCATAAAAATGTTTACAACCCTAAACCAACTGTATGATTTCCCATAGCTGCTTATGGCCTCCCACCCAAACCCAAACCAGACCCAAACCGCTTCAACCCCAAAGGTAAGTCAGTCTACAGTACAGTATCCAGAGGGAGAGGAAACTCACTTCACTGGTTTAATGATACAGTATCTACAGTATTAGTAAGTCATTGATCCTGACCCGTCTACCCTTACAGGGAATGGGACGACACCCAAGGCAGGTGGCGAGGGAGAGGGGAACAACGGGAACAACCCTCCACCCTCCTCTAGCGTGGCGGTGATCGCTGGAGCGGTAGGGGGCGGAGCCTTCCTCCTCATCGTGACCGCAGTCATCTGTGTGGTGTGTTACCGCTGGCGACAGAACAAGCACTCTGAGACTCACCACCCCACCCTGACCCTGACCACCCTCACCCCCAAGAGGTGCAGCACCAGCGGAGCCGGCTGCTCCACCGGAGGCAACAACGGCTCAGAGCCCAGTGACATCATCATCCCGCTGCGGACTTCAGACTCGGCCTACTGCCCGCACTATGAGAAGGTGAGCGGGGACTACGGCCACCCCGTCTATATCGTCCAGGAGATGCCCCCCCAGAGCCCAGCTAACATCTACTACAAAGTATGAGAGAGGGACAGCCACACAGCCCGGCTGACATAGACATACAGGTGTACCCAACACATAGACTGCTGTTTTCAACATAGAAATACAACTGTCCCTCTAGCTCCCTCCACTCCCTCACTCGACCCAACTCCCTCTCTATGGCTAACTGTTTGGGATGGCTATCCTCAACCTCCTGCCCCATGGACTCTGCTGTACAGTGCTCTCACACTGGATGGATGGATGGATGGATGGATGGATGGATGGATGGAGGGGTGGATGGATGGATGGAGGGGTGGATGGATGGATGGAGGGGTGGTTGTGTCTGGGGGGGTATTGATCTGTTCCCTGCTGTGAACCCAATGATGGAGGCCGTGAGTCCTGGACATGTGGGCCATTAAGCTGACGGACTGTGGCAGCGACTCAGTCCCCACCTCTCACTCAAAGTGAGGACACTGGATATGAAATGTCAAACCTTTTCAAAGTGTTAGTGTGTGTGTTTGTGTGTGTGTYTGTGTGAGGGAATGTGTGTGCGTGCGTGCGTGCGTGCCTACGCGTAACCTGTATGTCTGCTTGTGTTTGGTGCGTAAAACCAGTACCACAAGAACAAATATCAAAGCAAGATTTTGATTTCTACCCATCATTTACAGATTATATAAAATCATTATTTCATAACTCATTTGTAGATTTGTATATTTCCATTCAGATTTCTGTTAGACACGTTTTTTCTTGTATGTATTGTACTGTATGTTCTCTGTTTTAGAGTCTGGATGAGATCTAGGTACTAATTTATTTCAGTGTTTGTGTTTGTCTTCAAAATGAAGGATCTTCTCTTCCGTTATCCCATTCTCTCTCTCACTCTACAATGCCTTAGCATTGAAATAGTTCACTTTTCTGTATATAAAGTTTCACAGAGGAAGGAGGATAGTCCAACAGTACAAAGAGGTGTACTCAATAAGAGGAAGAAAAATGACAAAGTATTGGGAAAGTGTTTGAACAGATGAAGCCACAGACACTGTGATTCTCCCATACTGTGCCTCCAGATGCACATCCATAGCTACAGAACAGAAACCTTAACATACTGTATTGTTCATGTTGCTCCTCTATGCCCGCTGAAAGTGTTTTTTTAGAGGTGAATAATCTTTTTGGTTTTGTTTCCCACACTGCACTGGTAACTGATGACCTGTGGTTGGCTGCAGGAATTAAAAAAGGTGAAAAGGTCGGAGTTCATTGTTGAAATGACACAGGCGATAGTCAACATATACAGTTGAATTCGGAATTTACATACACTTAGGTTGGAGTCATTAAAACTCGTTATTCAACCACTCCACAKWTTTTTTTTTAACAAACTATAGTTTTGGCAAGTCGGTTAGGACATCTACTTTGTGCATGACACAAGTAATTTTTCCAACAATTGTTTACAGATAGATTATTTCACTTATAATTCACTGTATCACAATTCCAGTGGGTCAGAAGTTTACATACACTAAGTTGACTGTGCCTTTAAACAGCTTGGAAAATTCCAGAAAATGAGGTCATGGCTTTAGAAGCTTCTGATAGGCATCATTTGAGTCAATTGGAGGTGTACCTGTTTGATGTATTTCAAGGTCTACCTTCAAACTCAGTGCCTCTTTGCTTGACATCATGGGGAATCAGAAGCCAGACCTCAGAAAAAATATTGTAGACAGGTTCATCCTTGGGAGCAATTTCCAAACGCCTGAAGGTACCACGTTCATCTGTACAAACAATAGTACGCAAGTATAAACACCATGGGACCACGCAGCCATCATACCGCTCAGGGAGAAGACACGTTCTGTCTCCTAGAGATGAATGTACTTGGTGCGAAAAGTGCAAATCGATGCAGCACAACAGCAAAGGACCTTGTGAAGATGCTGGAGAAACAGGTACAAAAGTATCTATTTCCACAGTAAAACAAGTCCTATATCGACATAACCTGAAAGGCCGCTCAGCAAAGAAGAAGCCACTGCTCCAAAACGCCATAAAAAGCCAGACTATGGTTTGCAACTGCACATGGGGCCAAAGATCGTACTTTTTGGAGAAATGTCCTCTGGTCTGATGAAAACAAAATAAAACTAGTTGGCCATAATGACCATCGTTATGTTTGGAGAAAAAGGAGGAGGCTTGCAAGCCGAAGAATACCATCCCAACCGTGAAGTACGGGGGTGGCAGCATCTATGTTGTGGGGTGCTTTGCTGCAGGAGGGACTGGTGCACTTACCAAAACTAGATGGCATCATGAGGTAGGAAAATTATGTGGATATATTGAAGCAACATCTCAAGACATCTGTCAGGAAGTTAAGCTCGGTCGCGAAAATGGGTCTCTCAAAAGGGACAATGACCCCAAGCATACTTCCAATTGTGGCAAAATGGCTTAAGGAAACAAAGTCAAGGTATTGGAGTGGCCATCACAAAGCCCCTGACATCAATCCTATAGAACATTTGTGGGCAGAACTGAAAAAGCGTGTGTGAAGCAAGGAGGCCTACAAACTGACTCAGTTACACCAGCTCTGTCGGAGAAATGGGCCAACATTTTACCCAACTTATTGTGGGAAGCTTGTGGAAGGCTACCCGAAACGTTTGACCCAAGTTAAACAGTTTAACGGCAATGCTACCAAATACTAATTGAGTGTATGTAAACTTCTGACCCACGGGAATGTGATGAAAGAAATAAAAGCTGAAATAAATCATTCTCTCTACTATTATTCTGACATTTCACATTCTTAAAATAAAGTGGTGATCCTAACTGACCTAAGACTGGGAATTGTTACTCGGATTAAATGTCAGGAATTGTGAAAAACTGAGTTTAAATGTATTTGGCTAAGGTGTATGTAGTCCACCTGTCAATGTGATTTAGAACTTCCTTTGTCTGCTGGACCCTTTCAACACAATGTGCACATACTGACTGCTATAGGTGAAACATCTCTTTAAATCTTTTTAAACATCTCTGTGGCTTTTAAACTCGGGTCCTCAGGTCTCAGGACCACACCTCATACACAGACATWGATGTATTGTTTCATAAATGTTTTCATACAATGTAACTGATTTCCYCTGTAGTTGTTTTTATGTTTTATGATGGTTTCTATGATGTTGAGGTTCATAGTCAGAGCGTTGAAGGTAGTGACAGAGTGATGAGAAACATCACAGATCAGCTCCCGCTGGGTCTGATATCATCTCTCTGCGACATTTCATCATCACTCTGGGACATTCTGGACCTCATATTGACATCACAACCCTTCAATAATATTGGACTCTGATTGGACTACAAGCAACAGCACACTACCTGAGACATGGCGGACAGACGCCTCTCATAAGAGAGGAAAATATAGATTTTTTGATTGCTTGAATAATCACGTCATGTCCTTGTGTTCCTTTCAAGACATTCAGCTTTCACAGGGACCAGCTGGACTCAGTAAGGCCAGTGTAATTCTGTGGTCCATTCTACCATACCCTGTGTACCATTTTCCATATACTGTAGTGTTTCATTTGGTTTCACTGTCTTTCTCACCTACTGTTGTCCACTCAGTTATTTTGTGGCAATAACCTAATCCAGAGAAGGAGGCACTCTGGTTTTCACTTCAGAACTGAGGAGAGACAGATCAGACGTTGGTGAGACGAGGGATACTGACATGAGATGTTGGTGAGAAGAGGGATACTGTCATGAGACGTTGTTGAGATGAGGGATACTGGCATGAGAGATTGGAGAGAAGAGGGATACTGGCATGAGAGATTGGAGAGAAGAGGGATACTGGCATGAGACGCTGGTGAGAAGAGGGATACTGTCATGAGAGATTGGAGAGAAGAGGGATACTGGCATGAGACGTTGGTGAGATGAGGGATACTGTCATGAGAGATTGGAGAGAAGAGGGATACTGGCATGAGACGCTGGTGAGAAGAGGGATACTGTCGTGAGACGAGGGATACTGTCATGAGACGTTGGTAAGACGAGGGATACTGTCATGAGACGTTTGTGAAACGAGGGATAATGTTATGAGACGAGGGAT